>NC_048573.1:1754773-2099331 GCF_013265735.2 Oncorhynchus mykiss | reverse complement strand
CCGTCCATTCCGGGACCTCCTTGGAGGATTTACTACCCATGATTAATAAATCCTTACCGTTACTAGTAGCTATGGTATTTCATCACTTATCTATGCCTTTCTATATTTAATTTGACCTTCTATGTGCGTGTATTTCTATGAATCTGCCGTTACTTAGTTGCTTTTCTGTCTGACTATGTGTGTGTCTCTTTAATGATAATCAGTATGTATTTCTCCTTCCTGGAAACCTCAT
Source organism: Oncorhynchus mykiss (assembly GCF_013265735.2). NCBI lineage: Eukaryota > Metazoa > Chordata > Actinopteri > Salmoniformes > Salmonidae > Oncorhynchus > Oncorhynchus mykiss. The sequence goes on along the minus strand of NC_048573.1, from coordinate 2,099,099 downwards.
CTATAGATGACTTTTGATCAGACATTACATTTCACCCGTAGGATATTCTCCTTGGGACTTTCAACGTTAATATCTCATATCTCACTACTCTAGACTAAGTTTCCCGCTCCTCTTCTTTAGATATTAATTTCTTTCAGCATTGTACAGGTTAAATTTTTCTGTTTGCCTAGAATTACCCTGCCTTCTCACCAAGCCTAATTTATCCTCACCTGTTTTAATATATCTATCTGCTACTTTTCATAGTCAGACTACTTCCCATATACAGAGAGACTACTCAGGTTAAAACTTTATTTAGGTTTGTCTTTTGAATTCATGGCTATCCTATTTGTACAGAACGACCGTCCTATCACACAATACGTACTATATCTCTCCTTAATAACCTTCCGGCTTGCAAAACCAGGATGTATTAAGCTCTAGTTTATTTATGGTAGTGCACCTTACCACAGGTCAATTTCAGACCTGTTTCCTTCCTATCGATTTTGGTTAAAACACAAAGTAGAAACCCAGTGTATTTGTTCAGAATGTTCAAGCACCATTCAATTCAATCAAAAATATCCAAAATAATCCCTCCCAAATTCGAGAATAAAGGCTACTGACCTTGCTGCCGACTGGGAAGAGCACTGTTCGTTGGATCTAGTCACCGTCCCTGTCGGTCTGGGGTGTACATCGGCCTGGTCTTTTCCCTCAATTCAGAGGCCAGGTCTTAAATGACGGGACCAGACCCGCTTGTGCACGATTTTTTCGGCGGACCTCCAGATGGCAGGGACGGATATTTAGATCCCGGTTCGAAGGACCAATTGTTGCAGGAATTAAATTCCTCTATGTTTTAACACCCAATTAAAATTAAACACTCTTAACAAAGACCAGCTGAATACATATCTCTAACAGAGGAAGGAATGATGAGGGAGGAAGACCAGCTGAATGCATGATCTATAACAGAGGAAGGAATGATGAGGGAGGAAGACCAGCTGAATACATGATTAGGGAGGAAGACCAGCTGAATACATGATCTATAACAGAGGAAGGAATGATGAGGGAGGAAGACCAGCTGAATGCATGATCTATAACAGAGGAAGGAATGATGAGGGAGGAAGACCAGCTGAATGCATGATCTATAACAGAGGAAGGAATGATGAGGGAGGAAGACCAGCTGAATACATGATTAGGGAGGAAGACCAGCTGAATACATGATCTATAACAGAGGAAGGAATGATGAGGGAGGAAGACCAGCTGAATACATGATGAGGGAGGAAGACTAGCTGAATACATGATCTATAACAGAGGAAGGAATGATGAGGGAGGAAGACTAGCTGAATACATGATCTATAACAGAGGAAGGAATGATGAGGGAGGAAGACCAGCTGAATACATGATCTATAACAGAGGAAGGAATGATGAGGGAGGAAGACCAGCTGAATACATGATCTATAACAGAGGAAGGAATGATGAGGGAGGAAGACCAGCTGAATACATGATCTATAACAGAGGAAGGACTGATGAGGGAGGAAGACCAGCTGAATACATGATCTATAACAGAGGAAGGAATGATGAGGGAGGAAGACATGTTGATATTTTAGCAGCCAATCATTTAGCCAGATTTACCAATACAACCTCTGATCACATCTCCAGTATTCATGACTCACCAACAAAGAGTTGAACGGTGGTTTCCTTCATCAGTGTTGGAATGAGGCAGCTGTAGTTTCCAGCATCAGAGAGATTAACTCTGTTCAGCTTTAAGGAGACGTTGCCGTTCTTCAGTTCTTCATGAAACATTGATGTCCTTCCCTTGTAGGATGGAAACTGGTCCACATAGGAGTCTCGACTTTCATCGTAAAGATGGACGTTTTCTGCTTTTGCGTTCAATCTTGTCCAGTTCACTGTCATGTTCTTAGCACTGACATTGGGTTTCAGGAAACATGGTAGAATGATGTCATCACCAGCTAAGGCAACGACTCGGTCAGCCGGTCCAACAACCTGAACCTCAGACGACCCTGGAGAAAAACAAAGGACACAGTCAGAGATAACTGGACTTTGGCCATATGAATGAACAAAGCCACCAATCACACAGTTAAAGACAACTTCCTGTTGCTCCATGGATTCTGGCCCATTATGACATCATTCATTCCTATGTGAAGACTCAACAGCATTGAAGCTAAATGAAGGTGGTTAAGATGGCATCTCATGTGGGAGATTTATGTAGACAGTTTGAGCTACTCCAGGAAGTGACGTTGCAGGCTAGCTCAGTGCTGCCCCCTCTCATTAAGTAACTCAAGTTGAAGGCCAACAGGGGTACTGCAGGCTGCCATTAGACATAACATGCAGGCTAGCTCAGTGCTGCCCCCTCTCATTAAGGAACTCAAGTGGAAGGCCAACCGGGGTACTGCAGGCTGACATTAGACATAACATGCAGGCTAGCTCAGTGCTGCCCCCTCTCATTAAGTAACTCAAGTTGAAGGCCAACCGGGGTACTGCAGGCTTCCATGAGAAACTATACACTGAGTTAACAAAACATTATGAACACCTGCTCTTTCCATGACAGACGGACCAGGTGAATCCAGGCGAAAGATATGATCCCTTATTGTTGCAACCTCTGTTTAAAAACCCTTGGCCACTGTCTACCAATATGTTTTATCACAGGGGACAATGTTAGGACTCATCACTGTAGTCTGTACTTAATGTGGGATGGACCTCTCTGTCTGAAAGAAGAGAGATGCATTCTCTTATTTATTTACAAATCAATATGACAGAAACTCCCTCGATATGTAACTTCATTCATTAAGAAAATAATCATAAGTTACCAACCCCCCATTCTCAGGATAACAGATAAGATGTGCCGATGCCAGTTAGATGATTGATTGAGGACCTCTATGTAGTTGAATGTGATTGTTTTTATAACATTTATTTTTGTGTTTGTTTTATTATCCTGTATTATTCCTCATCCCAGACCCCTCATCCCAGACCCCTCATCCCAGACCCCTCATCCCAGACTCCTCATCCCAGACTCCTCATCCCAGACTCCTCATCCCAGACTCCTCATCCCAGACTCCTCATCCCAGACTCCTCATCCCAGACCCCTCATCCCAGACTCCTCATCCCAGACTCCTCATCCCAGACTCCTCATCCCAGACTCCTCATCCCAGACCCCTCATCCCAGACCCCTCATCCCAGACCCCTCATCCCAGACCCCTCATCCCAGACTCCTCATCCCAGACCCCTCATCCCAGACCCCTCATCCCAGACTCCTCATCCCAGACCCCTCATCCCAGACTCCTCATCCCAGACTCCTCATCCCAGACTCCTCATCCCAGACAGCACATTGTCCCAGACTCCTCATCCCAGACAGCACATTGTCCCAGACTCCTCATCCCAGACTCCTCATCCCAGACTCCTCATCCCAGACTCCTCATCCCAGACAGCACATTGTCCCAGACTCCTCATCCCAGACAGAACATTGTCCCAGACTCCTCATCCCAGACTCCTCATCCCAGACTCCTCATCCCAGACTCCTCATCCCAGACTCCTCACCCCAGACAGTACATTGTCCCAGACTCCTCATCCCAGACAGAACATTGTCCCAGACTCCTCATCCCAGACTCCTCATCCCAGACTCCTCATCCCAGACCCCTCATCCCAGACCCCTCATCCCAGACTCCTCATCCCAGACTCCTCATCCCAGACTCCTCATCCCAGACAGTACATTGTCCCAGACTCCTCATCCCAGACAGAACTTTGGCCCAGACTCCTCATCCCAGACTCCTCATCCCAGACTCCTCATCCCAGACCCCTCATCCCAGACTCCTCATCCCAGACCCCTCATCCCAGACTCCTCATCCCAGACCCCTCATCCCAGACTCCTCATCCCAGACCCCTCATCCCAGACTCCTCATCCCAGACTCCTCATCCCAGACTCCTCATCCCAGACTCCTCATCCCAGACTCCTCATCCCAGACCCCTCATCCCAGACTCCTCATCCCAGACTCCTCATCCCAGACTCCTCATCCTAGACCCCTCATCCCAGACACCTTATCCCAGACCCCTCATCCCAGACAGTACATTGTCCCAGACTCCTCATCCCAGACTCCTCATCCCAGACACCTTATCCCAGACCCCTCATCCCAGACAGTACATTGTCCCAGACTCCTCATCCCAGACTCCTCATCCCAGACCCCTCATCCCAGACCCCTCATCCCAGACTCCTCATCCCAGACAGTACATTGTCCCAGACTCCTCATCCCAGACAGTACATTGTCCCAGACTCCTCATCCCAGACTCCTCATCCCAGACTCCTCATCCCAGACTCCTCATCCCAGACCCCACATTGTCCCAGACACCTCATCCCAGACTCCTCATCCCAGACTCCTCATCCCAGACCCCTCATACCAGACAGTACATTGTCCCAGACTCCTCATCCCAGACACCTTATCCCAGACCCCTCATACCAGACAGTACATTGTCCCAGACTCCTCATCCCAGACAGCACATTGTCCCAGACAACTCATCCCAGACAGTACATTGTCCCAGACCCCTCATCCCAGACACCTCATCACACCTCATCCCAGACCCCTCATACCAGACAGCACATTGTCCCAGACTCCTCATCCCAGACAGCACATTGTCCAAGACCCCTCATCCCAGACAGCACATTGTCCCACACCTCTCCTCCCAGACAGCACATTGTCCCACACCTCTCCTCCCAGACAGCAATTGCCTCAGACACCTCATCCCAGACAGCAATTGCCTCAGACACCTCATCCCAGACAGTACATTGTCCCAGACAGTACATTGTCTCAGACCCCTCATCCCAGACAGTACATTGTCTCAGACCCCTCATCCCAGACAGCACATTGTCCCAGACCCAGAAAGAGCCAGTTAGTGTGCTGTATCATCTCAGTGCTATGATGGGGTCTAAAACCAGACTGAAGCATTTCGTATACATTGTTGGTCTTCAGGAAGCAACAGCTTTTTCTAAAAGTTTTGAGAGGAATGGAAGATTCGATATAGGCCGATAGTTTTTTATATTTACTGGGTCAAGGTTTGGCTTTTTCAAGAGAGGCTTTATTACTGCCACTTTTAGTGAGTTTGGTACACATCCGGTGGATAGAGAGCCGTTTATTATGTTCAACATAGGAGGGCCAAGCACAGGAAGCAGCTCTTTCAGTAGTTTAGTTGGAATAGGGTCCAGTATGCAGCTTGAAGGTTTAGAGGCCATGATTATTTTCATCATTGTGTCAAGAGATATAGTACTAAAACACTTGAAACACTCTCTTGATCCTAGGTCCTGGCAGAGTTGTGCAGACTCAGGACAACTGAGCTTTGAAGGAATACGCAGATTTAAAGAGGAGTCCGTCATTTGCTTTCTAATAATCATGATCTTTTCCTCAAAGAAGTTCATGAATTTATCACTGCTAATGTGAAAGCCATCCTCTCTTGGGGAATGCTGCTTTTTAGTTAGCTTTGCGACAGTATCAAAAAGGAATTTCGGATTGTTCTTATTTTCCTCAATTAAGTTAGAAAAATAGGATGATCGAGCAGCAGTAAGGGCTCTTCGGTACTGCACGGTACTGTCTTTCCAAGCTAGTCGGAAGACTTCCAGTTTGGTGTGGCGCCATTTCCGTTCCAATTTTCTGGAAGCTTGCTTCAGAGCTCGGGTATTTTCTGTGTACCAGGGAGCTACTTTCTTATGAGAAATGTTTTTAGTTTTTAGGGGTGCAACTGCATCTAGGGTATTGCGCAAGGTTAAATTGAGTTCCTCATTTAGGTGGTTAACTGATTTTTGTCCTCTGGTGTCCTTTAACTATTGAAATTAGAAAAATGTGATTTGTCACTATGTTGACGGTCCCTAACTGCTGTTGGTGGAGGAAGGAAAACTACAGGCGAATATCCAACCTGAATCGGTCTTTACTCCGGTAGAGACGTTAAAACCGGTGTAATGTGTTCTCTCCATCTTCGGTGTAAAACGTCTCCTCTTTCTAGTCATAAACATGGCGACACTTCCTTCAGCCCAACAATTTAACACCCTCTACTTTGTGCGCCACGTCAATACAGCTACGATTTTCGTAACAAGTTAGGAGAGCATTTTCGCTAACACTTTACCTAAACTTAACTAATTCTCCTAACCTACATCGTAAATTCTCCTAACATGCTACGAAAAAGTCACTGTTGTATCGAAGTATCGTGAAAACAGTGTTGTTCTCTCACGGACACCACCCTACAGCACCACCACCCTACAGCACCACCACCCTACAGCACCACCACCCTACAGCACCACCACCCTACAGCACCACCACCCTACAGCACCACCACCCTACAGCACCACCACCCTACAGCACCACCACCCTACAGCACCACATGTATAAAGACCTCTCTCTGTAGTCATTACCCTAATCTATAATGGTACTGATATGAAGACCTATCTCTATAGTCATTACCCTAATCTATAATGGTACTGATATGAAGACCTATCTCTGTAGTCATTACCCTAATCTATAATGGTACTGATATGAAGACCTATCTCTATAGGCATTACCCTAATCTATAATGGTACTGATATGAAGACCTATCTCTATAGTCATTACCCTAATCTATAATGGTACTGATATGAAGACCTATCTCTATAGTCATTACCCTAATCTATAATGGTACTGATATAAAGACCTATCTCTATAGTCATTACCCTAATCTATAATGGTACTGATATAAAGACCTATCTATAATGGTACTTATATAAAGACCTACCTCTATAGTCATTACCCTAATCTATAATGGTACTGATATAAGACCTATCTCTATAGTCATTACCCTAATCTATAATGGTACTGATATAAAGACCCATCTCTATAGTCATTACCCTAATCTATAATGGTACTGATATAAAGACCTATCTATAATGGTACTTATATAAAGACCTACCTCTATAGTCATTAACCTAATCTATAATGGTACTGATATAAGACCTATCTCTATAGTCATTACCCTAATCTATAATGGTACTGATATAAAGACCTATCTCTATAGTCATTACCCTAATCTATAATGGTACTGATATAAAGATGAATCCTCTACCTCTATAGTCATTACCCTAATCTATAATGGTACTGATATAAAGACCTATCTCTATAGTCATTACCCTAATCTATAATGGTACTGATATAAAGACCTACCTCTATAGTCATTACCCTAATCTATAATGGTACTGATATGAAGATGAATCCTCTACCTCTATAGTCATTACCATGATCTTAACACTCACTAAATTATAATTAACCTTACCATAACCCTTGTTCCCAAATCTAACCGTCATTATTTCAACCTGGTGAGTCAACTCTTCCTTAGATTCAGCCATATTTATGACCAAAGAGAAAACATTTTACCATCTGAATTATTTGTCTCTCTTCAAGGCAAATCGTAAAACGCGCCAAGGTAAAAATCTGTTTCAGGTTGGATTTTCGATGGATATTCGCGCTTTTAAACCACTTGAGCCACAGACTCCAAAATAAGTGTCATGCTGTTGGAAAAATTGCACACAACATTGCACAGGTCTTATTTTCACGATTTGGACATTCACTTTGCAAAGCTAATAAACATGTGGAAATGTGAGCAGCATTTTGTACTCATGGTTGAATTAGTTAGGGAGCGTAAAACAAATTACAAACTTTTTTTTTTTGACATTTTAATTTCAATAGCTCCTTGTTCATGTGACCTACTGACCTCAAACAATGTGCCCTTAGTGGGCGCCTGATGGAGGCCTCCTTGTGCACCTGGTGACCCGCCCGCTTTTATCCGCTCAGAGACTAAGTCCCCAACCCTCCACAGCCTGAGTGCTGCCCCCAACCCCTGAGTCACGCCCGGTGGCATCAGAGGCTTTTCTGTTTTACAGACTGCTAACCTTTAGCGGACTTTAACTGGTTTTTACACCCAATCAACATCAAGTGCACAATATTTATAGGCTTGAGAACCAAAAATCGTAGTATCAACCGGGTGTCGGAACAACAACAGAAAATAATAACCCCTTTCTTTTTTTACCCCTTTTTTTTCTCCCCAATTTCATTTGTCCCATTGGACAAAATCCTAACATGGACGACACTGGCCCAATTGTGCACCGCCCAATGAGCCTCGCGGTCACGGCCGGCTGCGACAGAGCCTGGGCTCGAACCCAGAATCTCTGGTGGCACAGCTAGCACTGCGATGCAGATTTTCATCTCACACGATTTTACACACTTTTGACATACTTTGAAATTTCAATAGCTCCTTGGTCATGTGACCTACTGACTTCAAACAAGGGCAAGCAAATGATTGAAAGGAGTGATTATGGGCCTCCTGGGTGGCAATATAGGGTGTGCAATATAGAAGGGTAGTCAGTAGACATTCTGAACCTTGTTTGAGGTCAGTAGGTCACATTATCAAGGTGCTATTGAATTTAAAAACATTGAAAAACATTGAAAATGTGAAATTGTGTGAGATGAAAATGGACAAACTAAAGGGTGTGCAATGTGTAGGCCCACTGAGTGGACATTCTGAACCTTGTTTGAAGTCAGTAGGTCACAAACAAGGAACTATTGAAATTCAAAAATGTAAATAACTTAAATGTGCGATATGTAAATCGACAAAAAGTGTTTACATTGTGTGTCTATGCCATCGCGTTAGCTAGAACCAGGTTTGACATTTTTAGGAGTATTGGAAGCTATTGAAATTAGAAAAATGTGATTTGTCACTATGTTGACGGTCCCTAACTGCTGTTGGTGGAGGAAGGAAAACTACAGGCGAATATCCAAACTGAATCCGTCTTTACTTCTGTTGGCAACCGGTAGAGACGTTAAAACCGGTGTAATGTGTTCTCTCCATCTTCGGTGTAAAACGTCTCCTCTTTTTAGTCATAAACATGGCTACACTTCCTTCAGTATAACAATTTAACACCCTCTACTTCATGAGCCACTTCGATATAAAGTTACGATTTTCGTAACGAACACTTTACCTAAACTTAACTAATTCTCCTAACCTACATCGTAAATTCGCCTAACCTGCACGAAAAAGTCACTGTTGTATCGAAGTATCGTGAAAAGTGTTTCTACCCTACAGCACCACCACCACACCCAAACTGTCCCGTCTGATCAGACGAAAAGACATCTACAATTCCTGCACTCGGTTTTGATCTTGCACTTGAATTCTCCCCGTTTCTTTCTTGTTAATATTATGTTCAGATAATAAAATAGCCTACAGGCTAAATAATGAAGGAATAATGTTGTGTCCTACCTGTCGTTATCAATGAAACACTGATGAACAGAATCCCAAAACACCAGACCGCCGAGGTCGGAAAGGTCTTCATTTCACTAACAAAACCAGTCTGACTCCAAGGTAAAGCTCTTTGTAACTGGTCAATAAAACTATTAGGAGTTTAGAAAAATAAACCAAAACAGTTGATAGACTAATTTGGCAACGAACATAATGTAACACTGCGTCTGTTCCAGAAATAACGGAGGAAAAGGGTGGTGGAGTTTCACACTTTACTTTCACATGAAGTACTTCTAGTTGAATATCATCTCGCGATATCTAGCTCCATCTAGTGTTCTGATATGGACATTAACTTCATGTCATCTCGCGATATCCATCTCCGTCTTCTGTTCAGATTTTTTTTTTAATGTAACCTTTATTTCAACTAGGCAAGTCAGTTAATAACAATTAAGATGACCTACACCAGCCAAACCCGGACGACGCCAATTGTAGGCAGCCCTATGGGACTCCCAATCACGGCAGGCTGTGATACCCTGGTTTGATTCCAGGCTGTGTCTGTAGTGACGCCTCAAGCACTGCCTTAGACCGCTGCGCCTCTCGGGACATATTGGAACATCATATTGGAACAATAGTGACTAATAGGGAGCCCTGATACGGACATTAACTTTGTCAAATGTCCTAAAAACAGATATGTGCACAAATAGGAATGGTGAAATAAATGTGACAACAAGTAGGCTGTAGAGCATATTTAAATTAGTAACAACTTACGATGTGAAATTTTCCCATGAACGTTGATCATTAAAATGTGACTTTCCCTGTCAGTTGTAGTCTAGCTGGTGTGAGCAATATGGCAGAAAATACACAAATTTTTATCAGAGATGTTGTCATGTTGTGTTGCTACCATGCTGTGTTGTAATGTGATGCTGCCTTGCTATGTTGTTGTCTTAGGTCTATCTTTATGTAGTGTTGTCATCCCTTAACCAACAGGTGTAGACCTCACAGGGAAATGCTGACTGACCAGCCCTTAACCAACAGGTGTAGACCTCACAGGGAAATGCTGACTGACCAGCCCTTAACCAACAGGTGTAGACCTCACAGTGAAACGCTGACTGACCAGCCCTTAACCAACAGGTGTAGACCTCACAGTGAAACGCTGACTGACCAGCCCTTAACCAACAGGTGTAGACCTCACAGTGAAATGCTGACTGACCAGCCCTTAACCAACAGGTGGAGACCTCACAGTGAAATGCTGATTGACCAGCCCTTAACCAACAGGTGGAGACCTCACTGCATTTAAATAAATTACTAAAAATAATAAGAAATAAAAGACTATATACAGGGTATTACGGTACAAAGTCAATGTGGAGGCTATATACAGGTTATTACGGTACAGAGTCAATGTGGAGGCTATATACAGGGTATTACGGTACAAAGTCAATGTGGAGGCTATATACAGGGTATTACGGTACACAGTCAATGTGGAGGCTATATACAGGGTATTACGGTACAGAGTCAATGTGGAGGCTATATACAGGGTATTACGGTACAAAGTCAATGTGGAGGCTATATACAGGGTATTACGGTACAGAGTCAATGTGGAGGCTATATACAGGGGGTACCGGTACAGAGTCAATGTGGAGACTATATACAGGGTATTACGGTACAGAGTCAATGTGGAGGCTATATATAGGTTATTACGGTACAGAGTCAATGTGGAGGCTATATACAGGGGGTACCAGTACAGAGTCAATGTGGAGGCTATATACAGGTTATTACGGTACAAAGTCAATGTGGAGGCTATATACAGGGGGTACCAGTACAGAGTCAATGTGGAGGCTATATACAGGTTATTACGGTACAAAGTCAATGTGGAGGCTATATACAGGTTATTACGGTACAGAGTCAATGTGGAGGCTATATACAGGTTATTACGGTACAGAGTCAATGTGGAGGCTATATACAGGGGGTACCGGTACAGAGTCAATGTGGAGGCTATATACAGGTTATTACGGTACAGAGTCAATGTGGAGGCTATATACAGGGGGTACCAGTACAGAGACAATGTGGAGGCTATATACAGGTTATTACGGTACAGTCAATGTGGAGGCTATATACAGGGGGTACCGGTACAGAGTCAATGTGGAGGCTATATACAGGGTGTTACGGTACAAAGTCAATGTGGAGGCTATATACAGGGGATACAGGTACAGAGTCAATGTGGAGGCTATATACAGGGTGTTACGGTACAAAGTCAATGTGGAGGCTATATACAGGTTATTACGGTACAGAGTCAATGTGGAGGCTATATACAGGTTATTACGGTACAGAGTCAATGTGGAGGCTATATACAGGGGTAGTATGGTACAGAGTTAGTGTGAAGGCTATATACAGGGTATTACGGTACAGAGTCAATGTGGAGGCTATATACAGGGTATTACGGTACAGAGTCAATGTGGAGGCTACATACATGGGGTACCTGTACAGAGTCAATGTGGAGGCTATATACAGGGGGTACCGGTACAGAGTCAATGTGGAGGCTATATACAGGGGGTACCGGTACAGAGTCAATGTGGAGGCTATATACAGGGGGTACCTGTACAGAGTCAATGTGGAGGCTATATACATGGGGTACCTGTACAGAGTCAATGTGGAGGCTATATACAGGGTATTACGGTACAGAGTCAATGTGGAGGCTATATACAGGGGGTACCGGTACAGAGTCAATGTGGAGACTATTTACAGGGGGTACCGGTACAGAGTCAATGTGGAGACTATATACAGGGGGTACCGGTACAGAGTCAATGTGGAGGCTATATACAGGGGGTACTGGTACAGAGTCAATGTGGAGGCTATATACAGGGGGTACTGGTACAGAGTCAATGTGGAGACTATATACAGGGGGTACCGGTACAGAGTCAATGTGGAGACTATATACAGGGGGTACCGGTACAGAGTCAATGTGGAGACTATATACAGGGGGTACCGGTACAGAGTCAATGTGGAGGCTATATACAGGGGGTACCGGTACAGAGTCAATGTGGAGGCTATATACAGGGGGTACCGGTACAGAGTCAATGTGGAGACTATATACAGGGGGTACCGGTACAGAGTCAATGTGGAGACTATATACAGGGGGTACCGGTACAGAGTCAATGTGGAGGCTATATACAGGGGGTACCGGTACAGAGTCAATGTGGAGGCTATATACAGGGGGTACCGGTACAGAGTCAATGTGGAGGCTATATACAGGGGGTACCGGTACAGAGTCAATTTGGAGACTATATACAGGGGGTACCGGTACAGAGTCAATGTGGAGGCTATATACAGGGGGTACCGGTACAGAGTCAATGTGGAGGCTATATACAGGGGGTACCGGTACAGAGTCAATTTGGAGACTGGATTCCTGTTGGAACGTTCCTCAAATTATACCCACCCCTCAACATGATGCTGGAGAGATATTTACGTTCCTAAATTATACCCACCCCTCAACATGATGCTGGAGAGATATTTACGTTCCTAAATTATACCCACCCCTCAACATGATGCTGGAGAGATATTTACGTTCCTCAAATTATACCCACCCCTCAACATGATGCTGGAGAGATATTTACGTTCCTAAATTATACCCACCCCTCAACATGATGCTGGAGAGATATTTACGTTCCTCAAATTATACCCACCCCTCAACATGATGCTGGAGAGATATTTACGTTCCTCAAATTATACCCATCCATCAACATGATGCTGGAGAGATATTTACGTTCCTCAAATTATACCCACCCCTCAACATGATGCTGGAGAGATATTTACGTTCCTCAAATTATACCCACCCCTCAACATGATGCTGGAGAGATATTTACGTTCCTCAAATTATACCCATCCATCAACATGATGCTGGAGAGATATTTACGTTCCTCAAATTATACCCACCCCTCAACATGATGCTGGAGAGATATTTACGTTCCTCAAATTATACCCACCCCTCAACATGATGCTGGAGAGATATTTACCTTCCTCAAATTATACCCACCCCTCAACATGATGCTGGAGAGATATTTACGTTCCTCAAATTATACCCACCCCTCAAAATGATGCTGGAGAGATTTTGCGTACAACACTGTTCTTGCAGAAGGAATTGTCTGGCAGCAGGAACACACAATTCATGTGTACGGATGTGATCTGCACATTCTGGCCACACCTGACCAAAGTTGCCCTTCATTGTCCAGAGCTCACCACTCTTCTAGACATGAAGCCACTGCTTTCCGTCATGCATGCGAAGGCACATCGTTTGAAATGCCAGGTAAGTTGTTCTTTATTAAACTGGTCAAAGAGAATTTCCAGCTTCAGTTCTTTACCAGGCTTCCCATTTAGATGTTTGTTATTCACAGAATTACAATATTAAGTCTGTTTTTTAATGTAAATTAAGATTAAGTGGGGAGGACGGGATCAGGAAGGAGCTGGCACAACTCTGGGGGAGGAAGTGGAACAGCTTCTTGTCGAGGGCTGCAATCTGTTCCAAGCAAATGTCCAAAGGAGGAAAACAATTTGTTTGTTCTATTCAGCTGTTTATACTTATCTGGAATAAGGAGTTCTATTCAGCTATGTTCATACTTATCTGGAATAAGGAGTTATATTCAGCTATGTTAGTACTTATCTGGAATAAGGAGTTCTATTCAGCTATGTTAGTACTTATCTGGAATAAGGAGTTCTATTTGGCTGTTCTAGCATCCAGGCCGTAGGGGGGGATCAGACATGTTAACCATCCAAGCCGTAGGGGGGGAACAGACATGTTAACCATCCAAGCCGTAGGGGGGGAACAGAGTTTTGTCCAGAAGATATTTGAAGGTGTATTGTGAGGATCAATACATTTATTTTATAAGTATTATATCTATGCATTTAATTTATTTTAAAACAATTAATTATTCTGTTTTTGTTTTTGTCATAAAACTCAGACAACAGCAAAAATCAAGGAGGAGACCCAGACTCTCGAAAAGTTTAAGAGTGATTTGGGTGAAGGAGATGAGACTCTGTACAACTGGACAACGGAAGTTCAGCAATGGGCTAATACAGGTAAATGAATACATAAAATAAATAATCCTGAATGTAACTCTCCTGGACTGTCACCTTGACGCAGTGGAGAGGCTTGGGTAGTCTAATGACCCTGAGCTCTAACCCTTAGAGGGCGTACTCCAATGACCCTGAGAGGGTGTACTCCAATGACCCTGAGCGCTAACCCTTAGAGGGTGTACTCCAATGACCCTGAGAGGGTGTACTCCAATGACCCTGAGCGCTACCCCTTAGAGGGTGTACTCCAATGACCCCTGGGGAGCTGCACGGTCTCGGGAGCTGTATGGCCTTGGGAGCTGAGTGTCCTTGGGAGCTGAGTGTCCTTGGGAGCTGAGTGGCCTCGGGAGCTGAGTGGCCTCGGGAGCTGAGTGGCCTCGGGAGCTGAGTGGCCTCGGGAGCTGAGTGGCCTCGGGAGCTGAGTGGCCTCGGGAGCTGCACGGCCTCGGGAGCTGAGCGGCCTCGGGAGCTGCGCGGCCTCGGGAGCTGCACGGACAAAGTAAGTAGTATGTTTGTGTGTCACAATAACTATGTTTCTGTTTTGTTATCTGTGTTTGTTCAGTTGCTCAAACACAGACCGCACTGCCATTAAAGTTACAAATCCACATTGCATTATTATGAATTTACAGCTGACCTACTCACAAAGACAATACCCTTTGACCGGGTGATGCTCCTGAGACGGCTGAAGGAGGAAGAGTTAATTGTCCTAAAGGAAGTCCAGTAGCACTGGGAAAGCCTAAAGAGGGAATCGGAGAATGTGCAAGACCTTGCTTCACATGTGACACTTAACCTAAGCAGGCAAAGTAGGGAACGTTCATTGATATGTACATTTTATGTTGGCACCCTGTAATTGATATTGTATTTAAGGAATACTTCATTGTATTTACCCGACACATTACGATTGTTGGTGTTAGGCTGACAATTTAATCAGTCGGAAGCTGGGAGCAGAGGTCTCTTCTCCATGCTTCAGAGGAGAGTCAGCAGCCTCAGAAGACACCAGGACTCTGTCAAACTGATATACAGCAAAGCTATGGGCCAAGACACCTCCCTCCTAGAAGATAACTTCATAGATGACCTCCTGAAAGAGGACCTAGATGACAGCATCCACTACAGCTCTGATGACGAGGAATCTGTCCCAGACTGACGGTGTTCGTTTGGGTGGGTGCAGTTTGCATTGGGTGGAAAGTGATTCCATTTGTTTTGTAGATGTGCTTTATCTACCTTCCTAAGGAAAAATAGTTTTAACATTTTATGGAAAATAAAGGTTTATGTTTCTTCCTTGTTGACAATGTGATCATGTGGTACAGATTTGAGAAGGGCGCTCGTCTGTTACTGCTTTTGCCCGATCACATGACCAGGTCACATGACCAGGTCCGATCCCTTTAAATGACCAATCTGCAGTTGATACATCCACTTATGGATGCTTGAAGAATATCATTTATAAATGCCTCATGAATATAGTTCAACTGCCGTACCCCATCAGATCCCAAAATAGATGTTTTTGTTCTACTCCAATGTTTGTAAACAAAGTAAATGTAAACATTCACTAGCATGTGTCCAACTCATTCCACGGTGAGCCGAGTGTCTGCGGGTTTCACTCCTCCCATGGAGCTACATCAGTACATTAGTCATGGGATTTAAAGTTAAGGTGACCAGATTTCTGAAATTAAAACCGGGGACATTTCCAGTTCGGAGTTCAATATATCATTAAAATATCCAATGTTATTATCTATTATATATAATATCAACATATCATTAAAATATCCAATGTTATTACCTATTATATATTATATCAATATATCATTAAAATATCCAATGTTATTATCTATTATATATTATATCATTAAAATATCCAATGTTATTATCTATTATATATTATATCAATATATCATTAAAATATCAATGTTATTATCTATTATATATAATATCAACATATCATTAAAATATCCAATGTTATTACCTATTATATATTATATCAATATATCATTAAAATATCCAATGTTATTATCTATTATATATTATATCATTAAAATATCCAATGTTATTATCTATTATATATTATATCATTAAAATATCAATGTTATTATCTATTATATATTATATCATTAAAATATCCAATGTTATAATCTATTATATATTATATCATTAAAATATCAATGTTATTATCTATTATATATTATATCATTATAATATCAATGTTATTATCTATTATATATTATATCATTAAAATATCCAATGTTATTATCTATTATATATTATATCATTAAAATATCAATGTTATTATCTATTATATATTATATCATTAAAATATCCAATGTTATTATCTATGAAATAAAGGGGGATAATTCCGGTTTCATGTATTTAGTCTAACAGACCCACTGTGACAGAGAGAACAACTATACTACAGAAACACTATAAACAAGACAGAACTGATCTGAACAGCCAATCAGTGGTCCTGCTAGTCTGGGTAGAACTGATCTGAACAGCCATTCAGTGGTCCTGGTAGTCTGGGTAGAACTGATCTGAACAGCCATTCAGTGGTCCTGGTAGTCTGGGTAGAACTGATCTGAACAGCCATTCAGTGGTCCTGCTAGTCTGGGTAGAACTGATCTGAACAGCCATTCAGTGGTCCTGCTAGTCTGGGTAGAACTGATCTGAACAGCCATTCAGTGGTCCTGCTAGTCTGGGTAGAACTGATCTGAACAGCCATTCAGTGGTCCTGGTAGTCTGGGTAGAACTGATCTGAACAGCCATTCAGTGGTCCTGCTAGTCTGGGTAGAACTGATCTGAACAGCCAATCAGTGGTCCTGCTAGTCTAGGTAGAACTGATCTGAACAGCCATTCAGTGGTCCTGCTAGTCTGGGTAGAACTGATCTGAACAGCCATTCAGTGGTCCTGGTAGTCTGGGTAGAACTGATCTGAACAGCCATTCAGTGGTCCTGCTAGTCTGGGTAGAACTGATCTGAACAGCCATTCAGTGGTCCTGCTAGTCTGGGTAGAACTGATCTGAACAGCCAATCAGTGGTCCTGCTAGTCTGGGTAGAACTGATCTGAACAGCCATTCAGTGGTCCTGCTAGTCTGGGTAGAACTGATCTGAACAGACAATCAGTGGTCCTGCTAGTCTGGGTAGAACTGATCTGAACAGCCATTCAGTGGTCCTGCTAGTCTGGGTAGAACTGATCTGAACAGCCAATCAGTGGTCCTGCTAGTCTGGGTAGAACTGATCTGAACAGCCATTCAGTGGTCCTGCTAGTCTGGGTAGAACTGATCTGAACAGCCAATCAGTGGTCCTGCTAGTCTGGGTAGAACTGATCTGAACAGCCATTCAGTGGTCCTGCTAGTCTGGGTAGAACTGATCTGAACAGCCATTCAGTGGTCCTGCTAGTCTGGGTAGAACTGATCTGAACAGCCATTCAGTGGTCCTGGTAGTCTGGGTAGAACTGATCTGAACAGCCATTCAGTGGTCCTGCTAGTCTGGGTAGAACTGATCTGAACAGCCAATCAGTGGTCCTGCTAGTCTGGGTAGAATAAGAGCAGAAGAGAACGTGAGAAACCTTTAAAAAACAGACAATAGTCTATGTGAAATACTTAACAACATAATAAAGAAATAAGACTGATGAGATTATGTAGTTACCACTTATACCAACCTAATCTGTATATTTCTCAGAAGAATGTATCTTCTTCAGGATTGCTCTGTTTTTGGCCAGCTTCTCCATGAAGTCCTGGCAGGGGAGATTGACAGTGAACCTATTTCTTGCTGCTGTCCATATATCATTCATTTGGGAGAACACTCTCTCGACTGGTGTATTACTTCCAGGTAAGCACATGAACAACAGACGCTAATCTAGCCAGGTTAGTGTGTGGTTCTCTTTGAAGTGGGTAACTCCATCTCTGACTAAGCGGTGTCTCCAATGTTTTCCATTGTTCAAGCGATCCCTCCCCCTTTAGGAACTCTTGCAGGCCAGTAACCTCGTCAAACAATGCATCCTCATTGATGGTCACATGGGGGCATTTTTCCTGCAGTGTGGCTGCTACCGTCTGGATCTCTTCACGCTGAGGTTGCCTTTTTAAAAGGAGACAAAGTACATGTTTTAGATTATCTGTGTGCTTTCCCAATGCCCGCAAGTAGTTCACAGCCGTAGTGAAGAATGATTGGGAGGTTTTGAGAAAGCTCTCTTTAGACATTGCACCATTTCCCTCTAGCTCTCTCAGAAGTCCAACAAACTAGCTCTCTCAGAAGTCCAACAAACTAGCTCTCTCAGAAGTCCAACAAACTAGCTCTCTCAGAAGTCCAACAAACTAGCTCTCTCAGAAGTCCAACAAACTCACAAAAGCTCTTCAGTCTTTCTAATATCTTTGTGAGCAGGTACTCAACATCAAGGGGAATCACATCCAAAGCTGTTCTGTTCTGTTATGAATGATGTGGGCAGGACAACCTAAGCCAATCACCTCCCGCTGCAGAGCATTTTTAACTTTGGTATGGACATTGACCCTCCCCAGCCTATTCAGTCCTCCAAAGTTGGTATGGACATTGACCCTCCCCAGCCTATTCAGTCCTCCAAGGTTGGTATGGACATTGACCCTCCCCAGCCTATTCAGTCCTCCAAGGTTGGTATGGACATTGACCCTCCCCAGCCTATTCAGTCCTCCAAGGTTGGTATGGACATTGACCCTCCCCAGCCTATTCAGTCCTCCAAGGTTGGTATGGACATTGACCCTCCCCAGCCTATTCAGTCCTCCAAGGTTGGTATGGACATTGACCCTCCCCAGCCTATTCAGTCCTCCAAGGTTGGTATGGACATTGACCCTCCCCAGCTTATTCAGTCCTCCAAGGTTGGTAAGACATTGACCCTCCCCAGCCTATTCAGTCCTCCAAGGTTGGTATGGACATTGACCCTCCCCAGCCTATTCAGTCCTCCAAGGTTGGTATGGACATTGACCCTCCCCAGCTTATTCAGTCCTCCAAGGTTGGTATGGACATTGACCCTCCCCAGCCTATTCAGTCCTCCAAGGTTGGTATGGACATTGACCCTCCCCAGCCTATTCAGTCCTCCAAGGTTGGTATGGACATTGACCCTCCCCAGCCTATTCAGTCCTCCAAGGTTGGTATGGACATTGACCCTCCCCAGCCTATTCAGTCCTCCAAGGTTGGTATGGACATTGACCCTCCCCAGCCTATTCAGTCCTCTAAGGTTGGTATGGACATTGACCCTCCCCAGCCTATTCAGTCCTCCAAGGTTGGTATGGACATTGACCCTCCCCAGCCTATTCAGTCCTCCAAGGTTGGTATGGACATTGACCCTCCCCAGCCTATTCAGTCCTCCAAGGTTGGTATGGACATTGACCCTCCCCAGCCTATTCAGTCCTCCAAGGTTGGTATGGACATTGACCCTCCCCAGCCTATTCAGTCCTCCAAGGTTGGTAAGGACATTGACCCTCCCCAGCCTATTCAGTCCTCCAAGGTTGGTATGGACATTGACCCTCCCCAGCCTATTCAGTCCTCCAAGGTTGGTATGGACATTGACCCTCCCCAGCCTATTCAGTCCTCCAAGGTTGGTATGGACATTGACCCTCCCCAGCCTATTCAGTCCTCCAAAGTTGGTATTTGTGTTATCGGCAGAGAATGCCACGACTTTGTTTCACTCTTCACTCTTTTTACTCCCTTAATTTGTCCTCCTCCATTCTTTATTAATAAATAGAACACTATTAGATAAAATACTTTGGTTAACAGATTCCCATTGCTTGTCTCATTTTGTATTTCATCTCAAAAACATTGTTTGGAATAATCAAATCTTAACCTTTCCTCCTCTGTCTCACTCTTCTTCCTATCCAGTCTTCCTCCTCTCCACTCTCTAGCAGAAAACATTATGCTAATGTTTTCCATGAAAATGTCTAAATATATTTTCACACTACTTATAATGCCAAACCATTACAATTGTAACATACAAATAAATATTCTCATAATTAATAGTGCATTAATTTAATATAATCTTATTTTCAAAATAGTCCGTCCACTGAATGTTTACATGTGAACGTGTTTTAACCTCGTTACCATGACAGCAGCTGGCTAACCGAGCTAGATAAGCTAATGTCAGCAAGCATAACCTATTTAAAACCATTTAACGCAGCAGACCATTTAACTATAAAATAAGTTGTGAAAGAACATCATTAGCTAGTATCTCAAACGAGTGTAACTTACCTGGCTTGAAAAGATGTTTGTGGTGATGTTATGGATTCACTTGACACTTCCGGCCGAGTTTTCCACAGCAGTTTCATCTAAAACTGGCGCGAGCAAGTAGTTAGTAGAAGAAGAAGAGTGAATGAAGCTGCTGTCGCGAGCGGCCCCCTCTGCTGGACAAAACAAGCACAACAAGATTGAGACGTCAACCGGTTGACTCTGATGCCCGGTCTTTCTTGCCACGTAAAATATTATTTCACTTTGCAGTTTTTAACGCACAATTAAAAACGGGGACATCTCCAGCCGGGGACAGGCCACGGAAAACTGGGACGTCTGGTCACCCTATTTTAAGTAAACGATTCCTTATGTATGAATGAGATGTACACATGCTGAACTAGTACTTTGAGTACTTTGACCCGTTACTTCTAGACTCTCAAGTAGTTTTCCAGAGGGCTACTTTACTTGTACAATAACTGACTCCCATCAGCTGCAGATGAAACCGATTAGTTGAAAAATGTTGCCTAGAATCTACAGGCACTCGCAATGAATCATCAAACGTATGGACACAGAATGATTGAAGTGATTATTGTATTTTATTATTCTGACCCAATTATGACCCATGACATCTTCTGGGAAGAATAATGCATAGTCCTTGTGTGTTAAGCTACAAACGTGGAAATGTTCCTATTGAAATGGGGGTTGTCCCATCCTGAACAGGCCGGTTGCAAGTGACATACTCTTATCGATACTATTAGCAACACCGTATTATTACTAAAATTAGATGAAATAAATGAAAGTTTTGCAGGCAGGTCTGACATAGTGGGAGAATTGTGAACATGCACGTATATATATATATCTGTATTGTTCGGACACGTCGTCGGTTTGGTCGTTCAGTCGGCTTGTTTTGGTTATGTGCGTCGCAATGCCCGTAACGTAATAGACTACGTTTCTGATGACATTTTTCAAATTTTTTAAACTATTCATAAATTATTCTTGCGCAATATTACTTTCATTTGAATGTCGTAAACATTGTCGGATTCTATTAAATAATTGATGTAACAGATAAAATCTTGTTACAGAAACCGGAAAAGTTGTGAACTACAAATGTGACGCCATTTTGTAGTTTTTTTTACTAACCCTAACCGTTTTTTTTAAATCAATATTTTCGCTATTATCATTCTAATTGATGTGTAGAATGATGTGTACATTCATTAGGACATACATCACGCTGTACTGCATCAGCACATGCCAATTCAATGTCTGAAGTAGTGCACTTTTTGAAAGGCGTTTTTCGTCATATCTATTTAAATTTGACATGTGTTCTTTTGATTTAATAAGGACCCCTTACTAAACCTTCATGTCAAATAACGTTCGGATATGTTAATATATTATTGATTTTATAAAAATCATCAACGTTTGGGGGAAAAGCCAACTGTTGGTGGTGCTACTGAGCACCCCATGGCCACCAGGGGGATTGCAGAATTATGTTTAATTCATGCATAGGATAATTTGTGCCAAGCCATAAGACTGAGCCACAAAAAACAACAAAAATATATTTTGGGGGGACTCTATGACCCGAGTTGAGCTCTTACAAAGGTTTCCTAGGGGTGTATAAAGGTTCATGGCAGAAAAACAAGTGTATGTATAGAAATGCTTATTTTAACATTGTTACATCGATATTGATGCTTCTAGAAATAGCCATTCAACAGTCTATATGTGGCCTTTGAACCCCGATACCCATTACCCACAAGGCCTTATAACCACACCTCTATTGCCATGGTCCTCGGCACATCATATTCCTGATAAGCAACAATGATGAACATTAATTCACACTGCCTATTCAAAAAAAGAAGTCGTGAAAATATTTTGCTTTCACCTTCATTAAATATTATCCGTGGACAACTAGCCTAGAGACCAAGCAGATAGACGGTCTGCCTCTATGCACTAAACATGGAGAGACTGACATTTTTTCACATTCCTCCTTGCAAAACAGCTCGAGCTCAGCGAGGTTGGAGGGAGAGCATTTGTGAACAGCAGTTTTCGGCATGTAGCTTCACGGTCGGTTGTCGTTTATTGTTTTGGTTGGTGAGTTTCATTTAGATAAACATGTGGAAGTCTATGCGCCTTGGTCTCGTCATTCAAACGACGGACGTGACAGTAGCTTCCGGTATACATCTTCAACCCCTTTTCATTCTCGCTAGCTGGAATCTCGGAGGCTGATTTTAACAATTCGATTTACATCATTAATATTAATTAGAGTCCTGAAGACACCTAGTAAAAACTGTGACATCGTGGTAGTAGCGTTATATCGTCGATAACAACTAGACTGACCGGAAATCACCACACCGGTAGGAAGCGTGTTTAGAACGTTAGACCAGAACGAGCATAAGGGATATTCAGAAATACAAACCAACCGGTGGAAAACTAACCGGGTCTTTTCTGTGCCGGTCTATAAAAGAGCCTGTTTTGGTGTTGTGCAGACATCACCCTAACCTGAACATGCACACACACACTATATCCATAATAATGTAGTGTCTTACTATTCTCCATGGTTGCTCCTCTTGCCTTTTCTTTGGAGGTGAAAGGTGTACAGCTCACAGTAATACACCTGACCCTCTTAAAATAGCCTGTTTGGGTTTTGTGCAGACATCCATCCCCCTTACCAGAACACAGAAACACACCCACAAACACCTGAACAGCACCCTCACTGAAGTAGAATGGTTAAAAAAAAACAGTTTTATTACAATGTTGGTGGCTCTTAAAAGAGCCTTTGTTTGTGCATAGTGTAGTCTATGAGGTGTTGCCAGGGAGTAGGAGAGGAAGGTGTCCCGCGCACAGATGGTCTCCCGGGCAACGCTGTTGGCCCCCATCCTGGCAACATCCTGTAGAGCAGCAGACCTTTCCTCGTGGCGGCGAGCTGCTGGTCCCCTCCTGGTCCATGTGTCTATCCTCATGAAGTTATGGAGGACACAGGTAGCCTTCACACATGCCTCTGTGTTAGCAGGGTGGACCCCTGGTCCTCTGTGTTAGCAGGGTGGACCCCTGGTCCTCTGTGTTAGCAGGGTGGACCCCTGGTCCTCTGTGTTAGCAGGGTGGACCCCTGGTCATCTGTGTTAGCAGGGTGGACCCCTGGTCCTCTGTGTTAGCAGGGTGGACCCCTGGTCCTCTGTGTTAGCAGGGTGGACCCCTGGTCCTCTGTGTTAGCAGGGTGGACCCCTGGTCCTCTGTGTTAGCAGGGTGGACCCCTGGTCCTCTGTGTTAGCAGGGTGGACCCCTGGTCCTCTGTGTTAGCAGGGTGGATCCCTGGTCCTCTGTTAGCAGGGTGGATCCCTGGTCCTCTGTGTTAGCAGGGTGGATCCCTGGTCCTCTGTGTTAGCAGGGTGGACCCCTGGTCCTCTGTGTTAGTAGAGGATAGCATTATGAAGGATAGCATCACTAATGAATATGTAAATCACAGTAGCATCAGTAACCATTATGAAGGATAGCATCACTAATGAATATGTAAATAACAGTAGCATCAGTAACCATTATGAAGGACAGCATCACTAATGAATATGTAAATAACAGTAGCATCAGTAACCATTATGAAGGACAGCATCACTAATGAATATGTAAATAACAGTTGCATCAGTAACCATTATGAAGGACAGCATCACTAATGAATATGTAAATAACAGTAGCATCAGTAACCATTATGAAGGACAGCATCACTAATTAATATGTAAATAACAGTAGCATCAGTAACCATTATGAAGGACAGCATCACTAATGAATATGTAAATAACAGTTGCATCAGTAACCATTATGAAGGACAGCATCACTAATGAATATGTAAATAACAGTAGCATCAGTAACCATTATGAAGGACAGCATCACTAATGAATATGTAAATAACAGTAGCATCAGTAACCATTATGAAGGATAGCATCACTAATGAATATGTAAATAACAGTAGCATCAGTAACCATTATGAAGGACAGCATCACTAATGAATATGTAAATAACAGTAGCATCAGTAACCATTATGAAGGACAGCATCACTAATGAATATGTAAATAACAGTAGCATCAGTAACCATTATGAAGGACAGCATCACTAATGAATATGTAAATAACAGTAGCATCAGTAACCATTATGAAGGACAGCATCACTAATAAATATGTAAATAACAGTAGCATCAGTAACCATTATGAAGGATAGCATCACTAATGAATATGTAAATAACAGTAGCATCAGTAACCATTATGAAGGACAGCATCACTAATGAATATGTAAATAACAGTAGCATCAGTAACCATTATGAAGGACAGCATCACTAATGAATATGTAAATAACAGTAGCATCAGTAACCATTATGAAGGACAGCATCACTAATGAATATGTAAATAACAGTAGCATCAGTAACCATTATGAAGGACAGCATCACTAATAAATATGTAAATAACAGTAGCATCAGTAACCATTATGAAGGATAGCATCACTAATGAATATGTAAATCACAGTAGCATCAGTAACCATTATGAAGGATAGCATCACTAATGAATATGTAAATAACAGTAGCATCAGTAACCATTATGAAGGACAGCATCACTAATGAATATGTAAATAACAGTAGCATCAGTAACCATTATGAAGGACAGCATCACTAATGAATATGTAAATAACAGTTGCATCAGTAACCATTATGAAGGACAGCATCACTAATGAATATGTAAATAACAGTAGCATCAGTAACCATTATGAAGGACAGCATCACTAATGAATATGTAAATAACAGTAGCATCAGTAACCATTATGAAGGATAGCATCACTAATGAATATGTAAATAACAGTAGCATCAGTAACCATTATGAAGGACAGCATCACTAATGAATATGTAAATAACAGTAGCATCAGTAACCATTATGAAGGACAGCATCACTAATGAATATGTAAATAACAGTAGCATCAGTAACCATTATGAAGGACAGCATCACTAATGAATATGTAAATAACAGTAGCATCAGTAACCATTATGAAGGACAGCATCACTAATGAATATGTAAATAACAGTAGCATCAGTAACCATTATGAAGGACAGCATCACTAATGAATATGTAAATAACAGTAGCATCAGTAACCATTATGAAGGACAGCATCACTAATGAATATGTAAATAACAGTAGCATCAGTAACCATTATGAAGGACAGCATCACTAATGAATATGTAAATAACAGTAGCATCAGTAACCATTATGAAGGACAGCATCACTAATGAATATGTAAATAACAGTAGCATCAGTAACCATTATGAAGGATAGCATCACTAATGAATATGTAAATAACAGTAGCATCAGTAACCATTATGAAGGACAGCATCACTAATGAATATGTAAATAACAGTAGCATCAGTAACCATTATGAAGAACAGCATCACTAATGAATATGTAAATAACAGTAGCATCAGTAACCATTATGAAGGACAGCATCACTAATGAATATGTAAATCACAGTAGCATCAGCAACCATTATGAAGGATAGCATCACTAATGAATATGTAAATAACAGTAGCATCAGTAACCATTATGAAGGACAGCATCACTAATGAATATGTAAATAACAGTAGCATCAGTAACCATTATGAAGGACAGCATCACTAATGAATATGTAAATAACAGTAGCATCAGTAACCATTATGAAGGATAGCATCACTAATGAATATGTAAATAACAGTAGCATCAGTAACCATTATGAAGGATAGCATCACTAATGAATATGTAAATAACAGTAGCATCAGTAACCATTATGAAGGACAGCATCACTAATGAATATGTAAATAACAGTAGCATCAGTAACCATTATGAAGGACAGCATCACTAATGAATATGTAAATACTATAACCATCAGTAACCTCAAAGATGTCATCAATACACATTTCATGTGAATTAATCCCATAAAGAATGTTTTCTAGTGAAGCCTATGGAACATTGTGTTACAATGCTATTTGTTATTGATCTGATCTACTAATAGATGCAATCGATATGTATTGATATACATGATATATTTAATCGATCGATAATAACGTCAGGATTCTAAAACTGCTTGACAATATTTACCTTCGACAAATGGCGAGACGTTCAGCTGGACAAACAGCTCTCAATGCAAGGTCCCATCCTGACAGGCATCACCCTCTATCTAGTGTAGAGGAGGCATCACCCTCTATCTAGTGTAGAGGAGCCATCACCCTCTATCTAGTGTAGAGGAGCCATCACCCTCTATCTAGTGTAGAGGAGCCATCACCCTCTATCTAGTGTAGAGGAGCCATCACCCTCTATCTAGTGTAGAGGAGCCATCACCCTCTATCTAGTGTAGAGGAGCCATCACCCTCTATCTAGTGTAGAGGAGCCATCACCCTCTATCTAGTGTAGAGGAGCCATCACCCTCTATCTAGTGTAGAGGAGCCATCACTCTCTATCTAGTGTAGAGGAGCCATCACCCTCTATCTAGTGTAGAGGAGCCATCACCCTCTATCTAGTGTAGAGGAGCCATCACCCTCTATCTAGTGTAGAGGAGCCATCACCCTCTATCTAGTGTAGAGGAGCCATCACCCTCTATCTAGTGTAGAGGAGCCATCACCCTCTATCTAGTGTAGAGGAGCCATCACCCTCTATCTAGTGTAGAGGCGCCATCACCCTCTATCTAGTGTAGAGGAGCCATCACCCTCTATCTTCGACTCTCTGGGTGAAAACTCAACACCAGACACTTTGCTGATTCCAGCCGTCAGTCGTTACTATGGCAATTTAAAATGGCGCTGACCATAGCTCAAATAAACCTTGTTGATGATCAACATACTAAATGTAGAGATGTTTTTACCTTAAATGAACATGGTCATTATTAGTGGATTAAATACATCAAGGCCTTCTGCTTGTAACTGTACATACTTGACGGGTTATTTTAGACCCTGTTGATTTAAAACCAGTCAGTTATCCAATAGTAATACATTCAACATGCATCAATCCACTGAACCTGTTGACCAATCAGCATCAATCCACTGAACCTGTTGACCAATCAGCATCAATCCACTGAACCTGTTGACCAATCAGCATCAATCCACTGCACCTGTTGACCAATCAGCATCAATCCACTGAACCTGTTGACCAATCATCATTAATACACTGAACCTGTTGACCAATCAGCATCAATCCACTGAACCTGTTGACCAATCATCATCAATCCCCTGAACCTGTTGACCAATCAGCATCAAGCCACTGAACCTGTTGACCAATCAGCATCAATCCACTGAACCTGTTGACCAATCATCATCAATCCCCTGAACCTGTTGACCAATCAGCATCAATCCACTGAACCTGTTGACCAATCATCATCAAGCCACTGAACCTGTTGACCAATCAGCATCAATCCACTGAACCTGTTGACCAATCATCATCAATCCCCTGAACCTGTTGACCAATCTCTCCATAGCTCTATATAACAGACTGATGACCTGTCTCCATAGCTCTCTATAACAGACTGATGACCTGTCTCCTGATGATTGTCTCCATAGCTGATAGAAACAGAAGGAATATCCTCCCCAATGACACTACTAATAAGTGTCCTGATGAGGAAGAGATGTCTCCATTGTCCCTGAACAGCTTGAAGTGTTCAGTCAGAATGACAGAGACACTTTGTTCCCACTAGTCACATGTTCAATAATGATGACATCATAACAAGACCGGTTAATGACAGGGCCACTAGTCACATGTTCAATAAGATGTTCTGTTAACTTCAACATTACTGAACTGTTCTTGTTCTGCCGATGATATGTTGGAACCCATTATCAAGGAGACCTACAGTAGTTCAACACAGTGTAGATAGTAACCTGTTTGTTGAACTGTCTCTATAGCTCTATATAAACAGACTGATGACCTGTCTCCATTATCAAGGAGACCTACAGTAGATCAACACAGTGTAGATAGTAACCTGTTTGTTGAACGCCAGTGAGTCTAAGAACAAAACCTGATACCTGGAGGACAATGTCTCTACCACAGGTCACCAAGGAAACAGTAACACTACCTATAATGTCTCTACCACAGGTCACCAAGGAAACAGTAACACTACCTACAATGTCTCTACCACAGGTCACCAAGGAAACAGTAACACTACCTATAATGTCTCTACCACAGGTCACCAAGGAAACAGTAACACTACCTACAATGTCTCTACCACAGGTTACCAAGGAAACACTGACACTACCTATAATGTCTCTACCACAGGTCACCAAGGAAACAGTGACACTACCTATAATGTCTCTACCACAGGTCACCAAGGAAACAGTGACACTACCTACAATGTCTCTACCACAGGTTACCAAGGAAACAGTGACACTACCTAGTAACATTCAATAATGTTAAAATATTACACTGGAGTCACGTTCTGACACAATGATGTCCTAGTTTAGTAAAACAAGAAATAATCAATACATGGAAAATATCATTCAACTGTATATACATGATCAATATATAATATGCAGTGGGGTCTGGAATTATAGACACCCTTGATAAAGATAATAATGACTGTATAAATACATCAATATATAATATACAGTGGGGTCTGGAATTATAGACACCCCTGATAAAGATAATAATGACTGTATAAAATACATCAATATATAATATACAGTGGGGTCTGGAATTATAGACACCCTTGATAAAGATAATAATGACTGTATATACATGATCAATATATAATATACAGTGGGGTCTGGAATTATAGACACCCTTGATAAAGATAATAATGACTGTATAAATACATCAATATATAATATACAGTGGGGTCTGGAATTATAGACACCCCTGATAAAGATAATAATGACTGTATAAAATACATCAATATATAATATACAGTGGGGTCTGGAATTATAGACACCCCTGATAAAGATAATAATGACTGTATTAAATACATCAATATATAATATACAGTGGGTCTGGAATTATAGACACCCTTGATAAAGATAATAATGACTGTATAAATACATCAATATATAATATACAGTGGGTCTGGAATTATAGACACCCCTGATAAAGATAATAATGACTGTATAAATACATCAATATATAATATACAGTGGGTCTGGAATTATAGACACCCTTGATAAAGATAATAATGACTGTATAAATACATCAATATATAATATACAGTGGGGTCTGGAATTATAGACACCCCTGATAAAGATAATAATGACTGTATAAATACATCAATATATAATATACAGTGGGTCTGGAATTATAGACACCCTTGATAAAGATAATAATGACTGTATTAAATACATCAATATATAATATACAGTGGGGTCTGGAATTATAGACACCCTTGATAAAGATAATAATTACTGTATAAATACATAATTCAAATACTGAGCTCTTGATCTGATTAAAATATTTTGTTGTAAGTAATATTTATTTTCTCAAAAAGGGTAGAGGTCTAAATTATTGACAACCCTAAAGATTCAGGAATTCATAGCAAATACAACACAAAACAGAAGCTGACAGGTTGAAACTACAACAGAAGCTGACAGGTTGAAGCTACAATAGAAGCTGACAGGTTGAAGCTACAATAGAAGCTGACAGGGTGAAGCTACAATAGAAGCTGACAGGTTGAAGCTACAATAGAAGCGGACAGGTTGAAGCTACAATAGAAGCGGACAAGTTGCAGCTACAATAGAAGCTGATAGGTTGAAGCTACAATAGAAGCTGACAGGTTGAAGCTGACAGGTTGAAGATGACAGGTTGAAGCTGACAGGTTGAAGCTGACAGGTTGAAGCTGACAGGTTGAAGATGCCAGGTTGAAGCTACAATAGAAGATGACAGGTTGAAGCTACAACAGAAGCTGACAGGTTGAAGCTACAACAGAAGCTGACAGGTTGAAGCTACAACAGAAGCTGACAGGTTGAAGCTACAACAGATGCTGACAGGTTGAAGCTACAACAGAAGCTGACAGGTTGAAGCTACAACAGAAGCTGACAGGTTGAAGCTACAACAGAAGCTGACAGGTTGAAGCTACAACAGAAGCTGACAGGTTGAAGCTACAACAGAAGCTGACAGGTTGAAGCTACAATAGAAGCTGACAGGTTGAAGCTACAATAGAAGCTGACAGGTTGAAGCTACGATAGAAGCTGACAGGTTGAAGCTACGATAGAAGCTGACAGGTTGAAGCTACGATAGAAGCTGACAGGTTGAAGCTAAAACTTAATCTCCATCTCAGGAGCAGACTTCCCTCCATCTCTTCAACCCTCTAAATATTTAAAGGATGATTCAGAATGTAGGAACGTGACTATTATTACTAGAATATGAAGTTGGAGACGGACTTTCACACACAACTCACCCATCTCACTTCTGGCCCCTGTAGACAGAGGACATAGAATATAAAACATGATGTATTATGGGTAGTAGAACATGAAGACAGACTACATCCTTTCTATTCTGACCTCTGTAGACAGAAGATAAAACATGATGTATTATGGGTACTAGAATATGAAGACAGACTACATCCTCTCTATTCTGACCTCCTCTGTAGACAGTAGATAAAACATGATGTATTATGGGTAATTTCCTCTCTTTCCTTTGATAATGTTGAAAATTACATGAATATAGTAAACAGAGACAACACTTACCCAGCTGGTCTTCATCTTCACCTTCCTCTGGGGGGGGGGGGGGGGGGATATATGAATTTATGTTGAAACCAGACAGACACAGACAGACAGGTAGACAGAAAGAAAGACAGACAGACAGGAACTTACCGGAAAAAATATCTGACTGTAAGAAATAAAAAAACAGATAGTCAGTTAGGAGACATGAAAATCATCATGTTATTATCTAACCCTGCTGGTTCCTCCTCAGAGCCTGGTTCCTCTCTACCCAGTACAGCCAGTAGAGGACTGGTCACCCCTCAGAGCCTGGTTCCTCTCTACCCAGTACAGTCAGTAGAGGACTGGCCACCCCTCAACAGTATTATAGTAATAATAACAAGACAACAGTCCACTTACTTTTTTCAGATATCGTTTGATTCTTTTCTGTAGACAAAAGAAAACAAACGTATAAAAACAATGAGGTCTGTGATTAACAGTTGACCCATCAGTATTATAGTAATAAACCATGAGGTCTGTGATTAACAGTTGACCCATCAGTATTATAGTAATAAACCATGAGGTCTGTGATTAACAGTTGACCCATCAGTATTATAGTAATAAACCATGAGGTCTGTGATTAACAGTTGACCCATCAGTATTCTAGTAATAAACCATGAGGTCTGTGATTAACAGTTGACCCATCAGTATTATAGTAATAAACCATGAGGTCTGTGATTAACAGTTGACCCATCAGTATTATAGTAATAAACCATGAGGTCTGTGATTAACAGTTGACCCATCAGTATTATGGTAATAAACCATGAGGTCTGTGATTAACAGTTGACCCATCAGTATTATAGTAATAAACCATGAGGTCTGTGATTAACAGTTGACCCATCAGTATTATAGTATTAAACCATGAGGTCTGTGATTAACAGTTGACCCATCAGTATTATAGTAATAAACCATGAGGTCTGTGATTAACAGTTGACCCATCAGTATTATAGTATTAAACCATGAGGTCTGTGATTAACAGTTGACCCATCAGTATTATAGTAATAAACCACGAGGTCTGTGATTAACAGTTGACCCATCAGTATTATAGTAATAAACCATGAGGTCTGTGATTAACAGTTGACCCATCAGTATTATAGTATTAAACCATGAGGTCTGTGATTAACAGTTGACCCATCAGTATTATAGTAATAAACCATGAGGTCTGTGATTAACAGTTGACCCATCAGTATTATAGTAATAAACCACGAGGTCTGTGATTAACAGTTGACCCATCAGTATTATAGTAATAAACCATGAGGTCTGTGATTAACAGTTGACCCATCAGTATTATAGTAATAAACCATGAGGTCTGTGATTACCAGTTGACCCATCAGTATTATAGTATTAAACCATGAGGTCTGTGATTAACAGTTGACCCATCAGTATTATAGTAATAAACCATGAGGTCTGTGATTAACAGTTGACCCATCAGTATTATAGTAATAAACCATGAGGTCTGTGATTAACAGTTGACCCATCAGTATTATAGTAATAAACCACGAGGTCTGTGATTAACAGTTGACCCATCAGTATTCTAGTAATAAACCATGAGGTCTGTGATTAACAGTTGACCCATCAGTATTATAGTATTAAACCATGAGGTCTGTGATTAACAGTTGACCCATCAGTATTATAGTAATAAACCATGAGGTCTGTGATTAACAGTTGACCCATCAGTATTATAGTAATAAACCACGAGGTCTGTGATTAACAGTTGACCCATCAGTATTATAGTAATAAACCATGAGGTCTGTGATTAACAGTTGACCCATCAGTATTATAGTAATAAACCATGAGGTCTGTGATTAACAGTTGACCCATCAGTATTATAGTAATAAACCACGAGGTCTGTGATTAACAGTTGACCCATCAGTATTATAGTAATAAACCATGAGGTCTGTGATTAACAGTTGACCTATCAGTATTATAGTAATAAACCATGAGGTCTGTGATTAACAGTTGACCCATCAGTATTATAGTAATAAACCATGAGGTCTGTGATTAACAGTTGACCCATCAGTATTATAGTAATAAACCATGAGGTCTGTGATTAACAGTTGACCCATCAGTATTATAGTAATAAACCACGAGGTCTGTGATTAACAGTTGACCCATCAGTATTATAGTAATAAACCATGAGGTCTGTGATTAACAGTTGACCCATCAGTATTATAGTATTAAACCATGAGGTCTGTGATTAACAGTTGACCCATCAGTATTATAGTAATAAACCACGAGGTCTGTGATTAACAGTTGACCCATCAGTATTATAGTAATAAACCATGAGGTCTGTGATTAACAGTTGACCCATCAGTATTATAGTAATAAACCACGAGGTCTGTGATTAACAGTTGACCCATCAGTATTATAGTGATAAACCATGAGGTCTGTGATTAACAGTTGACCCATCAGTATTATAGTAATAAACCATGAGGTCTGTGATTAACAGTTGACCCATCAGTATTATAGTATTAAACCATGAGGTCTGTGATTAACAGTTGACCCATCAGTATTATAGTAATAAACCACGAGGTCTGTGATTAACAGTTGACCCATCAGTATTATAGTAATAAACCATGAGGTCTGTGATTAACAGTTGACCCATCAGTATTATAGTAATAAACCATGAGGTCTGTGATTAACAGTTGACCCATCAGTATTATAGTATTAAACCATGAGGTCTGTGATTAACAGTTGACCCATCAGTATTCTAGTAATAAACCACGAGGTCTGTGATTAACAGTTGACCCATCAGTATTCTAGTAATAAACCACGAGGTCTGTGATTAACAGTTGACCCATCAGTATTATACGAGTCATTTCTAGACCTCAAGGACCAGTCAGACATCAGGTTTAAACCTTCAATAATATTCAGTATGTTTAATATTTATGTCACATACACATCCACTAGATCCAAGATGGCTTAGCAGTCAGATGTCTTTGTGCTGTCATGTCCCTTGTATATATATATTTTTCTTCGCATATCTTTTTAAAATATTTTCCTAAACCTCAACATCTAAATACTCTCCTGCAACCCGCCTCACCCAATGTAGTGTGGATCTGCTTTTTTCCCTAAAGTATTTATATTTACTTTGGATCCGGAATCCCTCAACTGAAGCTAGCCAGCTAACTACCAGCTATCAGTTAGCAAACCACTGCCAGCGGTCTTCAGCTAACCTTTAGCTCGGAAAGCTCTCGCCAGTTCGAACGTGACTTTAACCAGAGCATAACTGACCTCTCTCTCTCTCCATATCCCCGGATTCCTATCGCAAACTATGGACATTTTCACCTGGATCTTCGCAACTAGCTAACAGCAATCCTGGATGACCACTCCTGGCAAGCACCAATTCGCCTGAAGCTAGCCCGGCCAGGGCTCATGTGCTACCACCGAAGTATACTCCTGCTACAATATCCGGACCCCTTCTACGTCACGGTACGTGGCACGGAACCCTGCCGATCCTCTATGACTGGAATACCGACATAATCTGCCCGAGGATTCCTCAGGCATGACTTCCGCTGAAGGCCCATTCAGCTAACAGCGGCCTGCTAGCTACCTAGAGCTACTTGGAACCCTACTAATCCACGACACGACTATCGACGTCACCACACGAAGAGGCAAAAACAGACTTGCCTCCATCGCGACATCTTCCAAAGGCCCTTCTGCTAACTTCTAGCTTGCCCTGGCCTGCTAACTGTCTGAATCGCCGTGTCCCCAGCCAGCCCAACCACTCACTGGACCCATATGTTCACTTGGCTACGCATGCCTCTCTCTAATATCAATATGCCTCGTCCATTACTGTCCTGGTTAGTGATTACTGTCTTTTTCACTGTAGAGCCTCTAACTCAATATGTCTTAACCAACCATGTTGTCCCACCTCCTACATATGCGATGACATCACCTGGTTTAAACGTCTCTAGAGAATTTCTCTCTCATATCATTACTCAATGCCTAGGTTTACCTCCAATGTACTCTCATCCTACCATACCTTTGTCTGTACACTATGCCTTGAATCTATGCTATCGTGCCCAGAAACCTGCTCCTTTTACTCTCTGTTCCGAACGTGCTAGACGGCCAGTTTGAATAGCCTTTAGCCGTACCCTTATCCTACTCCTCCTCTGGTGATGTGGAGGTTAAACCAGGTCCTACAGTGCCTAGTTCCACTCCCCCTTCTCGTTTGTTTACTTCTATGACCATAAAAGCGACAGGGTAGCCTAGTGGTTAGAGCGTTGGACTAGTAACCGAAAGGTTGCAAGTTCAAATCCCCGAGCTGACAAGGTACAAATCTGTCGTCTCCATCCCTAACTTTAACATCTTCCGACAAGATAGAACTGCCAAAGGGGGCGGTGTTGCAATCTACTGCAAAGATAGAAAGTTCTGTCCTACTATCCAAGTCTGTACCCAAACAATTTGAGCTTCTTACTTCTAAAAATGCACCTTTCCAGAAGCAAGTCTCTCACTGTTGCCGCCTGCTATAGACCACCCTCGAGGGCCCCCAGCTGTGCCCTCGACACCATATGTGAATTGATTGCCCCCCCATCTATCTTCTGAGCTCGTACAGCCCATCTGTAAGCAGCCAATCTACCTCATCCCCCTGTATTTATTTATCTTGCTCCTGGGCACCCCAGTATCTCTATTTGCACATTCATCTTCAACCATTCCAGTGTTTAATTGCTATATTGTAATTACTTCGCCACCATGGCCTATTTATTGCCTTAACTCCCTAATCTTACCTCATTTGCACACACTATATAGATGTTCAACTTCTTCTTTATGTATGTTTGTTTACATGTGTAACTCTGTGTTGTTGTGTGTCGAACTGCTTTGCTTTGTCTTGGCCAGGTCGCAGTTGCAAATGAGAACTTGTTCTCAACTGGCCTACCTGGTTAAATAAAGGTGAAATAAAAATAAAATATATCTCTGACTCTTAATGATGAGAGATCAAGGACCAGTCAGACATCAAGGTTAAACTCACCTGTATGTTTTCTCCACTTGTAGACACCAGCTGAAGCTGTGAGAACTACAACAGCTAATAGTATTGATAGACCAACAATCAACCCTACTTGTGATTTAGGAAACACGTCATCTGAAACAGAGAAGCCATGTCAAACCATTACAACACTACATATATACTGTACAGGAAGTAAAGCATCATTTATACATACTACTGAACAGACCAATAAGGTCATCCCCTAGGAAACCGTCCTCCACTAACTTGTCTAACTAACTAGAGGTCTCAGGTATTTGGGTTAACCAATGAAGACCTCACCTGAGACATTAATCTCTGTCTCCTTCAGGTGGTTGATCTCCGGCTGTTGAACTCTACAGGTGAACCTGTTGGTGTCAGTCTTGTCCACGGTGACATGTCGTCTCACAGTGTAGCGGCCCTCTGAGTCTCTGTGTCTCTCTGGAGGTCCATCAGCAGGGAGGATGGTTCCAGAACTGTCCAGCCACTCCATCTCAGGTTCAGGAAACCAGCCTCCAGACTCACACTTCAGGACCACCCCCCAGTCTTTAGTTCCATCAATAGAGATCACTGGCTGAGATACAGCACCTACAGATAAAACAGAGATCACTGGCTGAGATACAACAGAGTATTAACAGAACCCTGCAGCACTCCAGTATTAACAGAACCCTGCAGCACTCCAACATTACCATGTCATCAACCTGAATACATTGTGATGTAACACTGAGATAATCATTAAACCAGCAACAGCTTTACTTGAATGACATCAATAATTCACTGTGCCAAAAGCCTTGGACAAATCAATGAGCAAAGCAGCACAATGCTGTTGACTATACAAAACATTCTCTACAGCATGTATCACTTTCAGTACATAGTAACTACTGTGAGTCAACAGTAGGTAGTAGGAATATTGGGACACAGACAGTGTGACAGTGTGGGAGGTTTGGATGTGTGAGGAGTGTGTTGTAAAGGCTGTGTGCTGAGCAGCTGAATACATGATGAGGGAGGAAGACCAGCCGAATACATGATCTCTAACAGAGGAAGGAATGATGAGGGAGGAAGACCAGCTGAATACATGATGAGGGAGGAAGACCAGCTGAATACATGATGAGGGAGGAAGACCAGCTGAATACATGATCTATAACAGAGGAAGGAATGATGAGGGAGGAAGACCAGCTGAATACATGATGAGGGAGGAAGACCAGCTGAATACATGATGAGGGAGGAAGACCAGCTGAATACATGATCTATAACAGAGGAAGGACTGATGAGGGAGGAAGACCAGCTGAATACATGATGAGGGAGGAAGACCAGCTGAATACATGATGAGGGAGGAAGACCAGCTGAATACATGATGAGGGAGGAAGACCAGCTGAATACATGATGTATAACAGAGGAAGGAATGATGAGGGAGGAATACCAGCTGAATACATGATGAGGGAGGAAGACCAGCTGAATACATGATGAGGGAGGAAGACCAGCTGAATACATGATGAGGGAGGAAGACCAGCTGAATACATGATGAGGGAGGAAGACCAGCTGAATACATGATGAGGGAGGAAGACCAGCTGAATACATGATCTATAACAGAGGAAGGAATGATGAGGGAGGAAGACCAGCTGAATACATGATGAGGGAGGAAGACCAGCTGAATACATGATGAGGGAGGAAGACCAGCTGAATACATGATGAGGGAGGAAGACCAGCTGAATACATGATGAGGGAGGAAGACCAGCTGAATACATGATGAGGGAGGAAGACTAGCTGAATACATGATGAGGGAGGAAGACTAGCTGAATACATGATGAGGGAGGAAGACCAGCTGAATACATGATGAGGGAGGAAGACCAGCTGAATACATGATCTATAAGAGAGGAAGGAATGATGAGGGAGGAAGACCAGCTGAATACATGATGAGGGAGGAAGACCAGCTGAATACATGATCTATAAGAGAGGAAGGAATGATGAGGGATGAAGACCAGCTGAATACATGATGAGGGAGGAAGACCAGCTGAATACATGATGAGGGAGGAAGACCAGCTGAATACATGATGAGGGAGGAAGACCAGCTGAATACATGATCTATAACAGAGGAAGGAATGATGAGGGAGGAAGACCAGCTGAATACATGATGAGGGAGGAAGACCAGCTGAATACATGATGAGGGAGGAAGACCAGCTGAATACATGATCTATAACAGAGGAAGGAATGATGAGGGAGGAAGACCAGCTGAATACATGATGAGGGAGGAAGACCAGCTGAATACATGATGAGGGAGGAAGATCAGCTGAATACATGATCTATAACAGAGGACGGAATGATAAGGGAGGAAGACCAGCTGAATACATGATGAGGGAGGAAGACCAGCTGAATACATGATGAGGGAGGAAGACCAGCTGAATACATGATGAGGGAGGAAGACCAGCTGAATACATGATGAGGGAGGAAGACCAGCTGAATACATGATGTATAACAGAGGAAGGAATGATGAGGGAGGAATACCAGCTGAATACATGATGAGGGAGGAAGACCAGCTGAATACATGATGAGGGAGGAAGACCAGCTGAATACATGATGAGGGAGGAAGACCAGCTGAATACATGATGAGGGAGGAAGACCAGCTGAATACATGATGAGGGAGGAAGACCAGCTGAATACATGATCTATAACAGAGGAAGGAATGATGAGGGAGGAAGACCAGCTGAATACATGATGAGGGAGGAAGACCAGCTGAATACATGATGAGGGAGGAAGACCAGCTGAATACATGATGAGGGAGGAAGACCAGCTGAATACATGATGAGGGAGGAAGACCAGCTGAATACATGATGAGGGAGGAAGACTAGCTGAATACATGATGAGGGAGGAAGACTAGCTGAATACATGATGAGGGAGGAAGACCAGCTGAATACATGATGAGGGAGGAAGACCAGCTGAATACATGATCTATAAGAGAGGAAGGAATGATGAGGGAGGAAGACCAGCTGAATACATGATGAGGGAGGAAGACCAGCTGAATACATGATCTATAAGAGAGGAAGGAATGATGAGGGATGAAGACCAGCTGAATACATGATGAGGGAGGAAGACCAGCTGAATACATGATGAGGGAGGAAGACCAGCTGAATACATGATGAGGGAGGAAGACCAGCTGAATACATGATCTATAACAGAGGAAGGAATGATGAGGGAGGAAGACCAGCTGAATACATGATGAGGGAGGAAGACCAGCTGAATACATGATGAGGGAGGAAGACCAGCTGAATACATGATCTATAACAGAGGAAGGAATGATGAGGGAGGAAGACCAGCTGAATACATGATGAGGGAGGAAGACCAGCTGAATACATGATGAGGGAGGAAGATCAGCTGAATACATGATCTATAACAGAGGACGGAATGATAAGGGAGGAAGACCAGCTGAATACATGATGAGGGAGGAAGACCAGCTGAATACATGATCTATAACAGAGGAAGGAATGATGAGGGAGGAAGACATGTTGATATTTTAGCAGCCAATCATTTAGCCAGATTTACTAATACAACCTCTGATCACATCTCCAGTATTCATGACTCACCAACAAAGAGTTGAACGGTGGTGTCCTTCATCAGTGTTGGAATGAAGCACCTGTAGCCTCCAGCATCAGAGAGAGTAACTCTGGTCAGCTTTAAGGAGACGTTGCCGTTCTTCAGTTTTTCATGAAACATTGATGTCCTTCCCCTGTAGGATGGAAACTGGTCCACATAGGAGTTTCGACCGTCAAGGTAAAGGTGGACCTTTTCTGTTTTCAGGTTCAATCTGGTCCACTGCACTGTCATGTCCTCAGCACTGACACTGGGTTTCAGGGAACATGGTAGAATGATGTC
Organism: Oncorhynchus mykiss; assembly: GCF_013265735.2. Classification (NCBI taxonomy): domain Eukaryota; kingdom Metazoa; phylum Chordata; class Actinopteri; order Salmoniformes; family Salmonidae; genus Oncorhynchus; species Oncorhynchus mykiss. Next base: position 2,059,138 of record NC_048573.1, on the reverse strand, counting down.
ATCACCAGCTAAGGCAACGACTCGGTCAGCCGAACCAACAACCTGAACCTCAGACGACCCTGGAGAAAAACAAAGGACACACAGTCAAAGACAACTGGTAACTAACTTCCTGTTGCTCCATGGATTCTGGCCATATCAATGGACAAAGACCTTAATCACATGACACCATTCATTCCTATGTGAAGACTCAATAGCATTAAAGCTAAATATAGTCATTTAAGATGGCGTCTCATGACATTAATTCCTATGTGAATTGAAGCCAACTGAAGTCAGTTAAGATGGCGTCTCATGTGGGAGATTTATGTAGACAGTTTGAACTACTCAAGGAAGTGACATTGCAGGCTAGCTCAGTGCTGCCCCCTCTTATTAAGTACCTGAAGTTGAAGGCTAAACAGGGTACTGCAGGCTGTCATTAGCAACTATACACCGAGTTAACAAAACATTATGAACACCTGCTCTTTTCATCACAGACTGACCAGGTGAATCCAGGTTGCATGCAGTTTAAAAACCCTTGGACACCGTCTACCATTCCGCAATATGTTCAGCCCTCAGAGACAGTGCATTGTCCCACACCCCTCATCCCAGACAGTGCATTGTCCCACACCCCTCATCCCAGACAGTGCATTGTCCCAGACCCCTCATCCCAGAGAGTACATTGTCCCACACCCCTCATCCCAGAGAGTACATTGTCCCACACCCCTCAGAGACAGTACAATGTCCCACACCCCTCATCCCAGAGAGTACATTGTCCCACACCCCTCAGAGACAGTACATTGTCCCAGACCACTCATCCCAGACAGTGCATTGTCCCAGACTCCTCATCCCAGACCTACACACACCCCTCATCCCAGACAATGCATTGTCCCAGACCCCTCATCCCTGACAGTGCATTGTCCCAGACCCCTCATCCCAGACAGTGCGTTGTCCCAGACCCCTCATCCCAGACCTACACACACCCCTCATCCCAGACAGTGCATTGTCCCAGACCCCTCATCCCAGAGAGTACATTGTCCCACACCCCTCATCCCAGAGAGTACATTGTCCCACACCCCTCATCCCAGAGAGTACATTGTCCCACACCCCTCATCCCAGAGAGTACATTGTCCCACACCCCTCATCCCAGAGAGTACATTGTCCCACACCCCTCATCCCAGAGAGTACATTGTCCCACGCCCCTCATCCCAGAGAGTACATTGTCCCACGCCCCTCATCCCAGAGAGTACATTGTCCCACACCCCTCATCCCAGAGAGTACATTGTCCCACACCCCTCATCCCAGAGTACATTGTCCCAGACAGTGCATTGTCCCACACCCCTCATCCCAGACAGTACATTGTCCCACACAGTACATTGTCCTAGACCCCTCAGAGACAGTACATTGTCCCACACAGTACATTGTCCCAGACCCCTCATCAGAGACAGTACATTGTCCCAGACCACTCATCCCAGACAGTACATTGTCCCAGACCCCTTCCCAGACAGTACATTGTCCCACTCAGTACATTGTCCCAGACCCCTCATCAGAGACAGTACATTGTCCCACACCCCTCATCCCAGAGTACATTGTCCCAGACAGTGCATTGTCCCACACCCCTCATCCCAGACAGTACATTGTCCCACACAGTACATTGTCCCAGACCCCTCAGAGACAGTACATTGTCCCAGACCCCTCATCAGAGACAGTACATTGTCTCAGACCACTCATCCCAGACAGTACATTGTCCCAGACCCCTTCCCAGACAGTACATTGTCCCACTCAGTACATTGTCCCAGACCCCTCATCAGAGACAGTACATTGTCCCACACCCCTCATCCCAGAGAGTACATTGTCCCACACCCCTCATCCCAGAGAGTACATTGTCCCACACCCCTCATCCCAGAGAGTACATTGTCCCACACCCCTCATCCCAGAGAGTACATTGTCCCACACCCCTCATCCCAAGGCTCAGAGCGAGTGAAGTTTGAAACGCTATTAGCGCACGCTAACTAGCCAGCCATTTCACTCGGTCACACCAGCCTCATCTCGGGAGTTGATAGGGTTTAAGACCTATCTCTATAGACATTGCCCTAATCTATAATGGTACTGATATGAAGATGAATCCTCTACCTCTATAGTCATTACCCTAATCTATAATGGTACTGATATAAAGATGAATCCTCTACCTCTATAGTCATTACCATGATCTTAACACTCACTAAATGATACTTAACCTTACCATAACCCTTGTTCCCAAATCTAACCTGTATTATTTCAACCTGGTGAGTCTACTCATCCTTAGCTTCAGCCATATTTATGACCAAAGAGAAGACGTTTTACCATCTGAATTATTTGTCTCTCTTCAAGGCAAATCGTAAAACGCGCCAAGGTAAAAATCAGTTTCAGGTTGGATTTTCGATGGATATTCGCGCTTTTAAACCACTTGAGCCACAGACTCCAAAATAAGTGTCATGCTGTTGGAAAAATTGCACACAACATTGCACAGGTCTTATTTTCACGATTTGGACATTCACTTTGCAAAGCTAATAAACATGTGGAAATGTGAGCAGCATTTTGTACTCATGGTTGAATTAGTTAGGGAGCGTAAAACAAATTACAAACTTTTTTTTTTACATTTTAATTTCAATAGCTCCTTGTTCATGTGACCTACTGACCTCAAACAATGTGCCCTTAGTGGGCGCCTGATGGAGGCCTCCTTGTGCACCTGGTGACCCGCCCGCTTTTATCCGCTCAGAGACTAAGTCCCCAACCCTCCACAGCCTGAGTGCTGCCCCCAACCCTGAGTCACGCCCGGTGGCATCAGAGGCTTTTCTGTCTTGCAGAGTGCTAACCTTTAGCTGATTTGTTTTACACCCAATCAACATCAAGTGCACAATATTTATAGGCTTGAGAACTAAAAATCGTAGTATCAACCGGGTGTCGGAACAACAGAAAATAATCACCCCTTTCTTTTTTTTCTTTACCCCTTTTTTTCCTCCCCAATTTCATGATGTCCCATTGGAGGTTACAGTCTTGTCTCACGGCAGCAACTCCCGGGAGAGGTGAAAGTCGAGAGCCGTGCGTCCTCCGAAACACAACCCAACCGCACTGCTTCTTGACACAATGTGTCAGAGGAAACACAGGAGTCGCACGGGCGAGATATCCCTGCCGGCCAAACCCTCCCTAAAGTGGACGACACTGGCCCAATTGTGCACCGCCCCATGAGCCTCGCGGTCACGGCCAGCTGTGACAGAGCCTGGGCTCAAACCCAGAATCTCTGGTGGCACAGCTAGCACTGCGATGCAGTGTGCCCCCCAGGAGGCCCATAATCACCCCTTTCAATCATTTGCTTGCCCTTGTTTGAAGTCAGTAGGTCACATGACCAAGGAGCTATTGAAATTTCAATGTATGTGTAAAATCGTGTGAGATTAAAATGGACAAACTAAAGGGTGTGCAATATATAAGGGTAGTCAGTAGACAATCTGAACCTTGTTTGAGGTCAGTAGGTCACATGACCAAGGACCTATTGAAATTCAAACATTTAAATAATTAAACAAATTGTGATATGTAAATCGACAAAAAGTGTTTGCATTGTGTGCCTCTGCCATCGGGTTAGCTAGAACCAGGTTTGACATTTTTAGGAGTAATGGAAGCTATTGAAATTAGAAAAATGTGATTTGTCACTATGTTGACGGTCCCTAACTGCTGTTGGTGGAGTAAGGAAAACTATAGACAGATATCCGTCGAATATACCTGAATCTGTCTCCTCTTTCTAGTCATAAACATGGCTACACTTCCTTCAGCCCAACAATTTAACATCCTCTACTTTATGTATCATCACGTCGATACAGCTACGATTTTCGTAACAAGTTAGGAGAGCATTTTCGCTAACACTTTACCTAAACTTAACTAATTCTCCTAACCTACATCGTAAATTCTCCTAACATGCTAGGAAAAAGTCACTGTTGTATCGAAGTATCGTGAAAACAGTGTTTCTACCCTACAGCACCACCACCACACCCAAACTGTCCTGTCTGATCAGACGAAAAGACATCTACAATTCCTGCACTCGGTTTTGATCTTGCACTTGAATTCTCCCCGTTTCTTTCTTGTTAATATTATGTTCAGATAATAAAATAGCCTACAGGCTAAATAATGAAGGAATAATGTTGTGTCCTACCTGTCGTTATCAATGATACACTGATGAACAGAATCCCAAAACACCAGACCGCCGAGGTCGGAAAGGTCTTCATTTCACGAACAAAACAAGTCTGACTCCAAGGTAAAGCTGTTTGTAACTGGTCAATAAAACTATTAGGAGTTTAGAAAAATAAACCAAAACAGTTGAAAGGCTAATTTGTCAACGAACAGAATGTAACACTGCGTCTGTTCCAGAAATAACGGAGGAAAAAGGGCGGTGGAGTTTCACACTTTACTTTCACTTTCACTTACAGTACTTCTAGTTGCATATCATCTCGCGATATCTAGCTCCATCTAGTGTTCTGATATGGACATTAACTTCATGTCATCTCGCGATATCTAGCTCCATCTAGTGTTCTGATATGGACATTAAACTTCATGCCAAATGTCCTAGAACAAATGTGAATCGTGACAACAGTGGCGACACGTCATTGGGGCTCTGTTTTTCGCTAACAGAAATTCTTGGACACATCTACCCATTCAAGGGTTTTTCTTTATTCTTACTATTTTCTACATTGTAGAATAATAGTGGAGAAATAAAAACTATGAAATAACACAAATGGAATCATGAATCAAAATATATTTTAGATTTCAGATTCTTCAAAGTAGCCACCCTTTGCCTTGATGACAGCTTTGCACACAGGAATGTAAGAATATGTACACAAAAATATATGAATGAGTGATGGTACAGAACGGCATAGGCAAGATGCAGTAGATGGTATCGAGGACAGTATATACACATATGAGATGAGTAATGTAGGGTATATAAACATTATATGAAGTGGCATTGTTTAATGTGGCTAGTGATACATTTTTTCACTCAATGTTAGTGGTGGCTGTTTAACAGTCTGATGGCCTTGAGATAGAAGCTGTTTTTCAGTCTCTCGGTCCCAGCTTTGATGCACCTCTACTGACCTCGCCTTCTGGATGGTAGCGGGGTGAACAGGCAGTGGCTCGGGTAGTTGTTGTCCTTGATGATCTTTTTGGCCTTCCTGTGACATCGGGTGGTGTAGGTGTCCTGGAGGGCAGGTAGTTTGCCCCCGGTGATGCGTTGTGCAGACCTCACTACCCTCTGGAAAGCCTTACGGTTGTGGGCGGAGCAGTTGCCGTACCAGGCGGTGATACAGCCTGCCAGGATGCTCTCGATTGTGCATCTGTAAAAGTTTGTGAGTGCTTTTGGTGACAAGCCAAATTTCTTCAGCCTCCTGAGGTTGAAGAGGCACTGCTGCGCCTTCTTCACCACGCTGTCTGTGTAGGTGGACCAATTCAATTCAGTGATGTGTATGCCGAGGATCTTCAAACTTACTACCCTCTTTAGAAGATACTCACGGCCCTGGGGGCTGTAGAGGGAACCTGGAATGGAGCATTTAGTAGATACTCAAGGCTCTGGGGGCTGTAGGGGAACCTGGAATGGAGCATTCAGAAGATAAAGGGAAGTGAGTGAAATTAAAAGTGGTTGTGATGTCATTCAGAACAGATTAAAAAACAGGCTACATGATTGAGGAAAATAATTAATTTAATTATATATGATACAAAGACAAAAGCAATATCTTACCAGGATGATTCATTGAAAAATAATGGGTTTGCACAAAACACAATAAAACAAAAGGCCTACATTAGTTATGTTTAAACAAAATAAAATAATGAGACCAAAATGGGAAAATATAGTAAATAATTGTAACAATTGAATTCTCCTCTCCTGTATGTTTTCTAACTCTGTAACATGTAACGGTATAACATTATACTGAACCTGTAACAATAATGCCTGAACCACAACACCTCTCAGTTGATCTGTATAGACATGAAAAGTGAAGGCATTTACAATGTATCAACCATAATGCTATACAGTATATGACCAGTATATGACTGATGTTAAAGGACAGCTGCTGAATGAATAATACAACACACATGATATTAAAACACATTCCAATCAGAATAATACATGTATCAGTTAATAGATCACATTTGATCAAATGCCACTATTGTTCCAGCAGGTGGAGCTACAATGTAACAACATACAGCATTGTGACTCACAGTTCTATATTAGAATTCCATGAGTTCCATTCTGATGGTTGTTATGGTGATCAGGTGATCTCAGCCTCACTCTTCTTCAACACGATCACCTGTTCAACACAGAAGTAGTTCATCAGTGTGGCCATGTATTTACTTATCCAATACAGAACCACTAAGAAATGTAAATCATATCAGATGATTTACTAGTCAATACTGTGCTACTTAGAATCCTATCAAATTACTTCCAATGGGGCTCTTGCTTATGTCCAGTTCTCCCTTATCAATACCAGGGCTATTTACTGCTTATCAATACCAGGGCTATTTACTGCTTATCAATACCAGGGCTATTTACTGCTTATCAATACCAGGGCTATTTACTGCTTATCAATACCAGGGCAATTTACTGCTTATCAATACCAGGGCAATTTACTGCTTATCAATACCAGGGCTATTTACTAATTATCAATACCAGGGCTATTTACTAATTATCAATACCAGGGCTATTTACTGCTTATCAATACCAGGGCAATTTACTGCTTATCAATACCTGGGCTATTTACTTCTTATCAGTACATGGGCTATTTGCTTCTCATCAATACCAGGGCTATTATGTCCAGCTCTCCCTTATCAATACCAGGGCTATTTACTGCTCATCAATACCAGGGCTATTTACTGCTTATCAATACCAGGGCTATTTACTGCTTATCAATACCAGGGCAATTTACTGCTTATCAAAACCAGGGCAATTTACTGCTTATCAATACCAGGGCTATTTACTGCTTATCAATACCTGGGCTATTTACTGCTTATCAATACCTGGGCTATTTACTTCTTATCAGTACATGGGCTATTTGCTTCTCATCAATAGCAGGTCTATTAACTCCTTATTAATACCAGGTATATTTACTCCTCATCAATACAAGGGCTATTAACTCCTTATGTCCAGCTCTCCCATATCAATACCTGGGCTATTTACTCCTGATAAATACCTGGGCTATTTACTCCTGATAAATACCTGGGCTATTTACTCCTGATAAATACCTGGGCTATTTACTCCTGATAAATACCTAGGCTATTTACTCCTGATAAATACCTGGGCTATTTACTCCTGATAAATACCTGGGCTATTTACTCCTGATAAATACCTGGGCTATTTACTCCTGATAAATACCTGGGCTATTTACTCCTGATAAATACCTGGGCTATTTACTCCTGATAAATACCTGGGCTATTTACTCCTGATAAATACCTAGGCTATTTACTCCTGATAAATACCTGGGCTAATTACTCCTCATCAATACCAGGGCTATTAACTACTTAATTCCAGCTCTCCCATATCAATACCAGGGCTATTTACCCGTTATCAATACCAGGGCTATTTACTCGTTATCAATACCAGGTTTTTTTTACTCGTTATTAATACCAGGGCTATTTACTCATTATAAATACCAGGGCTATTTACTCCTCATCAATACCAGGGCTATTAACTACTTATGTCCAGCTCTCCCATATCAATACCACGGCTATTTACTCATTATCAATACCAGGGCTATTTACTCCAGATAAATACCAGGGCTATTTACTCGTTATCAACACCAGGGCTTTTTACTACTTAGCAATACCTGAGATATTTACTCCATATATCCAGCTCTCCAATATCAATACCTGGGCTACTTACTTCTTATCAGTAACGGGGCTATTTGCTTCTCGTCAATACCTGGGCCATTTACTCCTCACTCCCCATGGCTATTAACTCCTTATGTCCAGCTCTCCCTTATCAATATCAGGGCTATTTACTAGTTATCAATACCAGGTCTATTTACTCGTTATCAATACCAGGGCTTTTTACTAGTTATCAATACCAGGGCTATTTACTCCTCATGTAAAGCTCTCCCATTTCTTAACAAGGGCTATTTAGTTCTTATGTCTTGCTCTCCCATATCAATACCTGGGCAATTTACTCCTTATGTAAAGCACTCCCAAATCAATACCAGGGCTATTTACTGCTTATCAATACCAGGGCTATTTACTGCTTATCAATACCAGGGCAATTTACTGCTTATCAATACCAGGGCTATTTACTGCTTATCAATACCAGGGCTATTTACTGCTTATCAATACCAGGGCTATTTACTGCTTATCAATACCAGGGCTATTTACTGCTTATCAATACCAGGGCAATTTACTGCTTATCAATACCAGGGCTATTTACTGCTTATCAATACCAGGGCTATTTACTGCTTATCAATACCAGGGCAATTTACTCCTTATCAATACCAGGACTATATACTCCTTATGTCAAGCACTCCCATATCAATAGCAAGACTATTTACTCCTTATCAATACCAGGGCTATATACTCCTTATCAATACCAAGGCAATTTACTCCTCATGTAAATCACCCCCATATCAATACCAGGGCTAATTACTCCTTATGTCCAGCTCTCCCATATCAATACCTGGGCTATTTATTCCTTATGTAAAGCACTCCCATATCAATACCAGGGCTATTTACTCATCATTAATACCAGGGCTATTTACTCTTCATTAATACCAGGGCTATTTACTCTTCATCAATACCAGGGCTATTTACTCTTCATCAATACCAGGGCTATTTACTCATTATCAATACCAGGGCTATTTACTCATTATCAATACCAGGGCTATTTGCTTCTCATCAATTCCCAGGCTATTTACTCATTATCAATACCAGGGCTATTTACTCCTCATCAATACCTGTCACGGTCGTCCTCCTCTTCATCTGAAGAGGAGAGGCGAAAAGGATCAGAGGACCAATATGCGGCGTGGTAAGTGTCCATGGTAAATCTTTAATAAAGACAGTACTGACACTGCATACAAAACAATAAACAAATAACGACCGTGAAGCTACAAAATAGACCTGTGCTGAACACAGGCCACTGACATAGACAATCACCCACAAACAAACAGTGCAACCCAGGCTACCTAAGTATGATTCTCAAATCAGAGACAACTAATGACACCTGCCTCTGATTGAGAACCATACTAGGCCGAAACATAGAAAAGCCCCAAAACATAGAAAAACAAACATAGACTGCCCACCCCAACTCACACCCTGACCATACTAAATAAATACAAAACAAAGGAAATAAAGGTCAGAACGTGACAGTACCAGGGATATTTATTCCCAATCACTACCTGGGATATTTACTCTTCATCAATACCCAGGCTATGTACTTCTTTTCAATACCCAGGCTATTTACTCCTTTTCAATACCCAGGCTATTTACTCCTTTTCAATACCCAGGCTATTTACTCCTTTTCAATACCCAGGCTATTTACTCCTAAATGCATCTATTCATGTCAGTGACATATTGTGGTAGTTGACTCTAATCCATCCTACTTTCTACTTCTACTAAGAGGTAACATAATATAGTACACACTGTGTTCAGAATACCATATTGTGGTAGTTGACTCTAATCCATCCTACTTTCTACTTCTACTAAGAGGTAACATAATATAGTACACACTGTGTTCAGAATACCATATTGTGGTAGTTGACTCTAATCCATCCTACTTTCTACTTCTACTAAGAGGTAACATAATATAGTACACACTGTGTTCAGAATACCATATTGTGGTAGTTAATCCATCCTAGTTTCTACTTCTACTAAGAGGTAATACAATATAGTACACACTGTGTTCAGAATACCATAGTGTGACCCTGCAGCTGTTGTGTTGTAAGGTAGAAACTCACCTAATTGGTCTTGGTGGGTCTTCCTGGGTACCCTGGTTTCACCTAAACAGACAGTTATCAACACTTTAAACATGGTTCAATCAGAGATACAGTTATCAACACTTTAAACATGGTTCAATCAGAGCTACAGTTATCAACACTTTACAACATGGTTCAATCAGAGATACAGTTATCAACACTCTACAACATGGTTCAATCAGAGCTACAGTTATCAACACTTTACAACATGGTTCAATCAGAGCTACAGTTATCAACACTCTACAACATGGTTCAATCAGAGCTACAGTTATCAACACTTTACAACATGGTTCAGAGATACAGTTATCAACACTTTACAACATGGTTCAATCAGAGCTACAGTTATCAACACTTTACAACATGGTTCAATCAGAGATACAGTTATCAACACTTTACAACATGGTTCAATCAGAGATACAGTTATCAACACTTTACAACTGCAGTATTTTCAGTCCTTGTGATATAATTCTGATTTACATCAGGTATTCTGTTGGAATGAGGCGATCCTGTATAAACTCAGGTTCTCACCTTGAGTCCTGCTCCTGCAGCCTTTCACCAGTAGTATGATGGTCACCAGCAGGTAGGGAGACCCCACCAGTAGACTACACAGCAGCCTGAGTAGAGACATGGACAACACTGGGACTGCTGGAGATGGAATGGGAGCTGGACCTGCATCTGGAGAAAGAATGAGACCTGTTTTATGAGCACATTTATGGGTAGGGAGACCCCACCAGTAGGTAGGCAGACCCCACCAGTAGGTAGGGAGACCCCACCAGTAGGTAGGGAGACCCCACCAGTAGGTAAGGAGACCCCACCACTAGGTAAGGAGACCCCACCACTAGGTGAGGAGACCCCACCACTAGGTAAGGAGACCCCACCAGTAGACTACACACCAGTAGGTAGGGAGAGCCCACCAGTAGGTAGGGAGACCCCACCACTAGGTAAGGAGACCCCACCAGTAGGTAAGGAGACCCCACCAGTAGACTACACACCAGTAGGTAGGGAGACCCCACCAGTAGGTAAGGAGAGCCCACCAGTAGGTAAGGAGACCCCACCAGTAGGTAGGGAGACCCCACCAGTAGGTAAGGAGACCCCACCAGTATGTAGGGAGACCCCACCAGGAGGTAAGGAGACCCCACCAGTAGGTAGGGAGACCCCACCAGTAGGTAAGGAGACCCCACCAGTATGTAGGGAGACCCCACCAGGAGGTAAGGAGACCCCACCGCATGGCAAGTGGTACCGGAGCGCCAAGTCTAGGTCCAAGAGGCTTCTAAACAGCTTCTACCCCCCAAGCCGTAAGATTCCTGAACATCCAATCAGATGGCGACCCAGACTATTTGCATCTCACCCCCCCCCCCCCCAGACTCTGCATAGTCTCTTTAATAACTCTTTAACAACTCTACCTACACGTACATACTACCTCAACTAACCAGTGCCTCCGCACATTGACTCTGTACCGGCACCCCCATGTATATATTGTTAATTTTTTTACTTCTGCTCTTTAGTTACTTGTTACTTTTATCTCTTATTCTTATCCATATTTTTTGAAAATGCATTGTTGGTTAGGGACTCGTAAGTCAGCATTTCACTGAAGGGTCAACACCTGTTGTATCTGACTACTACAATTTGATTTGATATGTTCATGGTTAGTTACAGCAAATACATTGTAAATACATGTAACTACCAAGTAACCATCTAAGGGGGTGTGGTATATGGCCAATATACCACGGCTAGGGGCTGTCATATTCTCACCTGTCACTGTCATCCAGCTCTCTGGTGATTCTCCTTCAGAGTTGGTACACTTGTAGAGTCCTTCATCTGACTTGGATACTGCAGGGATGGTCATCTCTCCTGAAGACTCAGCCCTGATGAGGGATCCATCTTTGTAGAAATCAGCTGTGAGGTCAGAGGGAGTTCCCTGATATCTGCAGCGCAGAGTCACATAATCTCCCTCAGTCACAGGAAGGGCAGGGCTCTCCAGGATCACAGCTCCATCTGTATATAATATATAAACATCATATATAAACAGGTCTCTCCAGGATCACAGCTCCAGCTGTATATAATATATAAACATCATATATAAACAGGTCTCTCCAGGATCACAGCTCCATCTATATATAATATATAAACAGGACTCTCCAGGATCACACCTCCAGCTGTATATAATGTATAAACATCATATATAAACAGGTCTCTCCAGGATCACAGCTCCAGCTGTATATAATATATAAACAGGTCTCTCCAGGATCACAGCTCCAGCTGTATATAATATATAAACAGGTCTCTCCAGGATCACAGCTCCAGCTGTATATAATATATAAACATCATATATAAACAGGTCTCTCCAGGATCACAGCTCCAGCTGTATATAATATATAAACATCATATATAAACATAACATCAGGTCTGAAACCAGATGAACCACTAAACACTATAATGTTAGTAGATGGTGTTTGTGGACATACCATGTACTGTGATGTTGACAGCATTGCTGTGTTCTCCAGACCCAGACTCACACCAGTACTCTCCACTGTCTGATGGTATCAGTGACACGATGCATGAAGACCCTTGTGGTTTTCCCCAGTCAGTATTACACTCTGTATGGTTCCCTCTCTCTGCGTTCCTCACCACTCTCCATCCAGCAGAGTTCCCCTGAACCTCACAGCTCAGAGAGACAGACTCAAATTCAAAGAACTGAGCTCTGTCAGGACTGACACTCAGAGAGGCTGGAGGAGAGAGAGAGGCTGGAGGAGAGAGAGAGGCTGGAGGAGAGAGAGAGAGAGAGAGAGAGAGAGAGAGAGAGAGTTCCCCTGAACCTCACAGCCCAGAGAGACAGAACAATAAAAATAAAAAATAAAACATTTTCTTCGTATTATCTTTTATATTCTCCAACATTAATTTCACATTTTCACAAACTTCAAAGTGTTTCCTTTCAAATAGTAAGAAGAATATGCATATCCTTGCTTCAGGTCCTGAGCTACAGGCAGTTAGATTTGGAGAAAATGGAAAAAAAGGGGCGGATCCTTTTAACACAAAATATAATCATAGAATCAGTGTTATTCATTCTAACAAATAGTTTATATTTTTCATTTTTTCTCAAATTATCTTTAGGTGCTGAATAGTAGCTGGAAACAGTACCGTTAATACCTTAATTCATATTTGACTATTTTTCCAAGTTGACTACACACAATTACAATTTTGTAATTGTGGCAACACCTAGAAAGACTTCAGTCTTCCAGTTATCCATATGATTGAAGACACATACAGAGATTGTGACATACTATAGTGAGGGTGAAACCACACAATTTAAGAGTTTAGAAAGTTGAGCACATACATCTGAAATTGCATTTTGTCCTATCTAATGAAATGAATTAGGCCTAATTATTGTTCCACATGGGTAATTGCTAAAATGTTACGTCAAGTTATCATTTTGCCCCAATGATCATGAAAGAAAGTGGAACTATAGCAGCTGGCTGATCAGGAAACACTTGAACGACTTCAAACCCTGGCCATCTTCCTGATTGTTGTATTGAATGATGCTTGATGTTTGTCTCTCTATAGCAGCTGGCTAATCAGGAAACACTTGAATGACTTCAAACCCTGGCCATCTTCCTGATTGTTGTATTGAATGATGCTTGATGTTTGTCTCTCTATGGCAGCTGGCTAATCAGGAAACATGATCTGATCTGCAGGCCTGCAGAGGTGTTGTCTACACTGCAGGGAACACCCTCACCTACCTTGACCGGGAGTGCTTTGAGTGTTCCCTCACCTGCTCCGAGCATTCTCATATCACCTGTTCTGAATGTTCTATTGTACCTTCAATGAGTGTTCTCATATCACATATGCACGTATAAATTATTAAGATATTTTAATTATAATGCACATATATATGATTAAGTTATTTTAAATAAAATACAGCCGTCGACAGGAGTCAAAGATCAACATACAACTTATGTCTCTCTAAGTTCTGCCCCGAACAAAAGAAAGACAGGATCTTATAGGATGTTATATACCCAAGATTACACCTTATAATGTGATCTCCTATGTCTAACCCGGCATGTACAGCTAAAAGAACAAGTTATTCTTAACACAAGGTTTCTGAGAACCTGTCTCAGCGGTATGCAAATCTGCCCTTATTTCAGAGAAAAACAGACGCTGTCTCTGTGTCTCGCTGTCACCCTCAGTCCCTTTTCTCACCTTTTCTCACAGATGCAGGGCTGCGGGTTTTGGCCGAGTGCTAGACACAGAGAGGCCTCAATATTCCGCTATACAATGAGCATAAGTACAATGGCACGTAAGCAAATTAATAACAACATGATCAATGGTAGGGGTCTTTAGAAGACCCCCAAAATCAACTTTAACCCTTCACCTTCTTTGAGTGTCCCTCACCTTCTCTGAGTGTTCTCATATCACCTTCTCTGAGTGTTCTCATATCACCTTCTCTGAGTGTTCTCATATCACCTTCTCTGAGTGTTCTCATATCACCTTCTCTGAGTGTTCTCATATCACCTTCTCTGAGTGTTCTCATATCACCTTCTCTGGGTGTTCTCATATCACCTTCTCTGAGTGTTCTCATATCACCTGCTCTTAGTGTTCTCATATCACCTGCTCTTAGTGTTCTCATATCACATTCTCTTAGTGTTCTCATATCACCTCCTCTGAGTGTTCTCATATCACATTCTCTTAGTGTTCTCATATCACATTCTCTTAGTGTTCTCATATCACCTCCTCTGAGTGTTCTCGTGTCACCTGCTCTTAGTGTTCTCATATCACATTCTCTTAGTGTTCTCATATCACATTCTCTTAGTGTTCTCATATCACCTTCTCTGAGTGTTCTCATATCACCTGCTCTGAGTGTTCTCATATCACATTCTCTTAGTGTTCTCATATCACATTCTCTTAGTGTTCTCATATCACCTCCTCTGAGTGTTCTCGTGTCACCTGCTCTTCGTGTTCTCATATCACCTCTGAGTGTTCTCATATCACCTTATCTTAGTTGTGAGCGGACCAAGTAATTGGGCGTCACTCTAAAGCGGGAAGGTTGAATAAACGAGTCAGGAGTAGGTTTTCTTGATTAAACACAGTTCTCTATTGAAGGCATTGGGTCAACACAAACACTCCATCATAATCAATGAAAATCTCCCAAGGAAAAACATACATCTTCTTCTCCAGATGAAACAGGAACACAATACGATTATCTTTAAACTACAACAAAAAGTCACGGGATTGTCACCGTCTTAGTGGTTCTTCCTGGATAGCTCCTCTCTCTCGGTGGCCATCTTCCAGAGATAGTTTCTCTCCCCCCCCCCCCCCCCCCCTCTCTGCTGGTTCCATTCTCTCTCTTATAGGGGAAGGAGAGTAGGTCATTAGTACCGTCAGCTGTGCTTATTTGCCTCTGGTTACCTTGTCTCCCATGTCTCGTTGGGCTACTATCCGTGAGCCCAGCCTGCCCTCTGGTGGTCCTTCCACATAGTGTTCTCATGTCACCTTATCTTAGTGTTCTCATATCACCTGCTCCGAGTGTCCCTCACCTGCTCTGAGTGATCCCTAACCTGCCCCGAGTAGGAGTGTTCACAATTTTCTAACACCTTTACGTACCCCACTCAACAAGAATTGACACGGCTTTTTCAGCCGTATGCAACCCGGTTCAATCCTCTAGGGACCAAAGCGCAGAGGAAGAGGAAGCATGAGACCTGGAGTCACACATTTTGTTATTGCCTCAAGTCCTCTAGAGCTGCCCACCTCAGCGGAGAGGGCTCTCTTGGGCAGTGTTTGCCTGTGGAAGAAACGGGTCACTTTCGAGGACGATGGGCCTGTGATTTTTCAGGACACCCTTGAGTCCTATTTCCTTTCCCTAGCTCATAACGGAGGATTCGAAATCCCCTGGCCAGTGTCCAGAGCCCAGTCTCTGGCCCTTCAGCCTATGCTTCCAACCAGGAACACTGTAAGGTACATTATGGAGGATTGTGGCATTAACCAGGTCATTGCCTACATAAGGCCCATCCAGGCTGACCTTCCGGTTGTGATGACAGCCGTTTCCGAGGAGGTAAGGATCATTTCAATTCAAACTAAATAGACCTTAAATAACTGGGAACAACAGAAATAGTGCACATAGAACAGATTTACAGAATGACAGATCTATAACACATAGAACAGACTTACAGCTTCATAGAGTTTCTTTCAATGAGAATGACAGATCTATAACACATAGAAGAGTTGTACAGCTTCATAGACTTTCTTTCAATGAGAATGACAGATCTATAACACATAGAACAGACTTACAGCTTCATAGGATTTCTTTCAATGAGAATGACAGATCCTGCACATGATTAGTTGGCCTTTTGCATTTTGGAAGGCCATCATTGTAAATAAGAATTTGTTCTTAACTGACTTGCCTAGTTAAATCAAAGTTAAATAAAACAAAAATAGCTGTTTCTTTTCTTGCAATGACATTTTAAGGACAGGCTCCTTGAGAAATGCCAAACTTGTGGCCAAATGGTTCCTCTTCACACCCTCAAGGAACACCTGTCACTCTGTGGAAGGTACAGTGCGTTTGGAAAGTATTCAGACCCCTTGACTTTTTCATTTTTTTTAACTTTACAGCCTTATTCTAAAATGTATTAAATTACTTTTTTGCCCTCATCAATCTACACACAACCCCATAATGACGAAGCAAAAACAGGTTTTTAGACATTTTGCATTGTTATAAAAAAAAAATCTAAACAGAAAAACCTTATTAAATAAGTATTTCGACCCTTTGCTATGGGACTTGACATTGAGCTCAGGTGCATCCTGTTTCCATTGATCATCCTTGAGATGTTTCTACAACTTGACTGGAGTCCACCTGTGGTAAATTCAATTGATTGGACATGAATTGGAAAGGCACACACCTGTCTATATAAGGTACCATAGTTGACAGTGCATATCAGAGCAAAAAACTAATTGTCTGGATTGACTGACCTTCAATGGTGGACTGTCGTTTCGCTTTGCATATTTGAGCTGTTCTTGCCATAATATGGACATGGTCTTTTACCAAATAGGGCTATCTTCTGTATACCACCCCTACCTTGTCACAGCACAACTGATTGATTCCAGGTGACTACCTCATGAAGCTGGTTGAGAGAACGCCAAGAGTGTGCAAAGCTGTCATCAAGGTGGCTACTTTGAAGAATCTCAAATATAAAATATATTTTGATTGGTTTATACATTTTTTTGACACATATTCCATATGTGTTATTTCATAGTTTTGATGTATTCACTATTATTCTACAATGTAGAAAATATTATATATAAAGATAAACCCTTGAATGAGTAGGTATGTCCAAATATACAGTGCCTTGCGAAAGTATTCGGCCCCCTTGAACTTTGCGACCTTTTGCCTCATTTCAGGCTTCAAACATAAAGATATAAAACTGTATTTTTTTGTGAAGAATCAACAACAAGTGGGACACAATCATGAAGTGGAACGACATTTATTGGATATTTCAAACTTTTTTAACAAATCAAAAACTGAAAAATTGGGCGTGCAAAATTATTCAGCCCCTTTACGTTCAGTGCAGCAAACTCTCTCCAGAAGTTCAGTGAGGATCTCTGAATGATCCAATGTTGACCTAAATGACTAATGATGATAAATACAATCCACCTGTGTGTAATCAAGTCTCCGTATAAATGCACCTGCACTGTGATAGTCTCAGAGGTCCGTTAAAAGCGCAGAGAGCATCATGAAGAACAAGGAACACACCAGGCAGGTCCGAGATACTGTTGTGAAGAAGTTTAAAGCCGGATTTGGATACAAAAAGATTTCCCAAGCTTTAAACATCCCAAGGAGCACTATGCAAGCGATAATATTGAAATGGAAGGAGTATCAGACCACTGCAAATCTACCAAGACCTGGCCGTCCCTCTAAACTTTCAGCTCATACAAGGAGAAGACTGATCAGAGATGCAGCCAAGAGGCCCATGATCACTCTGGATGAACTGCAGAGATCTACAGCTGAGGTGGGAGACTCTGTCCATAGGACAACAATCAGTCGTATATTGCACAAATCTGGCCTTTATGGAAGAGTGGCAAGAAGAAAGCCATTTCTTAAAGATATCCATAAAAAGTGTTGTTTAAAGTTTGCCACAAGCCACCTGGGAGACACACCAAACATGTGGAAGAAGGTGCTCTGGTCAGATGAAACCAAAATTGAACTTTTTGGCAACAATGCAAAACGTTATGTTTGGCGTAAAAGCAACACAGCTCATCACCCTGAACACACCATACCCACTGTCAAACATGGTGGTGGCAGCATCATGGTTTGGGCCTGCTTTTCTTCCGCAGGGACAGGGAAGATGGTTAAAATTGATGGGAAGATGGATGGAGCCAAATACAGGACCATTCTGGAAGAAAACCTGATGGAGTCTGCAAAAGACCTGAGACTGGGACAGAGATTTGTCTTCCAACAAGACAATGATCCAAAACATAAAGCAAAATCTACAATGGAATGGTTCAAAAATAAACATATCCAGGTGTTAGAATGGCCAAGTCAAAGTCCAGACCTGAATCCAATCGAGAATCTGTGGAAAGAACTGAAAACTGCTGTTCACAAATGCTCTCCATCCAACCTCACTGAGCTCGAGCTGTTTTGCAAGGAGGAATGGGAAAAAATGTCAGTCTCTCGATGTGCAAAACTGATAGAGACATACCCCAAGCGACTTACAGCTGTAATCGCAGCAAAAGGTGGCGCTACAAAGTATTAACTTAAGGGGGCTGAATAATTTTGCACGCCCAATTTTTCAGTTTTTGATTTGTTAAAAAAGTTTTAAATATCCAATAAATGTCGTTCCACTTCATGATTGTGTCCCACTTGTTGTTGATTCTTCACAAAAAAATACAGTTTTATATCTTTATGTTTGAAGCCTGAAATGTGGCAAAAGGTCGCAAAGTTCAAGGGGGCTGACTACTTTCGCAAGGCACTTTATGTGTGGCTGTCGGTTTGAGAACAGTCCATGTATGAAAGAGTAACTGCTGAAATAAAACACATTTTATGAAACCCTTGACTGACTGAATCCCTAAAAGAATCCCTAAAAGTCCAAATAGTATGAGAAAATATAGACTGATGTATTGCTTTGTGAGGTTCAACCAACCTTTTGTTGGTGTCTCCATATTCTCAGGAAGGGGGACAATGATGAGGCCTGACAAGATACTAACTCTACATCACAGTCATCATTTGACATCCTACTCAACAGCCTCAATTCATCAGGGCATGAACTCGACAAGGTGTCGAAAGCGTTCCAAAGGGATACTGGCCCATGTTGACTCCAATGCTTCCCACAGTTGTGTCAAGTTGGCTGGATGTCCTTTGGGTGGTGAACCATTCTTGATACACATGGGAAACTGTTGAGCGTGGAAAAACCCAGCAGAGTTGCAGTTCTTGACACAAACCAGTGCACCTGGCACCTATTACCAAACCCCGTTCATAGGCACTTACATATTTTGTCTTGCCCATTCACCCTCTGAAAAGCGCATGTGACAAATACGATTTCATTTGATTTGCTATCAGTCACCTCACTCCTACTCTTGGGGAGGGCTGGATGGAGGGCTGGAAGGAGGGCTGGATGGAGGGCTGGATGGAGGGCTGGAAGGAGGGCTAGAAGGAGGGCTGGATGGAGAGCTGGGAGGAGGGCTGGGAGGACAGCTGGATGGAGGGCTGGAGGGACAACTGGAAGGAGGGCTGGATGGAGGGTTGGAAGGAGGGCTGAAGGGACAACTGGAAGGAGGGCTGGGAGGAGGGCTGGAAAGAGGGCCGGGAGGAAGGCTGGAAGGAGGGCTGGAAGGAGGGCTGGATGGAGGGCTGGGAGGAGCGCTGGAAAGAGGGCTGGAAAGAGGGCTGGAAAGAGGGCTGGGAGGAGGGCTGGAAGGAGGGCTGGGAGGAGGGCTGGAAGGGCTGTGAGGAGGGCTGGATGGAGGGCTGGAAGGAGGGCTGGATGGAGGGCTGGGAGGAGGGCTGGAGGGACAACTGGGAAGAGGGCTGGGAGGAGGGCTGGGAGGAGGGCTGGATGGAGGGCTGAAGTGACAACTGGAAGGAGGGCTGGATGGAGGGCTGGGAGGAGGGCTGCGAGGAGCGCTGGAAGGAGGGCTCCCTAAATTTTATCAGCATATCGAATGCGAGACCCGGGCTGATAAAACTCTGGATCATTGATACTCTAACTTCCGGGACGCATACAAAGCCCTCCCTCCTTTCGGCAAATCTGACTGCGACTCAATTTTGTTGCTCCCAGCCTATAGACAGAAACTAAAACAGGAAACGCCCGTGCTCAGGTCTGTTCAACGCTGGTACGACCAATCTGATTCCACGCTTCAAGATTGCTTCGATCACGTGGACTGGGATATGTTCCGGATAGCCTCAGACAACAACATTGATGTATACGCGATGCATATAAGGCCCTCCCCCGCCCTCCTTTCGGAAATTTTGTTGTTCCCTGCCTATAGACAGAGACTAAAACAGGAAGTTCCCGCGCTCAGGTCTGTTCAAAGCTGTTCAAAGCTGCTCCGACCAATCTGATTCCACGCTTCAAGATTGCTTCGATCACGTGGACTGGGATATGTTCCGGATAGACTCAGACAACAACATTGTATATGTATATGCTGATTCGGTGAGCGAGTTTATTGGCAAGTGCATCAGTGATGTGGTACCCACGGTAAATATTAAAACCTTCCCCAACCAGAAACCATGGATTGATGGCAGCATTCTCGCAAAACTGAAAGCGCGAACCACTGTTTTAATCATGGAAAGGTGACCGGAAACATGAGCGAATACAAACAGTGTACTTATTCCCTCCGCAAGGCAATCAAGTCAGTATAGAGACAAAATAGAGTCGTAATTCAACGGTTCAGAAACGAGACATATGTGGCAGGGTCAACAGTCAATCACGGACTACAAAAAGAAAACCAGCCCCATCGCGGACACCGATGTCTTGCTCCCAGACTAACTAAACAACTTCTTTGCTTGCTTTGAGGACAGTACAGCGCCACTTTTTTATTTTTGTAATCGGTGATTGACTGTAGACCCTGCCACATGCCTCTTGTGTCTGAGCCGTTGAATTGAGATTCTACTTTGTCTCTGTACTGACGCTTAGCTTGTTTGATAGCCTTGCGGAGGGAATAGCTGCACTGTTTGTATTCGGTCATGTTACCGGACACCTTGCCCTGATTAAAAGCAGTGGTTCGGGCTTTCAGTTTCACCCAAATGCTGCCATCAATCCACGGTTTCTGGTTTGGGAATGTTTTAATCGTTGCTATGGGAACGACATCTTCAGCGCACGTTCTAATGAACTCGCTCCCCGAATCAGCGTATTCGTCAATGTTGTTGTCTGACGCAATACGAAACATATCCCAGTCCACGTGATGGAAGCAGTCTTGGAGTGTGGAATCAGATTGGTCGGACAAGCGTTGAACAGACCTGAGCGCGGGAGCTTCTTGTTTTAGTTTCTGTATGTAGGCAGGGATCAACAAAATGGAGTCGTGGTCAGCTTTTCCGAAAGGAGGGCGGGGCAGGGCCTTATATGCATCGCGGAAGTTAGAATAGCAGTGATCCAAGCTTTTTCCAGCCCTGGTTGCGCAATCGATATGCTGATAAAATTTAGGGAGTCTTGTTTTCAGATTAGCCTTGTTAAAATCCCCAGCTACAATGAATGCAGCCTCCGGATAAATGGATTCCAGTTTGCAAAGAGTCAAATAAAGTTCGTTCAGAGCCATCGATGTGTCTGCTTGGGGGGGATTATATACGGCTGTGATTATAATCGAAGAGAATTCCCTTGGTAGATAATGCGGTCGACATTTGATTGTGAGGAATTCTAAATCAGGTGAACAGAAGGACTTGAGTTCCTGTATGTTTTTGTGGCCACACCACGTCCCGTTAACCATGAAGCATACGCCCCCGCCCCTCTTCTTACCAGAAAGATGTTTGTTTCTGTCGGCGCGATGCGTGGAGAAACCAGCTGGCTGCACCGACTCCGATAGCGTCTCTCCAGTGAGCCATGTTTCCGTGAAGCAAAGAACGTTACAGTCTCTGATGTCCCTCTGGAATGCTACCCTTGCTCGGATTTCATCAACATGCTACCCTTGCTCGGATTTCATCAACCTTGTTGTCAAGAGACTGGACATTGGCGAGAAGTATACTAGGGAGTGGTGCACGATGTGCCCGTCTCCGGAGTCTGACCGGAAGACCGCTTCGTTTCCCTCTTTTACGAAGTCGTTTTTTTGGGTCGCCGGCTGGTATCCATTCCGTTGTCCTGGGTGAAAGGCAGAACACAGGATCCGCTTCGCGAAAGTCATAATCTTGGTCGTACTGATGGTGAGTTGACGCTGCTCTTATATTCAGTAGTTCTTCTCGACTGTATGTAATGAAACCTAAGATGACCTGGGGTAATACTGTAAGAAATAACACGTAAAAAAACAAAAAACTGCATAGTTTCCTAGGAACGCGAAGCGAGGTGGCCATCTCTGTCGGTGCCGGAAGAATAACCGGTTATTACATTTCATCCAGGAATATGCCATCATTTCTGTTGTGACCTGACCTACTAGGCCAGACCTGTCATGGTACAGTGTATGTCTGTGTGTGTATGTGTTGCTGTGTCTGTGTGTGCATGTTTGTTTATCTGTCTGTGTGTGTGTGTGTGTGTCTATTTCCCGTGTGGCTCATTTGGTAGAGCCTGGCACTTGCAACGGCAGGGTTGTGGGTTTGATTCCCACAGTGGACAAGGGTGGTGATGCTAGTCGGACGTGCGGGTGCAGGCAGCGAACGGTTGAAAAGCATGCATTTGGTTTTATTGGCGGTCAAGGCTGCAGAGTCTAAAGATAAGTGTGTTGGTCACGAAAAGGGAAGGAGGGAGAGAGAATTTAAGAGAAAGGAGAAGTAAAGAGATGGACTGACAGGGTTGTGGTTATTCACCGCTGCTGAAGAGAGCATATTTTTCCATCCACCATGACGTTCTGATGAACAGGGTCACTAGGTAAAGAGAGAGGAGAGAGAGACGAGTGAGGGACAGAAGAGCTGATCCAGTCTACTACAGTGAAGACCTCCAACACTACAGGAACAGTTATAGACCCCAACAGGTCTCAGTGTTTAATGTGTAGTTAGATGCATTTATACAACCCAATCTGTCTGTGTGTGTTTGTGTGTTCGCCTGTGTCCAGTGTGGCTCAGTTGGTAGAGAATGGCCCTTGCAATGCAGGGTTGTGGGTTTGGTTCCCACGGGGGACCAGTACAGGACAAAGTACAATAATGTATCAACTCACTACTGCAAGTTGCTATGGACAAGAGTTAAATGACCTAAATTATATGTGCAATGTGTGACTGAGGAACAGAGGTCTTTAACAATGGATGATGTTGTTCACATACAGCTACAACCTCAAACATATTTACTGATCTGATAAGTATCCATATATTTGTGTGTGGGGGGGCAGCCTCTATTTTTTGTTACGGTGAGTGAATGAGGACCCAAAAGCGAATTAACTTAAACAGAGCTTCTTTAATAACCAAACATAGGTAGGCTCAGATAGACCGGCAGATTCCGACAGGACAGGACAAGGTTACAGCAAACATGACGATAGTCTGGTTCAGGCATGAAACACAACAAACAAGAATCCGACAAGGACAGGAGCAGAAACAGAGAGAGATATAGGGACCTAATCAGAGGGAAAAAGGGAACAGGTGGGAAAAGGGGTGACGAGGTGGTTAGGAGGAGACAAGGCACAGCTGGGGGAAAGAGGGGGAGACAAGGTAACCTAACAACGACCAGCAGAGGGAGACAGGGTGAAGGGAAAGGACAGAGACAAGACACAACATGACAGTACATGACAGTACCCCCCCACTCACCGAGCGCCTCCTGGCGCACTCGAGGAGGAAACCTGACGGCAACGGAGGAAATCCTCGATCAGCGCACGGTCCAGCACGTCCCGAGAGGGAACCCAACTCCTCTTCTCAGGACCGTACCCCTCCCAATCTACGAGGTACTGGTGACCACGGCCCCGAGGACGCATGTCCAAAATTCTACGGACCCTGTAGATGGGTGCGCCCTCGACAAGGATGGGGGGGGGGGGGGGGGAGACGAGCGGGGGCGCGAAGGACGGGCTTGATGCAGGAGACATGGAAGACCGGGTGGACGCGACGAAGGTATCGCGGAAGAAGAAGTCGAACTGCGACAGGATTAATGACCCGAGAAATACGGAACGGACCAATGAACCGCGGGGTCAACTTGCGAGAAGCCGTCTTAAGGGGAAGGTTCTGAGTGGAGAGCCAAACTCTCTGACAGCGACAATATCTAGGACTCTTAGTTCTACGCTTATTAGCAGCCCTCACAGTCTGCGTCCTATAACGGCAAAGTGCAGACCTGACCCTCTTCCAGGTGCGCTCGCAACGTTGGACAAAAGCCTGAGCGGAGGGGACGCTGGACTCGGCGAACTGAGATGAGAACAGCGGAGGCTGGTACCCGAGGCTACTCTGAAAAGGAGATAGCCCGGTCGCAGACGAAGGAAGCGAGTTGTGGGCGTATTCTGCCCAGGGGAGCTGTTCTGACCAAGACGCAGGGTTGCGAAAAGAAAGACTGCGTAAGATGCGACCAATAGTCTGATTGGCCCGTTCTGCTTGACCGTTAGACTGGGGGTGAAAGCCGGAAGAGAGACTGACGGAAGCCCCAATCAAACGGCAAAACTCCCTCCAAAATTGAGACGTGAATTGCGGACCTCTGTCCGAAACGACGTCTGACGGAAGGCCATGAATTCTGAAAACATTCTCGATGATGATTTGTGCCGTCTCTTTAGCAGAAGGAAGCTTAGCAAGGGGAATGAAATGAGCCGCCTTAGAGAACCTATCGACAACCGTAAGAATAACAGTCTTCCCCGCTGACGAAGGCAGTCCGGTGACAAAATCTAAGGCGATGTGAGACCACGGTCGAGAGGGAATGGGAAGCGGCCTGAGACGGCCGGCAGGAGGGGAGTTACCGGACTTAGTCTGCGCGCAGACCGAACAAGCAGCCACGAAACGACGCGTGTCATGCTCCCGGGTGGGCCACCAAAAACGCTGGCGAATGGAAGCAAGCGTACCCCGAACGCCAGGGTGGCCGGCTAACTTGGCAGAGTGAGCCCACTGAAGAACGGCCAGACGAGTAGGAACGGGAACGAAAAGAAGGTTCCTAGGACAAGCGCGCGGCGACGGAGTGTGAGTGAGCGCTTGCTTTACCTGCCTCTCAATTCCCCAGACAGTCAACCCGACAACACGCCCCTCAGGGAGAATCCCCTCGGGGTCAGTGGAGGCTACTGAAGAACTGAAGAGACGAGATAAAGCATCAGGCTTGGTGTTCTTAGAGCCCGGACGATAAGAAATCACGAACTCGAAACGAGCGAAAAACAGCGCCCAACGCGCCTGACGCGCATTAAGTCGTTTGGCAGAACGGATGTACTCAAGGTTCCTATGGTCAGTCCAAACGACAAAAGGAACGGTCGCCCCCTCCAACCACTGTCGCCATTCGCCTAGGGCTAACCGGATGGCGAGCAGTTCGCGGTTTCCCACATCATAATTACGTTCCGACGGCGACAGGCGATGAGAAAAATACGCGCAAGGGTGGACCTTGTCGTCAGAGAGGGAGCGCTGAGAAAGAATGGCTCCCACGCCCACCTCTGACGCGTCAACCTCGACCACGAACTGTCTAGAGACGTCAGGTGTAACAAGGATAGGAGCGGATGTAAAACGATTCTTGAGGAGATCAAAAGCTCCCTGGGCGGAAACGGACCACTTAAAGCACGTCTTGACAGAAGTAAGGGCTGTGAGAGGAGCTGCCACCTGACCGAAATTACGGATGAAACGACGATAGAAGTTCGCGAAGCCGAGAAAGCGCTGCAGCTCGACGCGTGACTTAGGGACGGGCCAATCAATGACAGCCTGGACCTTAGCGGGATCCATCTTAATGCCTTCAGCGGAAATAACAGAACCGAGAAATGTGACGGAGGAGGCATGAAAAGTGCACTTCTCAGCCTTCACAAAAAGACAATTCTCTAAAAGGCGCTGGAGGACACGTCGAACGTGCTGAACATGAATCTGGAGTGACGGTGAAAAAATCAGGATATCGTCAAGGTAAACGAAAACAAAGATGTTCAGCATGTCTCTCAGGACATCATTGACTAATGCCTGAAAGACAGCTGGAGCGTTAGCGAGGCCGAAAGGAAGAACCCGGTATTCAAAGTGCCCTAACGGAGTGTTAAACGCCGTCTTCCACTCGTCCCCCTCCCTGATGCGCACGAGATGGTAAGCGTTACGAAGGTCCAACTTAGTGAAAAACCTGGCTCCCTGCAGGATCTCGAAGGCTGAGGACATAAGAGGAAGCGGATAACGATTCTTAACTGTTATGTCATTCAGCCCTCGATAATCTATGCAGGGGCGCAGAGACCCGTCCTTCTTCTTGACAAAAAAAACCCCCGCTCCGGCGGGAGAGGAGGAGGGGACTATGGTACCGGCGTCAAGAGCTACAGACAAATAATCCTCGAGAGCCTTACGTTCGGGAGCCGACAGAGAGTATAGTCTACCCCGGGGGGGAGTGGTTCCCGGAAGGAGATCAATACTACAATCATACGACCGGTGTGGAGGAAGAGAGGTGGCCCTGGACCGACTGAACACAGTGCGCAGATCGTGATATTCCTCCGGCACCCCTGTCAAATCACCAGGCTCCTCCTGTGAAGAAGAGACAGAGGAAACAGGAGGGATAGCAGACATTAAACATTTCACATGACAAGAGACGTTCCAGGAGAGGATAGAATTACTAGACCAATTAATGGAAGGATTATGACAAACTAGCCAGGGATGGCCCAAAACAACAGGTGTAAAAGGTGAACGAAAAATCAAAAAAGAAATGGTTTCGCTATGATTACCAGAAACAGTGAGGGTTAAAGGTAGCGTCTCACGCTGAATCCTGGGGAGAGGACTACCATCCAGGGCGAACAAGGCCGTGGACTCCCTTAACTGTCTGAGAGGAATGTCATGTTCCCGAGCCCAGGTCTCGTCCATAAAACAGCCCTCCGCCCCAGAGTCTATTAAGGCACTGCAGGAAGCTGACGAACCGGTCCAGCGTAGATGGACCGACAAGGTAGTGCAGGATCTTGAAGGAGAGACAGGAGTAGTAGCGCTCACCAGTAGCCCTCCGCTTACTGATGAGCTCTGGCTTTTACTGGACATGAAGTGACAAAATGACCAGCAGAACCGCAATAGAGACAGAGGCGGTTGGTGATTCTCCGTTCCCTCTCCTTAGTCGAGATGCGGATACCTCCCAGCTGCATAGGCTCAGCTCCCGAGCCGGCAGAGGAAGATGGTAGTGATGCGGAGAGGGGGGCAACGGAGAACGCGAGCTCCTTTCCACGAGCTCGGTGACGAAGATCAACCCGTCGCTCAATGCGAATAGCGAGTTCAATCAAGGAATCCACGCTGGAAGGAACCTCCCGGGAGAGAATCTCATCCTTTACCTCTGCGCGGAGACCCTCCAGAAGACGAGCGAGCAAAGCCGGCTCGTTCCAGCCACTGGAGGCAGCAAGAGTGCGAAACTCAATAGAGTAGTCTGTTATGGATCGATTGCCTTGACATAGGGAAGACAGGGCCCTGGAAGCCTCCTCCCCAAAAACAGATCGATCAAAAACCCGTATCATCTCCTCCTTAAAGTCCTGATACTGGTTAGTACACTCAGCCCTTGCCTCCCAGATTGCCGTGCCCCACTCACGAGCCCGTCCAATAAGGAGAGATATGACGTAGGCGACACGAGCAGTGCTCCTGGAGTAAGTGTTGGGCTGGAGAGAAAACACAATATCACACTGGGTGAGGAACGAGCGGCATTCAGTGGGCTCCCCAGAGTAACACGGCGGGTTATTGATTCTGGGCTCCGGAGATTCGAAAGCCCTGGAAGTGGCCGGTGGATCGAGGCGGAGATGGTGAACCTGTTCTGTGAGGTTGGAGACTTGGGTGGCCAGGGTCTCAACGGCATGTCGAGCAGCAGACAATTCCTGCTCGTGTCTGCCTAGCATCGCTCCCTGGATCTCGACGGCTGAGTGGAGAGGATCCGAAGTCGCTGGGTCCATTCTTGGTCGGATTCTTCTGTTACGGTGAGTGAATGAGGACCCAAAAGCGAATTAACTTAAACAGAGATTCTTTAATAACCAAACATAGGTAGGCTCAGATAGACCGGCAGATTCCGACAGGACAGGACAAGGTTACAGCAAACATGACGATAGTCTGGTTCAGGCATGAAACACAACAAACAAGAATCCGACAAGGACAGGAGCAGAAACAGAGAGAGATATAGGGACCTAATCAGAGGGAAAAAGGGAACAGGTGGGAAAAGGGGTGACGAGGTGGTTAGGAGGAGACAAGGCACAGCTGGGGGAAAGAGGGGGAGACAAGGTAACCTAACAACGACCAGCAGAGGGAGACAGGGTGAAGGGAAAGGACAGAGACAAGACACAACATGACAGTACATGACATTTTTACTAATGCTTTCAGTTGTACGCCTACTTTCCTGAAACGGGTCACATATGTGTGTGACAAAGGGACATTGGTGTTAACTATGGGTGATGTTGTTAACATAAAGCTATTACTAATGCTCTCAGTTGTAAGGACATAGCATTTGGCGACGTTGGGTATTTTGAGCATCATGTTATACTGTTTAAATGTCAGCCACCAGTGCATCATGTTATACTGTTTAAATGTCAGCCACCAGACCAGAGCATCATGTTATACTGTTTAAATGTCAGCCACCTGACCAGAGCATCATGTTATTCTGTTTAAATGTCAGCCACCAGACCAGAGCATCATGTTATACTGTTTAAATGTCAGCCACCAGAGCATCATGTTATACTGTTTAAATGTCAGCCACCAGACCAGAGCATCATGCTATACTATTTAAATGTCAGCCACTAGACCAGAGCATCATGCTATACTGTTTATATGTCAGCCACTAGACCAGAGCATCATGCTATACTGTTTAAATGCCAACCACCGGACCAGAGCATCATGTTATACTGTTTAAATGTCAGCCACCAGACCAGAGCATCATGAAATACTGTTTAAATGTAAGCCACCAGACCAGAGTATAATGTTATACTGTTTAAATGTCAGCCAGCAGACCAGAGCATAATGTTACACTGTTTAAATATCAGCCACCAGACCAGAGCATCATGTTATACTGTTTAAACATGTGTTTCAGACATAAGGAAGTGGATGGCTGCAAACTTTCTACTTTTAAACTCGGACAAAACAGAGATGCTTGTTCTAGGTCCCAAGAAACAAAGAGATCTTCTGTTGAATCTGACAATTAATCTTAATGGTTATACAGTCGTCTCAAATTAAACTGTGAAGGACCTCGGCGTTACTCTGATCTCTCTTTTGGAGAACATATCAAGACCATTTCAAGGACAGCTTTTTTCCATCTCCGTAACATTGCAAAAATCAGAAACTTTCAGTCCAAAAATGATGCAGAAAAATGTATCCATGCTTTTGTCACTTCCAGGTTAGACTACTGCAATGCTCTACTTTCCGGCAACCCGGATAAAGCACTAAATAAACTTCAGTTAGTGCTAAATACAGCTGCTAGAATCCTGACTAGAACCCAAAAATGTGATCATATTACTCCAGTGCTAGCCTCCCTACACTGGCTTCCTGTCAAGGCAAGGGCTGATTTCAAGGTTTTACTGCTAACCTAAAAAGCATTACATGGACTTGCTTCTACCTATCTCTCTGATTTGGTCCTGCCGTACATACTTACACGTATGCTACGGTCACAAGACACAGGTCTCCTAATTGTCCCTAGAATTTCTAAGCAAACAGCTGGAGGCAGGGCTTTCTCCTATAGAGCTCCATTTTAATGGAACGGTCTGCCTACCTATGTCAGAGACGCAAACTCGGTCTCAACCTTTAAGTCTTTACTGAAGACTCATCTCTTCAGTGGGCCATATGATTGAGTGTAGTCTGGCCCAGGAGTGGGAAGGTGAACGGAAAGGCTCTGGAGCAATGAACCGCCCTTGCTGTCTCTGCCTGGCCTGTTCCCCTCTTTCCACTTGAATTCTCTGCCTCTAACCCTATTACAGGGGCTGAGTCACTGGCTTACTGGGGCTCTCTCATACCGTCCCTGGGGGGGTGCGTCACCTGTGTGGGTTGAGTCACTGATGTGGTCTGGGTTGGCGCCCCCACCTTGGGTTGTGCCGTGGCGGAGATCTTTGTGGGCTATACTCAGCCTTGTCTCAGGATGGTAAGTTGGTGGTTAAAGATATCCCTCTAGTGGTGTGGGGGCTGTGCTTTGCAAAGTGGGTGGGATTATATCCTTTCTGTTTGTTCCTTTCTGTTTGGCCCTGTCCGAGGGTGTCCTCGGATGGGGCCACAGTGTCTCCTGAACCCTCCTGTCTCAGCCTCCAGTATTTATGCTGCAGTAGTTTATGTGTCGGGGGGCTAGGGTCAGTTTGTTATATCTGGAGTACTTCTCCTGTCCTATTCGGTGTCCTGTGTGAATTTAAGTGTGCTCTCTCTAATTCTCTCTTTCTCTCTTTCTTTCTCTCTCTCGGAGGACCTGAGCCCTAGGACCATTCCTCAGGACTACCTGACATGATGACTCCTTGCTGTCCCCAGTCCGCCTGGCCGTGCTGCTGCTCCAGTTTCAACTGTTCTGCCTTATTATTATTGGACCATGCTGGTCATTTATGAACATTTGAACATCTTGGCCATGTTCTGTTATAATCTCCACCCGGCACAGCCAGAAGAGGACTGGCCACCCCACATAGCCTGGTTCCTCTCTAGGTTTCTTCCTAGGTTTTGGCCTTTCTAGGGAGTTTTTCCTAGCCACCGTACTTCTACACCTGCATTACTTGCTGTTTGGGGTTTTAGGCTGGGTTTCTGTACAGCACTTTGAGATATCAGCTGATGTACGAAGGGCTATATAAATAAATTTGATTTGATTTGATTTGACTTACCCTCACCACCTGGGGTCGGCCTGTCAGGAAGTCCCGTACCCAGTTGCACAGGGCGTGATCGAGACCCAGGGTCGAGGGTTAACACGTTTAAATATTTTACTCACGAGGTACTGAGCCGTTGAATTGCGATTCTACTTTGTCTCTATACTGGCGCTTAGCTTGTTTGATTGCCTTGCCGAGGGAATAGCTACACTGTTTGTATTCGGTCATGTTTCCGATCACCTTGTCCTGGTTAGCATCTTCTTACCAGAAAGATGCTTGTTTCTGTCGGCACGATGGGTGAAGAAACCAACTGGCTGTACCGACTCCAATAGCGTGTCTCGAGTGAGCAAAGAACATTACAGTCTCTGATGTATCTCTGGAATGCTACCCTTGCTCCGATTTCATCAACCTAGTTGTCAGGAGACTGGACATTGGCGAGTAGTATGCTAGGGAGTGGTGAGCGATGTGCCTGTCTCCGGAGCCTGACCAGAAGACCGCTTCCTTTGCCCCTTTTACGGCAACATTATGTAGGTTCGCCGGCTGGGATCCGATTCACTGTCCTGGGTGGTGGGGAAAACCCAGGATCCGCTTCGGGAAAGTTGTATTCCTGGTCGTAATGATGGTGAGTTGACGTTGCTCTTATATTCAGGAGTTTCTCCCGACAGTATGTAATGAAACCTAAGATTACCAATGTAAGAAATAACACGTTAAAGGCGAGGCGGCCATCTCTGTCGGCGCCGGAAACACTATCTGACCTCTGAAGTTAATACAGATTTTATTGAGTGTCTAAACACTCCACCACCTATTCTGTCTTCCTCTTGTGGTGATTTAGTTGATAACTTTAATAGTAATTTAAGGGCAACCATTGATGCCATAACTCCAGCATAGGGTAATACTGAACCCATGACATTACACTCCATGCAGTTTGGCTTCAGAGCGAAACACTCCACAGAAACGGCCAACTGCTTTCTTCTGGAAAATCCAAGATGGACAAAGGGGGTGCTGTTGGGGCTGTGTTTCTGGACCTAAGGAAGGCTTTTGATACTGTTAACCATGAG
Organism: Oncorhynchus mykiss; assembly: GCF_013265735.2. NCBI lineage: Eukaryota > Metazoa > Chordata > Actinopteri > Salmoniformes > Salmonidae > Oncorhynchus > Oncorhynchus mykiss. The sequence continues at coordinate 2,027,178 of NC_048573.1, read as the reverse complement.
ATTCTCATCACAAAATTGTCCAAGTTCAACTTTTCCCCTGATGCCTTGAGATGGATGAAATCATACCTTGAAGGCAGAACTCAGTGTGTCAGAGTGAGCAATGAGCTGTCTCCCACTCGTAGCTATGATGTGGGCGTGCCCCAAGGGTCAATACTGGGGACCCTCCTGTTCAGCCTGTACATTAATGATCTGCCTTCTGTCTGTACTGGGTCTGAAGTTCAAATGTATGCAGATGATACAGTGATATATGTGCATGCAAAGAGCAAACAACAAGCTGCACAAGAGCTCACTACTGTAATGGTCCGGGTTACAAAGTGGCTCAGTGACTCGTGTTTGCATCTCAATGTGAAAAAAACTGTTTGCATGTTCTTCACAAAGAGGGCAACAGATGCTACTGAGCCAGATGTCTATGTGTCAGGGGAGAAGCTCCAGGTGGTATCCGATTTTAAGTACCTTGGCATCATACTTGATTCCAACCTCTCTTTTAAAAAGCATATGAAAAAGGTCATTCAGATAACCAAATTCAACCTAGCTAATTTCCGATTTATACGAAATTGTTTGACTACAGAGGTAGCAAAACTGTACTTCAAATCTATGATACTCCCCCACTTAACATACTGCTTGACTAGTTGGGCCCAAGCTTGCTGTACAACATTAAAACCTATTCAGTCTGTCTACAAACAGGCTCTCAAAGTGCTTGATAGGAAGCCCAATAGCCATCATCATTGTCACATCCTTAGAAAGCATGAGCTCTTGAGTTGGGAAAATGTTGTGCAATACACCGACGCATGTCTTGTATTCAAGATCCTTAATGGCCTGGCTCCCCCTCCACTCAATATTTTTGTTAAACAGAAAACCCAGACATATGGCAGCAGATCCACAAGGTCTGCCATGAGAGGTGACTGTATAGTTCCCCTAAGGAAAAGCACCTTTAGTAAATCTGCATTCTCTGTGAGAGCTTCCCATGTCTGGAATACACTGCCATCAGACACACATAACTGCACCACATATCACACTTTCACAAAATGCTTGAAGACATGGCTAAAGGTCAATCAGATTTGTGAACATTTGTGCATCCCTATTGAGCAGTGAATGGGCTATCAACCAGATTCCTTTTTCTATCGCTTCCCTAATGTGTTCTTGTGTCACAATACATAGTTTCAGGCTTTTATTTTGAAAAATGAGCATGAACGACAACATTGCGTCAGTGGTCAGCTGAAGTCTCTCAGAGTGTTTTGTGTGTAAATGACAAATGCGGCCATTGTTTCTCTCTATCCTACTAAGAAGCCACCAGTCCCGGTTGATATATTATCGAATATATATTTGAAAAACACATTGAGGATTGATTATAAACAACGTTTGCCAAAATATTTCAAACTACTTTTGTAATACAACTTTAGGTATTTTTAAACGTTATTAATCGATCAAATTGTAGACGGGGCAATCTGTATTCAATACAGGAAGAAAACAAACCAAGCTCTTCTTCACGTCTTGCGCAACTCTCAACAGTGATACGTAGTTCCTAGATGTGCTTCTTCTTCGTTACACAAATGAATAACCTCAACCAAATTCCAAAGACTGGTGACATCCAGTGGAAGCGCTAAGAAATATCCCTAGGCAATGACAACTCAGGGAACAGACAGAGGCCAAAGAAAAAACATCTGAACAGTTAGTCCTCTGAGTTTGGCCTGCTATGTAGGTTCTGTTATACTCACAGACTTGATTCAAACAGTTTTAGAAACTTCAGAGTGTTTTCTATCCACATCTACTAATAATATGCATATCTTATATTCTTGGCATGAGTAGCAGGAAGTTGAAATTGGGCACGCTATTTATCCAAAAGTTAAAGAATATGAACACTTATCACGCTGCGCATTGGTCCTCCTCTTCTTCCACCCACGGCGAGCGTTACAGTCTGTTGAAGAGTCACATTTTTGTTTTGAAATCGGTTCTTACTCTCCGTCATGTTTGGGTGTTGCTTGTTTTCGTAATATTTGTAGATACATTTCTCTAGTCTCATGATTTGTTTTGTGTTATTATCCAGATTGAAGGTTATTACCAGATTGTGTAGTGCTAATATTTGGTCTAATTTACTGATATTGAATGTTACGTTTGTTTCTTGGTGCTCTACATAACTACATTCAGTCCGACATTATCTGTCTCAGTCCCGCCCTCCACATGAATGTTTCTCATAAAAATAAGAAGTGATGCAGTCAGTCTCTCCTCAACTCTTAGCCAAGAGAGACTGGCATGTATAGTATTTATATTAGCCCTCTGATTACAGTGAAGAGCAAGACGTGCCGCTCTGTTCTGGGCCAGCTGAAGCTTAACTAGGTCTTTCCTTGCAGCACTGGACCATATAACTGGACAATAATCAAGATAAGATAACACTAGAGCCTGCAGGACTTATTTTGTGAAGTGCTGCAACCGAGGACTTGCTTTGTGGAGTGTTGCAACCGAGGACAGATGATTTTTACACTCTATGCGTTTCAGAAGTCCACAGTCCTGTTCTGTGAGCTTGTGTGGCCTACCACATTGCGGCTGAGCCATTATTGCTTCTAGAAGCTTCCATTTCACAATAACAGCACTTACAGTTGACCAAGGCAGCTTTAGCAGGGCACAAATGTGACGAACTGACTTCCTGGAAAGGTAGCATTCTAAGATGGTGCCAAGTTGAAAGTCACTGAGCTCTTCAGCACCTGCCTGTCAGCAACAGGTGTGGCTGAAATAGACAAATCCAGTAATTTGAAGGGGTGTCCACATACTTTTGGCCATGTAGTGTATATGCGGATGATACGATTTTGTACGCCCCCACTGCTAATCTCCTACTCTGAAACAGAGGATAGAATTACTGTTGGTATGGTTACCAACAGTCTGACGGGGTGTTAGGGTTCGTTCCTTTCGTCCTTGTCAAGTATTGGCTCATTGGTGAAATTAGCATTATGACAATATCTTTAATGAAATCGTTCAAAAACCTTTGTCAACTTCTGTCTGTAATTGCATTAATAATCCGGAACATAGCACACATGTTTCTGAGTAAGTTCTGCATCAAAGGAAAAGTCCACATTGCTTTTATCATGCTTGTTGTCAACCCCCTGTGATGTCACGGCATACGTCATTTCCTGCTACTCATCAGACCAAGCCCATGCATTCACAGCTATACTAACTTGCAAGAGATACAACAGATCCCGTGTATTCTTAGGCTTCAGCAGTAAACGTCCACTTGATTTATTGTGGAATGTCTGACTAGTCTCTTATCTCTGACACTCCCCTGCAGAGTTCTGTCTCAGAGTTCTGTCTCAGAGTTCTGTCTCAGAGTTCTGTCTCAGAGTTCTGTCTCAGAGTTCTGTCTCAGAGTTCTGTCTCAGTCATACATTTCTAAGAGGGGTCTTTTATAAAAGGCAGAGAGAGAACTGTGGAATAATTCTAAACCTCTATAATGAATATATATATATATATATTGTTAATCTGTAGCCTAGGACCCTATAAATGTAAGGGGGGTGTTATAACCCCTCCCCTTCTATTAATACTACATAAGCATAATCAATTATTCTAATACAACAAACATTTTGGTACAACCCTTATCATGACCCCTAGGTGAACCTGACAGGGGCCACAGTGTCTCCTGACCCCTCCTGTCTCAGCCTCCAGTATTTATGCTGCAGTAGTTTGTGTCGGGGGGCTAGGGTCAGTCCGTTATATCTGGAGTATTTCTCTTGTCTTATCCGGTGTCCTGTGTGAATTTAAGTATGCTTTCTCTAATTCTCTCGTTTTCTCTTTCTCTCTCTCTTTCTTTCTCTCTCTCTCTCGGAGGACCTGAGCCCTAGGACCATGCCTCAGAACTACCTGGACTGATGACTCCTTGCTGCCCCAGTCCACCTGGCCGTGCTGCTGCTCCAGTTTCAACTGTTCTGCCTGCGGCTATGGAACCCTGACATGCTCACCGGACGTGCTACCTGTCCCAGACCTGCCGCTTTCAACTCTCTAGAGACAACGATAGAGATACTCTATGAAAAGCCAACTGACATTTACTCCTGAGGTGCTGACCTGTTGCACCCTCGACAATCACTGTGATTATTATTATTTGACCCTGCTGGTCATCTATGAACATTTGAACATCTTGGCCATGTTCTGTTATAATCTCTACCCGGCACAGCCAGAAGAGTACTGACCACCCCTCATAGCCTGGTGTCTCTCTAAGTTTCTTCCTAGGTTCTGGCCTTTCTAGTGAGTTTTTCCTAGCCACCGTGCTTCTACACCTGCATTGCTTGCTGTTTGGGATTTTAGGCTGGGTTTCTGTACAGCACTTTGTGACAGCTGATTGATTGGTTACAGAAGCTAGATAATCCTTCTGGAAGGGTCACTCCTACTCTGAAACAGTGGATATAATCACTGTTGGTATGGTTACAGCAGCTAGATAATCATTAGAATATGGAAGGACCACTCCTTGTTATGGTGAGTGAATGAGGACCCAAAAGCGAACTAACTTAAACAGAGCTTCTTTAATAACAAAACATAGGTAGGCTCAGATAGACCGGCAGATTCCGACAGGACAGGACAAGGTTACAGCAAACATGACGATAGTCTGGCTCAGGCATGAAACACAAACAAACAAACAAGAATCCGACAAGGACAGGAGCAGAAACAGAGAGAGATATAGGGACCTAATCAGAGGGAAAAAGGGAACAGGTGGGGAACGGGGTGAATGGGTAATTAGGAGGAGACAAGGCACAGCTGGGGAAAAAGAGGGGGAGAAAAGGTAACATAACAACGACCAGCAGAGGGAGACAGGGTGAAGGGAGAGGACAGAGACAAGACAACATGACAGTACCCCCCCACTCACCGAGCGCCTCCTGGCGCACTCGAGGAGGAAACCTGGCGGCCACGGAGGAAATCATCAATCAGCGCACGGTCCAGCACGTCCCGAGAGGGAACCCAACTCCTCTCCTCAGGACCGTACCCCTCCCAGTCAACTAGGTACTGATGACCACGGCCCCGAGGACGCATGTCCAAGATCTTACGGACCCTGTAGATAGGTGCGCCCTCGACAAGGATGGGGGGGGGGGGGGGGGAAGACGAGCGGGGGCGCGAAGAACGGGCTTAACACAGGAGACATGGAAGACAGGGTGGACGCGACGAAGATATCGCGGAAGAAGAAGTCGCACTGCGACAGGATTAATGACCTGAGAGATACGGAATGGACCAATGAACCGCGGGGTCAACTTGCGAGAAGCCGTCTTAAGGGGAAGGTTCTGAGTGGAGAGCCAAACTCTCTGACCGCGACAATACCTAGGGCTCTTAGTTCTACGCTTATTAGCAGCTCTCACAGTCTGCGCCCTATAACGGCAAAGTGCAGACCTGACCCTCTTCCAGGTGCGCTCGCAACGTTGGACAAAAGCCTGAGCGGAGGGGACGCTGGACTCGGCGAACTGAGATGAGAACAACGGAGGCTGGTACCCGAGGCTACTCTGAAAAGGAGATAGCCCGGTCGCAGACGGAGGAAGCGAGTTGTGGGCGTATTCTGCCCAGGGGAGCTGTTCTGACCAAGACGCAGGGTTGCGAAAAGAAAGACTGCGTAAGATGCGACCAATAGTCTGATTGGCCCGTTCTGCTTGACCGTTAGACTGGGGGTGAAAGCCGGAAGAGAGACTGACGGAAGCCCCAATCAAACGGCAAAACTCCCTCCAAAATTGAGACGTGAATTGCGGACCTCTGTCCGAAACGACGTCTGACGGAAGGCCATGAATTCTGAAAACATTCTCGATGATGATTTGTGCCGTCTCTTTAGCAGAAGGAAGCTTAGCAAGGGGAATGAAATGAGCCGCCTTAGAGAACCTATCGACAACCGTAAGAATAACAGTCTTCCCCGCTGACGAAGGCAGTCCGGTGACAAAATCTAAGGCGATGTGAGACCACGGTCGAGAGGGAATAGGAAGCGGCCTGAGACGGCCGGCAGGAGGAGAGTTACCGGACTTAGTCTGCGCGCAGACCGAACAAGCAGCCACGAAACGACGCGTGTCATGCTCCCGGGTGGGCCACCAGAAACGCTGGCGAATGGAAGCAAGCGTACCCCGAACGCCAGGGTGGCCGGCTAACTTGGCAGAGTGAGCCCACTGAAGAACGGCCAGACGAGTAGGAACGGGAACGAAAAGAAGGTTCCTAGGACAAGCGCGCGGCGACGGAGTTTGAGTGAGTGCTTGCTTTACCTGCCTCTCAATTCCCCAGACAGTCAACCCGACAACACGCCCCTCAGGGAGAATCCCCTCGGGGTCAGTGGAGGCTACTGAAGAACTGAAGAGACGAGACAAAGCATCAGGCTTGGTGTTCTTAGAGCCCGGACGATAAGAAATCACGAACTCGAAACGAGCGAAAAACAGCGCCCAACGCGCCTGACGCGCATTAAGTCGTTTGGCAGAACGGATGTACTCAAGGTTCCTATGGTCAGTCCAAACGACAAAAGGAACGGTCGCCCCCTCCAACCACTGTCGCCATTCGCCTAGGGCTAACCGGATGGCGAGCAGTTCGCGGTTACCCACATCATAGTTACGTTCCGACGGCGACAGGCGATGAGAAAAATACGCGCATGGGTGGACCTTGTCGTCAGAGAGGGAGCGCTGAGAAAGGATGGCTCCCACTCCCACCTCTGACGCGTCAACCTCGACAACGAACTGTCTAGAGACGTCAGGTGTAACAAGGATAGGAGCGGATGTAAAACGATTCTTGAGGAGATCAAAAGCTCCCTGGGCGGAAACGGACCACTTAAAGCACGTCTTGACAGAAGTAAGGGCTGTGAGAGGAGCTGCCACCTGACCGAAATTACGGATGAAACGACGATAGAAGTTCGCGAAGCCGAGAAAGCGCTGCAGCTCGACGCGTGACTTAGGGACGGGCCAATCAATGACAGCTTGGACCTTAGCGGGATCCATCTTAATGCCTTCAGCGGAAATAACAGAACCGAGAAATGTGACGGAGGAGGCATGAAAAGTGCACTTCTCAGCCTTCACAAAAAGACAATTCTCTAAAAGGCGCTGGAGGACACGTCGAACGTGCTGAACATGAATCTGGAGTGACGGTGAAAAAATCAGGATATCGTCAAGGTAAACGAAAACAAAGATGTTCAGCATGTCTCTCAGGACATCATTGACTAATGCCTGAAAGACAGCTGGAGCGTTAGCGAGGCCGAAAGGAAGAACCCGGTATTCAAAGTGCCCTAACGGAGTGTTAAACGCCGTCTTCCACTCGTCCCCCTCCCTGATGCGCACGAGATGGTAAGCGTTACGAAGGTCCAACTTAGTGAAAAACCTGGCTCCCTGCAGGATCTCGAAGGCTGAAGACATAAGAGGAAGCGGATAACGATTCTTCACTGTTATGTCATTCAGCCCTCGATAATCTATGCAGGGGCGCAGAGACCCGTCCTTCTTCTTGACAAAAAAAAACCCCGCTCCGGCGGGAGAGGAGGAGGGGACTATGGTACCGGCGTCAAGAGCTACAGACAAATAATCTTCGAGAGCCTTACGTTCGGGAGCCGACAGAGAGTATAGTCTACCCCGGGGGGGGGTGGTTCCCGGAAGGAGATCAATACTACAATCATACGACCGGTGTGGAGGAAGAGAGGTGGCCCTGGACCGACTGAACACCGTGCGCAGATCGTGATATTCCTCCGGCACCCCTGTCAAATCACCAGGCTCCTCCTGTGAAGAAGAGACAGAGGAAACAGGAGGGATAGCAGACATTAAACATTTCACATGACAAGAGACGTTCCAGGAGAGGATAGAATTACTAGACCAATTAATGGAAGGATTATGACAAACTAGCCAGGGATGGCCCAAAACAACAGGTGTAAAAGGTGAACGAAAAATTTAAAAAGAAATGGTTTCACTATGATTACCAGAAACAGTGAGGGTTAAAGGTAGCGTCTCACGCTGAATCCTGGGGAGAGGACTACCATCCAGGGCGAACAAGGCCGTGGGCTCCTTTAACTGTCTGAGAGGAATGTCATGTTCCCGAGCCCAGGTCTCGTCCATAAAACAGCCCTCCGCCCCAGAGTCTATTAAGGCACTGCAGGAAGCTGACGAACCGGTCCAGCGTAGATGGACCGACAAGGTAGTGCAGGATCTTGAAGGAGAGACAGGAGTAGTAGCGCTCACCAGTAGCCTTCCGCTTACTGACGAGCTCTGGCCTTTTACTGGACATGAAGTGACAAAATGACCAGCGGAACCGCAATAGAGACAGAGGCGGTTGGTGATTCTCCGTTCCCTCTCCTCAGTCGAGATGCGGATACCTCCCAGCTGCATGGGCTCAGCACCCGAGCCGGCAGAGGAAGATGGTAGTGATGCGGAGAGGGAGGCGACGGAGAGCGCGAGCTCCTTTCCACGAGCTCGGTGACGAAGATCAACCCGTCGCTCAATGCGAATAGCGAGTTCAATCAAGGAATCCACGCTGGAAGGAACCTCCCGGGAGAGAATCTCATCCTTTACCTCTGCGCGGAAACCCTCCAGAAGACGAGCGAGCAAGGCCGGCTCGTTCCAGCCACTGGAGACAGCAAGAGTGCGAAACTCAATAGAGTAGTCTGTTATGGATCGATTGCCTTGACATAGGGAAGACAGGGCCCTGGAAGCCTCCTCCCCAAAAACAGATCGATCAAAAACCCGTATCATCTCCTCCTTAAAGTCTTGATACTGGTTAGTACACTCAGCCCTTGCCTCCCAGATTGCCGTGCCCCACTCACGAGCCCGTCCAATAAGGAGAGATATGACGTAGGCGACACGAGCAGTGCTCCTGGAGTAAGTGTTGGGCTGGAGAGAAAACACAATATCACACTGGGTGAGGAACGAGCGGCATTCAGTGGGCTCCCCAGAGTAACACGGCGGGTTATTGATTCTGGGCTCCGGAGATTCGAAAGCCCTGGAAGTGGCCGGTGGATCGAGGCGGAGATGGTGAACCTGTTCTGTGAGGTTGGAGACTTGGGTGGCCAGGGTCTCAACGGCATGTCGAGCAGCAGACAATTCCTGCTTGTGTCTGCCTAGCATCGCTCCCTGGATCTCGACGGCTGAGTGGAGAGGATCCGAAGTCGCTGGGTCCATTCTTGGTCGGATTCTTCTGTTATGGTGAGTGAATGAGGACCCAAAAGCGAACTAACTTAAACAGAGCTTCTTTAATAACAAAACATAGGTAGGCTCAGATAGACCGGCAGATTCCGACAGGACAGGACAAGGTTACAGCAAACATGACGATAGTCTGGCTCAGGCATGAAACACAAACAAACAAACAAGAATCCGACAAGGACAGGAGCAGAAACAGAGAGAGATATAGGGACCTAATCAGAGGGAAAAAGGGAACAGGTGGGGAACGGGGTGAATGGGTAATTAGGAGGAGACAAGGCACAGCTGGGGAAAAAGAGGGGGAGAAAAGGTAACATAACAACGACCAGCAGAGGGAGACAGGGTGAAGGGAAAGGACAGAGACAAGACAACATGACACTCCTACTCTGAAACAGTGGATAGAATCACTGTTGGTATGGTTACAGTAGCTAGAGTCATCCTTAGAATCTGGAAGGACCACTCCTACTCTGAAACAATGGATAGAATCACTGTTGGTATGGTTACAGCAGCTGTAGTAATCCTTAGAATCTGGAAGGGTCACTCCTACTCTGAAACAGTGGATAGAATCACTGTTGGTATGGTTACAGCAGCCAGATAATCATTAGAATCTGGAAGGGTCACTCCTACTCTGAAACAGTGGGAATAATCACTGTTTGAGGTAGCATCTTATGAACAAATGCTTGCTGGGATCACTGGTAGAAATAACAATTCTAGAAGCTGAACTCTTTGTATTTGTCATGTTGTTTCTAAGACTGGGAGGTGATGACTGTAGGTTGTGATCCCATTTAGTTCTGTACTGTAGCGTGTGATCCCATTTAGTTCTGTACTGTAGCGTGTGAACCCATTTAGTTCTGTACTGTAGCTTGTGATCCCATTTAGTTCTGTACTCTAGCTTGTGATCCCATTTCGTTTTGTACTGTAGCTTGTGATCCCATTTAGTTCTGTATTGCAGCTTGTGATCCCATTTAGTTCTGTATTGCAGCTTGTGATCCCATTTAGTTCTGTATTGTAGCTTGTGAACCCAGTTAGTTCTGTATTGTAGCTTGTGAACCCATTTAGTTCTGTATTGTAGCTTGTGATCCCAGTTAGTTCTGTATTGCAGCTTGTGATCCCATTTAGTTCTGTATTGCAGCTTGTGATCCCATTTAGTTCTGTACTCTAGCTTGTGATCCCATTTAGTTCTGTACTCTAGCTTGTGATCCCATTTAGTTCTGTACTCTAGCTTGTGATCACATTTAGTTATGTATTGCAGCTTGTGATCCCATTTAGTTCTGTATTGAAGCTTGTGATCCCATTTAGTTCTGTATTGAAGCTTGTGATCCCATTTAGTTCTGTACTCTACCTTGTGATCCCATTTAGTTCTGTATTGAAGCTTGTGATCCCATTTAGTTCTGTACTCTACCTTGTGATCCCATTTAGTTCTGTATTGTAGGTTGTGAACCCATTTAGTTCTGTATTGCAGCTTGTGATCCCATTTAGTTCTGTACTCTAGCTTGTGATCCCATTTAGTTCTGTATTGAAGCTTGTGATCCCATTTAGTTCTGTATTGAAGCTTGTGATCCCATTTAGTTCTGTACTCTACCTTGTGATCCCATTTAGTTCTGTATTGTAGGTTGTGAACCCATTTAGTTCTGTATTGCAGCTTGTGATCCCATTTAGTTCTGAACTGCTGCTTATGATCCCATTTGGTTCTGTTCTCCAGCTTGTTAGATACTATTTGACTGTGCTATGTTGGAGGACACGTCTGGATGTCATGCTTAATGTTTTTATGCTGTACAACATAGATATTAAACCATACATATATTAAACCATACAGATTTTAAACCATATAGATATTAAACTATACAGATATTAAACCATACAGATATTAAACCATATTAAACCATGCACACACACACAGCAAGAGAAAGAGTACTTACAGAGCTGCCAGCAGAGTGGTGTCAGTTCTCTCATGTTTTGATGCTGAGTGAGACTCTGTGATCTACAGTAAAAGACTTATAGACCTCCTCCTTCCCGTTGTGAAGAACACACAGAAGGCCCTGCTGACGACGTGATGAAACAGAGGAAGAGAGAGTAGATTATCTTGTCTATACTTCCTCTACCACTGTATATTTCTATAGATCTGAGAGTATTGACTAGCTGATTAAACAGAGAGAGTAGATTATCGTGTCTATACTTCCTCTATCACTGTATAGTTCTATAGATCTGAGAGTATTGACTAGCTGATGAAACAGAGAGAGTAGATTATCGTGTCTATACTTCCTCTACCACTGTATAGTTCTATAGATCTGAGAGTATTGACTAGCTGATGAAACAGAGAGAGTAGATTATCTTGTCTATACTTCCTCTACCACTGTATAGTTCTATAGATCTGAGAGTATTGACTAGCTGAAGAAACAGAGAGAGTAGATTATCTTGGCTATACTTCCTCTACCACTGTATAGTTCTATAGATCTGAGAATATTGACTAGGTGGTGAAACAGAGAGAGTAGATTATCTTGTCTATACTTCCTCTACCACTGTATAGTTCTATAGATCTGAGAGTATTGACTAGCTGATGAAACAGAGAGAGTAGATTATCTTGTCTATACTTCCTCTAACACTGTATAGTTCTATAGATCTGAGAGTATTGACTAGCTGATGAAACAGAGAGAGTAGATTATCTTGGCTATACTTCCTCTACCACTGTATAGTTCTATAGATCTGAGAATATATTATCATTTTATCTTGTCAATACTTGTCTATACCTCTACCACTGTACATTTTCTTCAAAACCACCCCTCCCACCCCTGACCCTAGATTGTCATGTCCATTAAAGCCAACCATTCCCATGGTCTCAACTGTGTGATTCTGAGAGGAGTGACCTCTAACCCATACTACTGTAGATCTGAGAGGATTGAACTCTAACTCCTACTATCAGTCACTACTGTAGATCTGAGAGGATTGACCCCTAACCCCTATTATCAGTCACCACTATAGGGAGTAGGGGCTAGAGAGTAGGGGCTATGGAGTAGGGGCTAGGGAGTAGAGGCTAGGGAGTAGGGGCTAGAGAGTAGAGGCTAGATAGTAGGGGCTAGGGATTAGAGGCTAGGGAGTAGGGGCTAGGGATTAGAGGCTAGGGAGTAGGGGCTAGAGAGTAGAGGCTAGGGATTAGAGGCTAGGGAGTAGGGGTTAGTGAGTAGAGGCTAAGGAGTAGGGAGTAGAGCCTAGGGAGCTAGGGAGTAGATCCTAGGGAGTAGAGGCTAGATTCTAGGGATCAGGGGCTAGAGAGTAGGGTCTGGGGAGTAGGGGCTAGAGAGTAGGGGCTAGGGAGTAGGGTCTGGGGAGTAGGGGCTAGAGAGTAGGGGCTAGGGAGTAGGGTCTGGGGTGTAGGGGCTAGAGAGTAGGGGCTAGGGAGTAGGGTCTGGGGAGTAGGGGCTAGAGAGTAGGGGCTAGGGAGTAGGGTCTGGGTAGTAGGGTCTGGGGAGTAGGGGCTAGAGAGTAGGGGCTAGGGAGTAGGGTCTGGGTAGTAGGGTCTGGGGAGTAGGGGCTAGAGAGTAGGGGCTAGGGAGTAGAGGCTAGGGAGTAGGGGCTAGAGAGTAGAGGCTAGATAGTAGGGGCTAGGGATTAGAGGCTAGGGAGTAGGGGCTAGGGATTAGAGGCTAGGGAGTAGGGGCTAGAGAGTAGAGGCTAGGGAGTAGGGGTTAGTGAGTAGAGGCTAAGGAGTAGGGAGTAGAGCCTAGGGAGCTAGGGAGTAGGGGCTAGAGAGTAGGGGCTAGAGAATAGGGGCTAGGGAGTAGGGTCTGGTCAGTATCAAATCAAATCAAATTTATTTATATAGCCCTTCATACATCAGCTGATATCTCAAAGTGCTGTACAGAAACCCAGCCTAAAACCCCAAACAGCAAGCAGTGCAGGTGTAGAAGCACGGTGGCTAGGAAAAACTCCCTAGAAAGGCCAAAACCTAGGAAGAAACCTAGAGAGGAACCAGGCTATGTGGGGTGGCCAGTCCTCTTCTGGCTGTGCCGGGTGGAGATTATAACAGAACATGGCCAAGATGTTCAAATGTTCATAAATGATCAGCATGGTCCAATAATAATAAGGCAGAACAGTTGAAACTGGAGCAGCAGCACGGCCAGGTGGACTGGGGACAGCAAGGAGTCATCATGTCAGGTAGTCCTGAGGCATGGTCCTAGGGCTCAGGTCCTCCGAGAGAGAAAGAGAGAATTAGAGAGAGCACACTTAAATTCACACAGCACACCGAATAGGACAGGAGAAGTACTCCAGATATAACAAACTGACCCTAGCCCCCCGACACATAAACTACTGCAGCATAAATACTGGAGGCTGAGACGACAGGAGGGGTCAGGAGACACTGTGGCCCCATCCGAGGACACCCCCGGACAGGGCCAAACAGGAAGGGTATAATCCCACCCACTTTTCGAAAGCACAGCCCCCACACCACTAGAGGGATATCTTCAACCACCAACTTACCATCCTGAGACAAGGCCGAGTATAGCCCACAAAGATCTCCGCCACGGCACAACCCAAGGGGGGGGGGGGGGGGGGGGGGGGGGGGGGGGGGCGCCAACCCAGACAGGAAGATCACATCAGTGACTCAACCCACTCAAGTGACGCACCCCTCCCAGGGACGGTCTGAAAGAGCCCCAGTAAGCCAGTGACTCAGCCCCTGTAATAGGGTTAGACGCAGATAATCACAGTGGAAAGAGGGGAACCGGCCAGGCAGAGACAGCAAGGGCGGTTTGTTGCTCCAGAGCCTTTCTGTTCACCTTCCCACTCCTGGGCCAGACTACACTCAATCATATGACCCACTGAAGAGATGAGTCTTCAGTAAAGACTTAAAGGTTGAGACCGAGTTTGCGTCTCTTACATGGGTAGGCAGACCATTCCATAAAAATTGAGCTCTATAGGAGAAAACCCTGCCTCCAGCTGTTTGCTTAGAAATTCTAGGGACAATTAGGAGGCCTGCGTCTTGTGTACGTGTAGGTATGTACGGCAGGACCAAATCAGAGAGATAGGTAGGAGCAAGCCCATGTAATGCTTTGTAGGGTAGCAGTAAAACCTTGAAATCAGCCCTTGCCTTGACAGGAAGCCAGTGTAGGGAGGCCAGCACTGGAGTAATATGATAAATTTTTTGGGTTCTAGTCAGGATTCTAGCAGCCGTATTTAGCACTAACTGAAGTTTATTTAGTGCTTTATCCGGGTAGCCGGAAAGTAGAGCATTGCAGTAGTCTAACCTAGAAGTGACAAAAGCATGGATACATTTTTCTGCATCATTTTTTGACAGAAAGTTTCTGATTTTTGCAATGTTACGTAGATGGAAAAAAGCTGTCCTTGAAATGGTCTTGATATGTTCTTCAAAAGAGAGATCAGGGTCCAGAGTAACGCCGAGGTCCTTCACAGTTTTATTTGAGACGACTGTATAACCATTAAGATTAATTGTCAGATTCAACAGAAGATCTCTTTGTTTCTTGGGACCTAGAACAAGCATCTCTGTTTTGTCCGAGTTTAAAAGTAGAAAGTTTGCAGCCATCCACTTCCTTATGTCTGAAACACATGCTTCTAGCGAGGGCAATTTTGGGGCTTCACCATGTTTCATTGAAATGTACAGCTGTGTGTCATCCGCATAGCAGTGAAAGTTAACATTTTGTTTTCGAATGACATCCCCAAGAGGTAAAATACAGTGCCTTGCGAAAGTATTCGGCCCCCTTGAACTTTGCGACCTTTTGCCACATTTCAGGCTTCAAACATAAAGATATAAAACTGTATTTTTTTGTGAAGAATCAACAACAAGTGGGACACAATCATGAAGTGGAACGACATTTATTGGATATTTCAAACTTTTTTAACAAATAAAAAACTGAAAAATTGGGCGTGCAAAATTATTCAGCCCCTTTACTTTCAGTGCAGCAAACGCTCTCCAGAAGTTCAGTGAGGATCTCTGAATGATCCAATGTTGACCTAAATGACTAATGATGATAAATACAATCCACCTGTGTGTAATCAAGTCTCCGTATAAATGCACCTGCACTGTGATAGTCTCAGAGTTCCGTTAAAAGCGCAGAGAGCATCATGAAGAACAAGGAACACACCAGGCAGGTCCGAGATACTGTTGTGAAGAAGTTTAAAGCCGGATTTGGATACAAAAAGATTTCCCAAGCTTTAAACATCCCAAGGAGCACTGTGCAAGCGATAATATTGAAATGGAAGGAGTATCAGACCACTGCAAATCTACCAAGACCTGGCCGTCCCTCTAAACTTTCAGCTCATACAAGGAGAAGACTGATCAGAGATGCAGCCAAGAGGCCCATGATCACTCTGGATGAACTGCAGAGATGGGCTGAGGTGGGAGACTCTGTCCATAGGACAACAATCAGTCGTATATTGCACAAATCTGGCCTTTATGGAAGAGTGGCAAGAAGAAAGCCATTTCTTAAAGATATCCATAAAAAGTGTTGTTTAAAGTTTTCCACAAGCCACCTGGGAAACACACCAAACATGTGGAAGAAGGTGCTCTGGTCAGATGAAACCAAAATTGAACTTTTTGGCAACAATGCAAAACGTTATGTTTGGCGTAAAAGCAACACAGCTGAACACACCATCCCCACTGTCAAACATGGTGGTGGCAGCATCATGGTTTGGGCCTGCTTTTCTTCAGCAGGGACAGGGAAGATGGTTAAAATTGATGGGAAGATGGATGGAGCCAAATACAGGACCATTCTGGAAGAAAACCTGATGGAGTCTGCAAAAGACCTGAGACTGGGACAGAGATTTGTCTTCCAACAAGACAATTATCCAAAACATAAAGCAAAATCTACAATGGAATGGTTCAAAAATAAACATATCCAGGTGTTAGAATGGCCAAGTCAAAGTCCAGACCTGAATCCAATCGAGAATCTGTGGAAAGAACTGAAAACTGCTGTTCACAAATGCTCTCCATCCAACCTCACTGAGCTCGAGCTGTTTTGCAAGGAGGAATGGGAAAAAATGTAATTCTCTCGATGTGCAAAACTGATAGAGACATACCCCAAGCGACTTAAAGCTGTAATCGCAGCAAAAGGTGGCGCTACAAAGTATTAACTTAAGGGGGCTGAATAATTTTGCACGCCCAATTTTTCAGTTTTTGATTTGTTAAAAAAGTTTGAAATATCCAATAAATGTCGTTCCACTTCATGATTGTGTCCCACTTGTTGTTGATTCTTCACAAAAAAAATACAGTTTTATATATTTATGTTTGAAGCCTGAAATGTGGCAAAAGGTCGCAAAGTTCAAGGGGGCCGAATACTTTCGCAAGGCACTGTATATAGTGAAAACTATAGTGGTCCTAAAACGGAACCTTGAGGAATACCGACATTTACAGTTGATTTGTCAGAGGACAAACCATTCACAGAGACAAACTGATATCTTTCCGACAGATAAGATCTAAACCAGGCCAGAACTTGTCCATGTAGACCAATTTGGGTTTCCAATCTCTCCAAAAGAATGTGGTGATCGATGGTATTAAAAGCAGCACTAAGGTCTAGGAGCACGAGGACAGATGTAGAGCCTCGGTCTAATGCCATTTACCACCTTCACAAGTGCAGTCTCAGTGCTATGATGGGGTCTAAAACCAGACTGAAGCATTTCGTATACATTGTTTGTCTTCAGGAAGGCAGTGAGTTGCTTCGCAACAGCCTTTTCTAAAAAATTTGAGCGGAATGGAAGATTCGATATAGGCCAATAGTTTTTAATATTTTCTGGGTCAAGGTTTGGCTTTTTCAAGAGAGGCTTCATTATTGCCACTTTTAGTGAGTTTGGTACACATCCGATGGATAGAGAGACGTTTATTATGTTCAACATAGGAGGGCCAAGCACAGGAAGCAGCTCTTTCAGTAGTTTAGTTGGAATAGGGTCTAGTATGCAGCTTGAAGGTTTAGAGGCCATGATTATTTTCATCATTGTGTCAAGGGATATAGTACTAAAACACTTGAGCGTCTCTCTTGATCCTAGGTCCTGGCAGAGTTGTGCATACTCAGGACAACTGAGCTTCGAAGGAATACGCAGATTTAAAGAGGAGTCCGTCATTTGCTTTCTAATAATCATGATCTTTTCCTCCAAGAAGTTCATGAATTTATCACTGCTGAAGTGAAAGCCATCCTCTCTTGGGGAATGCTGCTTTTTAGTTAGCTTTGCGACAGTATCAAAAAGGAATTTCGGATTGTTCTTATTTTCCTCAATTAAGCTAGAAAAATAGGATGATCGAGCAGCAGTAAGGGCTCTTCGGTACTGCACGGTACTGTCTTTCCAAGCTAGTCGGAAGACTTCCAGTTTGGTGTGGCGCCATATCCGTTCCAATTTTCTGGAAGCTTGCTTCAGAGCTCGGGTATTTTCTGTGTACCAGGGAGCTAGTTTCTTATGATAAATGTTTTTAGTTTTTAGGGGTGCAACTGCATCTAGGGTATTGCGCAAGGTTAAATTGAGTTCCTCAGTTAGGTGGTTAACTGATTTTTGTCCTCTGGCATCCTTGGGTAGACAGAGGGAATCTGGAAGGACATCAAGGAATCTTTGTGTTGTCTGTGAATTTATAGCACGACTTTTGATGTTCCTTGGTTGGGGTCTGAGCAGATTATTTGTTGCAATTATAAACATAATAAAATGGTGGTCCGATAGACCAGGATTATGAGGAAAAACATTCAAATCCACAACATTTATTCCATGGGACAAAACTAGGTCCAGAGTATGACTGTGACAGTGAGTGGGTCCAGAGACATGTTGGACAAAACCCACTGAGTCGATGATGGCTCCAAAAGCCTTTTGGAGTGGGTCTGTGGACTTTTCCATGTGAATATTAAAGTCACCAAAGATTAGAATATTATCTGCTATGACTACAAGGTCCGATAGGAATTCAGGGAACTCAATGAGGAAGGCTGTATATGGCCCAGGAGGCCTGTAAACAGTAGCTATAAAAAGTGATTGAGTAGGCTGCATAGATTTCATGACTAGAAGCTCAAAAGACGAAAATGTAATATTTTTTTTTGTAAATTGAAATTTGCTATCGTAAATGTTAGCAACACCTCCGCCTTTGCGGGATGCACGGGGGATATGGTCACTAGTGTAGCCAGGAGGTGAGGCCTCATTTAACACAGTAAATTCATCAGGCTTAAGCCATGTTTCAGTCAGGCCAATCACATCAAGATCATGATCAGTGATTAGTTCATTGACTATAATTGCCTTTGAAGTAAGGGATCTAACATTAAGTAGCCCTATTTTGAGATGTGAGGTATCATGATCTCTTTCAATAATGACAGGAATGGAGGTGGTCTTTATCCTAGTGAGATTGCTAAAGCGAACACCTCCATGTTTAGTTTTGCCCAACCTACGTCCAGGCACAGACACGGACGGTCTCAATGGTGATAGCTGAGCTGACTACACTGACTGTGCTAGTGGCAGACTCCACTATGCTGGCAGGCTGGCTAACAGCCTGCTGCCTGGCCTGCACCCTATTTCAATGTGGAGCTAGAGGAGTTAGAGCCCTGTCTATGTTGGTAAATAAGATGAGAGCACCCCTCCAGCTAGGATGGAGTCCGTCACTCCTCAGCAGGTCAGGCTTGGTCCTGTTTGTGGGTGAGTCCCAGAAAGAGGGCCAATTATCTACAAATTCTATCTTTTGGGAGGGGCAGAAAACAGTTTTCAACCAGCGATTGAGTTGTGAGACTGCTGTAGAGCTCATCACCCCCCCTACCTGGGAGGGGGCCAGAGACATTTACTCGATGCCGACACATCTTTCTAGCTGATTTACACGCTGAAGCTATGTTGCGCTTGGTGATCTCTGACTGTTTCATCCTAACATCGTTGGTGCTGACGTGGATAACAATATCTCTATACTCTCTACACTGGCCAGTTTTAGCTTTAGCCAGCACCATCTTCAGATTAGCCTTAACGTCGGTAGCCCTGCCCCCTGGTAAATAGTGTATGATCGCTGGATGATTCGTTTTAAGTCTAATACTGAGGGTAATGGAGTCGCCAATGACTAGAGTTTTCAATTTGTCAGAGCTAATGGTGGGAAGCTTCGGCATCTCAGGCCCCGTAACGGGAGGAGTAGAGATAACAGAAGGCTCGGCCTCAGCCTCAGACTCCGACTCGCTGCTTAATGGGGAAAACCGGTTGAAAGTTTCTGTCGGCTGAATGAGCGACACCGGTTGAGCATTCCTACAGCATTTCCTTCCAGAAACCGTGAGAAAGTTGTCCGGCTGCGGGGACTGTGCCAGGGGATTTATACTAACGTTACTATCTGTACTTACTGGTGGCACAGAAGCTGTTTCATCCTTTCCTACACTGAAATTACCCTTGCCTAACGATTGCATCTGAAGATGGGCTTGTAGCTATCCTCGCCGTAAGGCGATCGTTCTCCTGTATATTATGAGTACAGCGACTGCAATTAGAAGGCATCATGTTAATGTTACTACTTAGCTTCGGCTGTTGGAGGTCCTGACGAACCATGTCCAGGTAAAGCATCCAGAGTGAAAAAGTTGAGGGAAAAAAACAAAATATAAACGGTAATTAAAAAGTAAAAACCGTAAAGTTGTCAGGTAGCAAAATAGGTTGGCAACAAAACGCACAGCAACACGTAAACAAGTCTGCAAGTTGTGACCGGAAATGGCGTTGAAAAGGATACTACGGATAAAACCTGGGGCTAGAGAGTAGGGTCTGGCTAGGGAGTAGGGAGTAGAGGCTAGTGACTAGGGACTTGCGACTAGTGAATAGGGGCTAAGGAGTAGGGAGTAGGGGCTAGAGTGTAGAGGGTAGGGAGTAGGAAGTAGGGATTAAGGAGTAGGGAGTAGGGAGTAGAGGCTAGGGAGTAGGGAGTAGGGGCTAAGGAGTAGGGAGTAGGGGCTAAGGAGTAAGGAGTAGGGGCTAGGGAGTAGGGAGTAGAGGCTAGGGAGTAGGGAGTAGGGGCTAAGGAGTAGGGAGTAGGGGCTAAGGAGTAGGGAGTAGGGGCTAGGGAGTAGGGAGTAGGGGCTAGGGAGTAGGGAGTAGGGGCTAGGGAGTAGGGAGTAGGGGCTAAGGAGTAGGGAGTAGGGGCAAGGGAGTAGGGGCTAGGGAGTAGGGGCTAGGGAGTAGGGAGTAGGGGCTAGGGCTAGGGAGTAGGGGCTAGGGAGTAGGGAGTAGGGGCTAGGGAGTAGGGAGTAGGGGCAAGGGAGTAGGGGCTAGGGATTAGGGGCTAGGGAGTAGGGAGTAGGGAATAAGGGTTGGTTTGGACCATGGTGCTTTTTTTCACCAGACCCAACTCTGCTAAATGGCTCCCTCTTCTGTTCAGCTTAGGCAGCTTTGCCTAGTTGACATCTTACTCGTCAGCAGCCTGATCTGTAGCTGTAATACCATAGAGAACCAGAGAGGAACCAACACAATGTTGTTCACTACACTACCTTGTTCCTGTCCTCGGTAGCTGTAATACCACAGAGAACCAGAGAGGCACCAATACAATGTTGTTCACTACACTACCTTGTTCCTGTCCTCGGTAGCTGTAATACCACAGAGAACCAGAGAGGCACCAATACAATGTTGTTCACTACCTTGTCCCTATCCTCTGTAGCTGTAATACCACAGAGAACCACAGGGGTGTTGAAATCTCACCTGACATTAGCCAAATATATTTAAACTCAGTTTTTCACAACTCCTGACATTTATTCCAAGTAAAAATTCCCTGTCTTTGGTCAGTTAGGATCAACACTTTATTTTAACTTTGGAAGTATGCTTGGGGTCATTGTCCATTTGGAAGACCCATTTGCAACCAATCTTTAACTTCCTGACTGATGTCTTGAGATGTTGCTTCCATATATCCACATCATTTTCATACTTCATGAAGCCATCTATTTTGTGTGCACCAGTCCCTCCTGCAGCAAGCACTCCCACAACATGCTGCTGATACCCCCGTGTTTCACAGTTGGGATGGTGTTCTTCGGCTTTCAAGCCTCACCCTTTTTCCTCCAAACATAATGATGGTCATTATGGCCAAACAGTTCTATTTTTGTTTCATCAGACCAGAGGACAAAAAGTTATATCTTTGTCCCCATGTGCAGTTGCAAACCGTAGTCTGGCTTTTTTTATGGCATTTTTTTTATGGCGGTTTTTGTGCAGCGGCTTCTTCCTTGCTGAGCGGCCTTTCAGGTTATGCCGATATAGGACTTGTTTTACTGTGGATATAGATACTTTTGTACCTGTTTTCTCCAGCATCTTCACAAGGTCTTTTGCTGTTGTTCTGGGATTGATTTGCACTTTTCGCACCAAAGTACGTTCATCTCTAGGAGACAGAACGCGTCTCCTTCCTGAGCGGTATGATGGCAGCGTGGTCCCATGGTGTTTATGTAACGGATGTGAAATGGCTAGCTAGTTAGCGGTGGTGCGTGCTAAATAGCGTTTCAATCGGTGACGTCACTTGCTCTGAGACCTTGAAATAGTGGTTCCCCTTGCTCTGCAAGGGCCGTGGCTTTTGTGGAGCGATGGGTAACGATGCTTCGAGGGTGACTGTTGACGTGTGCAGAGCGTCCCTGGTTCGCGCCCAGGTCAGGGCGAGGGGAGAGACGTAAAGTCTATACTGTTACATTTATACTTGCATACTATTGTTTGTACAGATGAACGTGGTACCGTCAGGCATTTGGAAATTGCTCCCAAGGATGAACCAGACTTGTGTGAAATGTCCTTTGTAGAGCTTTTCTGTCCTGGAGTGTTCGATAGTATAGGTACTTCAGGTGTACCACATGGTGGTGAGAGGGATCTCTTCCCTCTCGTCTTTGTTCAAATGTCCTACAATGTTGTTCACTACACTACCTTGTTCCTGTCCTCTGTAGCTCTCATACAACGGAGAACCAGAGAGGCACCAATACATTGTTGTATTTATCATCCCTCTAATGGTTAATGTCAGGATAATTTGATCCTAGGCAGCAGGAGGTTAGGAAGTGCAGCTCAGTGTCCACCTCATTTTGTGGGCAGTGTGCACATAGCCTGTCTTCTCTTGAGAGCCAGGTCTGCCTGCCATTCTCAATAGCAAGGCTATGCTCACTGAGTCTGTACATAGTCAAAGCTTTCCTTCATTTTGGGTCAGTCACAGTGGTCAGGTTCTGCCACTGTGTACTCTCTGTTAGGGCCAAATAGCATTCTAGTTTGCTCTTGTTTTTGTTCATTCTTTCCAATGTGCCAAGTAATTATCTTTTTGTTTTCTCATGATTTGGTTGCTCCTAATTGTGCTGCTGTCCTGGGGCTCTGTTGGGTCTATCTGCATTTGTGAACAGAGCCCCAGGACCAGCTTGCTTAGGGGACATTTCTCCAGGTTCATCTCTCTGTAGGTGATGGCTTTGTTATAGAAGGTTTGGGAATAGCTTTTTCGGTTGTAGAATTTAACGTATTTTTTGGATTTTGATCATTAGCGGGTGTCGGCCTAATTCTGCTCTGCATGCATTATTTGGTGCTTTGCATTGTTCACGGAGGATATTTTTGCAGAATTCTCCGTGCACAGTCTCAATTTGTTGTTTATTCCATTTAATGAATTCTTGGTGGGTGAGTTGACCCCAAACCGTAGAGGGCAATGTGTTCTATAACTGATTAAAATATATTTTTTTGCCAGATCCTAATTGGTATGTTGAATTTTGTGTTCCTTTTGATGGCATAAAAGGCCCTTCTTGCCTTGTCTCTCAGATCCTGTGGCTTTTAGGGTATGTACAGTTTTTTTGTGTGCTCTATGGTAACAGTGTCTAGATGGAATTTGTAATTTGGAACACCATATTTTTGTCTTACTAAGATTTACTTTCAGGGCCCAGGTCTGACGGAATCTTTGCAGAAGATCTATGTGCTGCTGTAGAACCTCCTTGGTTGGTGGCAGAAGCACCAGATCATCAGCAAACAGTACACATTTGACTTCAGATCCTAGTAAGGTGAGGCCGGGTGCTGCAGACTGTTTAGAGCCTTCGCCTGTGTTTACTGCCAATTTTAACCGCACACCTGTTGTTTGTGTACATTCATTTTATAATGTTGTATGTATTTTCCCCAACACTACTTTCCATCAATTTGTGTAGCAGGCCAAATTGAGTCAAACGCTTTTTTTTTAAATTAACAAAGGTTGAGAAGACTTTTCCTTTTATTTTGGTTTGTATTCTTGTCAATTAGCAGGTGACACATCTGTTGTATGATAATTTGGTAAATAGCCAATTTGACATTTGCTCAGTATATTGTTTTCTGAGGAAATGTACAAATCTGTTAACGATATTACAGAGCCCTCTGTCTCTCCATCTCTCTCTCTGTCTCTCTCTCTATCTATCTCTCTTTGAACCTCCATGTCTCTCTCTCTCTGTCTCTCTCGCTCTATCTCTCTCTAAACATCCATGTCTCTCTCTCTGTCTCTCTCGCTCTATCTCTCTCTGAACCTCCCTGTCTTTCTCTCTCTGTCTCACTTCTCTGTGTCTCTCTTCTTTCTAGCCCCTTTCTGTCACACACATCTTTCACACCTCATTCTCAGCACAGAGGAAGTATAGATGGGTAGTGGAGAGGTGGGGTGGGGGATTGACAGTCTACAAGTCACGAGAGTTTAGAGAGAGTTACTGATCGACACGTTGAGATGGAATGCACCTGTCTTCTACTCTGTGAGTTTAATATTATCTATATGCTTTAATATCTATGTAGTTAATTATCTATATAGTTTAATATCTGTACAGTTTAATATCTGTATGGTTTAATATCTGTATAGTTCAATATCTATATAGTTTAATATCTTTCTCATTTAATATCTATATAGTTTAATATCTTTCTAGTTTAATATCTATATAGTATAATATCTTTCTAGTTTAATATCTGTATAGTTTAATATCTGTATGGTTTAATATCTGTATGGTTTAATATCTATATAGTTTAATATCTGTATGGTTTAATATCGGTATGGTTTAATATCTGTATAGTTTAATATCTGTACGGCTTAATATACAGTTGAAATCGGAAGTTTACCTTAGCCAAATACACTTCATCTCAGTTTTTCACTATTCCAGTAATTTTATCGTAGTAAAAATGTCCTGTCTTAGGTCAGTTAGGATCCCCACTTTAATGTAAGAATGTGAAATTTCGGAATAATAATATAGTGAATGATTTATTTCAGCTTTAATGTCTTTCATCATATTTCCAATGGGTCAGAAGTTTACATGCACTCAATTAGTATTTGGTAGCATTGCCTTTAAATTGTTTAACTTCTTATGCAAATCTGCTTTTAGAGTACTTTAAACTTGGGTCAAACGTTTCGGGTAGCCTTCCGATAGCTTCCCACAATAAGTTGGGGGAATTTTGTCCCATTCCTTTTGACAGAACTGGTGTAACTGAGTCAGGTTTGTAGGCCTCCTTGCTCGCACACACTTTTTCAGTTTTGCCCACAAATGACCGATAGGAATTGAGGTCAGGGATTTGTGATGGCCTCTCCAATACCTTGACTTTGTTGTCCTTAACCCCTTGGAACGACCCAATATCTATATAGTTTAATATCTATATGGTTTAATATCTATATAGTTTAATATCTATATGTTTTAATATCTATAAAGTTTAATATCTATATAGTTTAATATCTATATAGTTTAATATCTATATGGTTTAATATCTATATAGTTTAATATCTATATGTTTTAATATCTATAAAGTTTAATATCTATATAGTTTAATATCTATATAGTTTAATATCTATATGTTTTAATATCTATATAGTTTAATATCTATATAGTTTAATATCTATATAGTTTAATATCTATATAGTTTGATATCTATATAGTTTAATATCTATATAGTTCAATATCAATATGGTTTAATATCTATATAGTTTGATATCTATATGGTTTAATATCAATATGTGTTAGTGTAATTTAATTAAGCCAATATGCTTTCATCAATTGAAAGCCCTTCATCTATTTTATGAGAATTTATAAGATTTCTTGTTTGCATAAAATAGACGCAGACCAGTCTTTAAATAATAGGTAATAGAATTTATTCTCGGAGCGCGATTCCACTCAAAAACATGCATCAGTTTAAATACAGATCATGACGTCATTTCACTGCCATAACCGAACCCCCTCCTGTCGACCAGGACAAAGTAAGGTGAAAAGTTCATTCTAACTTACTAACACACTCCCAGATAACCTTTGACCCCTCAACATTATCGATCACCACTGAACTGACAGTTTTAATTAACAGAAACCCTAGGAATGCACTCACTGCCTAATCTAAAAACCCCAGAGCTAAGTTTCAGGTTGGGTCAACCATAGGCTAACGACCTTATGTGTTTACACAGTCCACAACCCATTTGTTCCTGCCCAGTTGGAATGGTGTTCATTAACAATGTATTACTCCTTTCTCCTGTCACACAATTTCTTCTTATGAACTCATATTGTCTATTAAACATAATATAACAGAGTATAAGTTTACTTACAGTTCCATTTAAAATGATTTGTTCAGTCATATTAATCATAATTTCCTAACATATGGTTTAATATCTATATGGTTTAATATCTATATAGTTTGATATCTATATGGTTTAATATCTATATGGTTTAATATCTATATAGTTTAATATCTATATGGTTTAATATCTATATAGTTTAATATCTATATGGTTTAATATCTATATGGTTTAATATCTATATGGTTTAATATCTATATAGTTTAATATCTATATGGTTTAATATCAATATGGTTTATGGAAATTCATATCTGTGGTACAGCCCAGTGTTTACATCATGTACCATAGTGATAGTTCTCTCTGTGTGTTTCAGTGTTTACATCATGTACCATAGTGATAGTCCTATCTGTGTGTTTCAGTGTTTACATCATGTACCGTAGTGATAGTTCTCTCTGTGTGTTTCAGTGTTTACATCATGTACCATAGTGATAGTTCTCTCTGTGTGTTTCAGTGTTTACATCATGTACCATAGTGATAGTTCTCTCTGTGTGTTTCAGTGTTTACATCATGTACCATAGTGATAGTTCTCTCTGTGTGTTTCAGTGTTTACATCATGTACCATAGTGATAGTTCTCTCTGTGTGTTTCAGTGTTTACATCATGTACCATAGTGATAGTTCTCTCTGTGTGTTTCAGTGTTTACATCATGTACCATAGTGATAGTTCTCTCTGTGTGTTTCAGTGTTTACATCATGTACCATAGTGATAGTTCTCTCTGTGTGTTTCAGTGTTTACATCATGTACCATAGTGATAGTCCTATCTGTGTGTTTCAGTGTTTACATCATGTACCGTAGTGATAGTTCTCTCTGTGTGTTTCAGTGTTTACATCATGTACCATAGTGATAGTTCTCTCTGTGTGTTTCAGTGTTTACATCATGTACCATAGTGATAGTTCTCTCTGTGTGTTTCAGTGTTTACATCATGTACCATAGTGATAGTTCTCTCTGTGTGTTTCAGTGTTTACATCATGTACCATAGTGATAGTTCTCTCTGTGTGTTTCAGTGTTTACATCATGTACCATAGTGATAGTTCTCTCTGTGTGTTTCAGTGTTTACATCATGTACCATAGTGATAGTTCTCTCTGTGTGTTTCAGTGTTTACATCATGTACCATAGTGATAGTTCTCTCTGTGTGTTTCAGTGTTTACATCATGTACCATAGTGATAGTTCTCTCTGTGTGTTTCAGTGTTTCCATCATGTACCATAGTGATAGTTCTCTCTGTGTGTTTCAGTGTTTACATCATGTACCATAGTGATAGTTCTCTCTGTGTGTTTCAGTGTTTACATCATGTACCATAGTGATAGTTCTCTCTGTGTGTTTCAGTGTTTACATCATGTACCATAGTGATAGTTCTCTCTGTGTGTTTCAGTGTTTACATCATGTACCATAGTGATAGTTCTCTCTGTGTGTTTCAGTGTTTCCATCATGTACCATAGTGATAGTTCTCTCTGTGTGTTTCAGTGTTTCCATCATGTACCATAGTGATAGTTCTCTCTGTGTGTTTCAGTGTTTCCATCATGTACCATAGTGATAGTTCTCTCTGTGTGTTTCAGTGCTGTTGAGTACTCTGGTATACTGTAGCCTCGGACAAGGTGGAGGTGAGTACATTTCTCTATATTCATCACCTGTTCTATAATAGTAAAATTTCTCTATATTCATCACCTGTTCTATAATAGTAACATTTCTCTATATTCATCACCTGTTCTATAATAGTAACATTTCTCTATACTCATCACCTGTTCTATAATAGTAACATTTCTCTATATTCATCACCTGTTCTATAATAGTTACATTTCTCTATATTCATCACCTGTTCTATAATCCCCTCCTCATCTTCTCCTCCTCTTCTCCTCCTCTTCTCCACTTCTTCTCCTCCTCCTCCTCTCCTCCTCTTCTCCTCCTCTTCTCCTCTTACTCCTCTTTTCCTCTTCTCCTCATCTCCTCCTCTTCTCCTCTTACTCCTCTTCTCCTCTTCTCCTCTTACTCCTCTTCTCCTCTTCTCCTCTTACTCCTCATCTCCTCATCTCCTCCTCTTCCTTTTCCTCCTCTTCCTTTTCTCTCTCTCCTTTTTCTCATATTTTTCCTCCATCTTTCTCCTCTCATAGTAAATTCTAATTCCATTGTGTTTGATCATGTTAGTACAGCCTGTATGTGTCAAACATCTCAGAGTGCTGATCTGGGATCAGGTCCCCCTGTCTGCCCATGTATGTTATTCATAGTACAGGCCCTGTATCTCAGAGTGCTGATCTGGGATCAGGTCCCCCTGTCTGCCCATGTATGTTATTCATTGTGATCTAAAGCTCAACACTCAAAATAACTGATGAATACAGTCATATAACTGATGATACCACTGGGTGTAAATAGAACAGTAGTGTTGAATACAGTAATATAACTGATGAATACAGTAATATAACTAATGAATACAGTAATATAACTGATAATACCACTGGGTGTAAATAGAACAGTAGTGATGAATACAGTAATATAACTGATGAATACAATAATAGAACTAATGAATACAGTAATATAACTGATGAATACAGTAATATAACTGATGAATACAGTAATAGAACTAATGAATACAGTAATATAACTGATCTATACAGTAATATAACTGATGAATACAGTAATAGAACTGATGATACCACTGGGTGTAAATAGAACAGTAGTGATGAATACAGTAATATAACTGATGAATACAATAATAGAACTAATGAATACAGTAATATAACTGATGAATACAGTAATATAACTGATGAATACAGTAATAGAACTAATGAATACAGTAATATAACTGATGAATACAGTAATATAACTGATGAATACAGTAATATAACTGATACCACTGGGTGTAAATAGAACAGTAGTGATGAATACAGTAATATAACTGATGAATACAGTAATATAACTGATACCACTGGGTGTAAATAGAACAGTAGTGATGAATACAGTAATATAACTGATGAATACAGTAATATAACTGATGATACCACTGGGTGATAGTAGAGCAGTAGTGATGAATACAGTAATGCAACTGATGAATACAGTAATATAACTGATGATACCACTGGGTGATAGTAGAGCAGTAGTGATGAATACAGTAATGCAACTGATGAATACAGTAATATCTGATGAACACAGTAATTTAAATTATAAATAGTGATATCTGATGAATACAGTAATATAACTGCTGAATTCTGTAATATAACTGATGAATACAGTAATATAACTGATGAATACAGTGATATATCTGATGAATACAGTTATTTAAATGATGAATAGTGATATATCTGATGAATACAGTAATATAGCTGATGAATTCAGTAATATAACTGTTGAAAACAGTAATATAACTGATGAATACAGTAATATAACTGCTGAATACAGTAATATAACTGATGAATACAGTAATATAACTGATGATACCACTGGGTGATAGTAGAGCAGTAGTGATGAATACAGTAATGCAACTGATGAATACAGTAATATCTGATGAACACAGTAATTTAAATTATAAATAGTGATATCTGATGAATACAGTAATATAACTGCTGAATTCTGTAATATAACTGATGAATACAGTAATATAACTGATGAATACAGTGATATATCTGATGAATACAGTTATTTAAATGATGAATAGTGATATATCTGATGAATACAGTAATATAGCTGATGAATTCAGTAATATAACTGTTGAAAACAGTAATATAACTGATGAATACAGTAATATAACTGCTGAATACAGTAATATAACTGATGAATACAGTAATATAACTGATGATACCACTGGGTGAAAACAGAGCAGTAGTGATGAATACAGTAATATTCCCTTCATGAAACATTCGACCATAACAGAGTTTCAGTAGCTA
The DNA here is from genome assembly GCF_013265735.2 of Oncorhynchus mykiss. Lineage (NCBI taxonomy): Eukaryota > Metazoa > Chordata > Actinopteri > Salmoniformes > Salmonidae > Oncorhynchus > Oncorhynchus mykiss. The sequence continues at coordinate 1,997,744 of NC_048573.1, read as the reverse complement.
GAGGCTGCAGGGTCACAGAAAACCCCAAGCCAAGGACACAAACAAGCAGCCAATACAGAAAGATAAATGAGGTCCAAGCAGCACCACCCCCTGTTATTCTGAGCCTGGCAGGGTTGGTCCTACAAAGACAAAGCAGCACCACCCCCTGTTATTCTGAGCCTGGCAGGGTTGGTCCTACAAACACAAAGCAGAAAATCATCCTAACAAACCATACAGTCAATGCATTCATCTTAAGATATATTTTTTCGGTGGTACAGAGATGGCACACACCCACCCGGAAACAACAGCAGATACACATAAAACACCACAAAAACCTAAAACCATACAGATATTAAGCTGTACTTATGAAGTTTCTGAGAGTACGTGTGATGACTGGTTTTTAGGTTTTTGTGATATTTTATGTGTGAATCTTTTTTTATGACGATTCTCTTCCTGTATCCTGTCAATGTGCTGTCACGTTCGTTAAATGGAGGAGACCAAGGCGCAGCTGTCACACTCTGACCATGGTTTGCGTTGTTTGTTTCTATGTTTTGTTTGGTCAGGGTGTGATATGAGTGGGCATTCTATGTTGTATGTCTAGTTTGTCTGTTTCTATGTCTTTTTGGCCTGATATGGTTCTCAATCAGTGGCAGTTGTTCGTCGTTGTCTCTGATTGGGAACCATATTTTTGGTAGCCTGTTTGGTGTTGGGGTTTGTGGGTTATTGTCTATGTGATGTTGAATGTTAGCACTCAGTTTTGATAGCGGTCACGTTCGTCTTGTTATTTTGTTTGTTTGTTTAGTGTGCTTCGTGTTTTTTCGTCTTTCATTAAAAAAAGATGTATTCACATCGCACTTTGGTCTCCTCACTACGAGGTTCGTGACAGCAGCGTGATATGAATACATGTTACTTTAATGACGACGAAGAAACACATGAAGAAACACATAAACAAACAACAAAACGAACGTAAAGCTAAATATAGTGCTGACACAGGCAACTAACACATAGCCTATAACCCACGAAATACCCAAAGAAGATGGCTGCCTAAATATGGTTCCCAATCAGAGACAACGATAAACAGCTGCCTCTAATTGAGAACCAATCTAGGCAACCATAGACATACATAAACACCTAGATAGTAAACAACCCCATAAACCTACAAAATCCCTAGACAGTACAGAAACACATACATCACACATGTCACACCCTGACCTAACCAAAATAATAAAGAAAACAAAGAATACTAAGGTCAGGGCGTGACATGTGCTGTGCTTTCATTGTTGCCAAAAAAAGAGGATTTGGCTCTTTAAAAAAATGGCGACCTATTGCATTGCTGTGTGCAGAATATAAAATTATATCTAAGTGTCTCTGAAACCGGTTGAAAGAATATCTGGGTCTGTTGGTCCACAAGGACAAGTCTTACCTGACCGTTCTATTGTTGGTAACTTAAATATTTAACCTTGATTTAACCAGGTAGGCTAGTTGAGAACACCTTTATTTAACCAGGTAGGCTAGTTGAGAACACCTTTATTTAACCAGGTAAGCTAGTTGAGATCAAGTTCGATTTTACAACTGCGACCTGGCCAAGATAAAGCAAAGCAGTGCGACACAAACAACAACACGTAGTTACACATGGAATAAACAAACATACAGTCATTAACACAATAGAAAAGTCTATATACAGTGTGTGCAAATTAAGATTTGGGAGGTAAGACAATAAATAGGTCGTAGTGTCAAAATAATTACAATTTAGCAAGTAAACACTGGAGTGATAGATGTGTAGAAGATGAATGTGCAAGTAGAGATACTGGGGTGCAAAGGAGCAAAAATAAATACAGTGCCTTGCGAAAGTATTCGGCCCCCTTGAACTTTGCGACCTTTTGCCACATTTCAGGCTTCAAACATAAAGATATAAAACTGTATTTTTTTGTGAAGAATCAACAACAAGTGGGACACAATCATGAAGTGGAACAACATTTATTGGATATTTCAAACTTTTTTAATTAATCTTACTTCTACCCCCTCCTTTTTCGAACATTCTGTTAAAAATCGCGCAACTTTTCAGCGTCCTGCTACTCATGCCAGGAATATAGTATATGCATATGATTAGTATGTGTGGATAGAAAACACTCTGAAGTTTCTAAAACTGGTTAAATCACGGCTGTGACTATAACAGATCGTGTGTTTCATTGAAAAACGCAAGAAAAACTGCTCTCTGAAAGCTAAAAATAATTTCCATAAGTCACTTCCATGGGTTGTTAAAAGAGGACAAAATTTAATATCGACCTGCATGCAATTCATACAAATTCCACACGATGTCGCCATTGTCGTCATTTTCAATTGAATTTTTTGTTGGAAAATCCATCTATCTGGCTTCCGTTTCTTCCAGTCTCCACCAGGATGTTGTTAATGTGGACATTGGCAGCCATTGATTTGCAGACGAGGAGCTATTGAATATGCATCGCCCTGTAATCATTTTGATAGATTATAAACGTTTACTAATACCTAAAGTTGGATTACAAAAGGATTTCGAAGTGTTTTGTGAAAGTTTATCGTCGACTTTTTTAATTTTAAAAAATGACGCAGCGTTTAAAAACAATGTTTTTTTCTGAATAACACAGCTTCCATAGAAAGCTATTTTGGGTATATATGGACCGATTTAAACGAAAAAAAGACCCAATAGTGATGTTTATGGGGCATATAGGAGTGCCAAGAAAGAAGCTCGTCAAAGGTAAAGAATGTTTTATATTTTATTTCTGCGTTTTGTGCTGCGTCGGATAAGCAGAGTCTTTGTTTACGTCGCATTCAGGCATTTTCAGGTGGTGCATGCTATCAGATAATAGCTTCTCATGCTTTCGCCGAAAAGCATTTAAAAAATCTGACTTGTTGGCTAGGTTCACAACGAGTGTAGCTTTAATTCAATACCCTGCTTGTGAATTTTGATCAAGGTTTGAGTTTTAGCGAGTACATTTAGCATTTAGCGTAGCGCATTTGCATTTCCAGGTGCCTACTTGAGACATATGCGTCTCAAGTAGAGTCAAGAATTAACAAATCAAAAACTGAAAAATTGGGCGTGCAAAATTATTCAGCCCCCTTAAGTTAATACTTTGTAGCGCCACCTTTTGCTGCGATTACAGCTGTAAGTCGCTTGGGGTATGTCTCTATCAGTTTTGCACATCGAGAGACTGACATTTTTTCCCATTCCTCCTTGCAAAACAGCTCGAGCTCAGTGAGGTTGGATGGAGAGCATTTGTGAACAGCAGTTTTCAGTTCTTTCCACAGATTCTCGATTGGATTCAGGTCTGGACTTTGACTTGGCCATTCTAACACCTGGATATGTTTATTTTTGAACCATTCCATTGTAGATTTTGCTTTATGTTTTGGATAATTGTCTTGTTGGAAGACAAATCTCTGTCCCAGTCTCAGGTCTTTTGGTGTGTCTCCCAGGTGGCTTGTGGCAAACTTTAAACGCCACTTTTTATGGATATCTTTAAGAAATGGCTTTCTTCTTGCCACTCTTCCATAAAGGCCAGATTTGTGCAATATACGACTGATTGTTGTCCTATGGACAGAGTCTCCCACCTCAGCCCATCTCTGCAGTTCATCCAGAGTGATCATGGGCCTCTTGGCTGCATCTCTGATCAGTCTTCTCCTTGTATGAGCTGAAAGTTTAGAGGGACGGCCAGGTCTTGGTAGATTTGCAGTGGTCTGATACTCCTTCCATTTCAATATTATCGCTTGCACAGTGCTCCTTGGGATGTTTAAAGCTTGGGAAATCTTTTAGTATCCAAATCCGGCATTAAACTTCTTCACAACAGTATCTCGGACCTGCCTGGTGTGTTCCTTGTTCTTCATGATGCTCTCTGCGCTTTTAACGGACCTCTGAGACTATGACAGTGCAGGTGCATTTATACGAAGACTTGATTACACACAGGTGGATTGTATTTATCATCATTAGTCATTTAGGTCAACATTGGATCATTCAGAGATCCTCACTGAACTTCTGGAGAGAGTTTGCTGCACTGAAAGTAAAGGGGCTGAATAATTTTGCACACCCAATTTTTCAGTTTTTGATTTGTTAAAAAAGTTTGAAATATCCAATAAATGTCGTTCCACTTCATGATTGTGTCCCACTTGTTGTTGATTCTTCACAAAAAAATACAGTTTTATATCTTTATGTTTGAAGCCTGAAATGTGGCAAAAGGTCGCAAAGTTCAAGGGGGCCGAATACTTTCGCAAGGCACTGTATATATCTATATCTATATCTATATCTATAAATAACAATATGGGGATGCGGTAGTTCGATGGGATATATTCAGTTGGGCTATGTACAGGTGCAATGATCTGTAAGTTGCTCTGATAGCTGATGCTTATTGATGGTCTCCAACTTTAGTGATTTCTGCAATTCATTCCAGTCATTGGCAGCAGAGAACTGGAAGGAAAGGCGGCCAAAGGAGGAATTGGCTTTGGGGGTGACCAGTAAAATATACCTGCTGGAGCACGTGCTACGGGTGGGTGTTGCTATGGTGACCAGTGCTACGGGTTTCTAATAAGAGACGTTTTCGACATTTGTAAACTGTCTGATGTGAACCTTACTTTGGATCAGGAGAAAACAATGAAAGCCTTTAGGTTTGGGGATGATTTTTTGTCTTGGATGAGTTTACTGGATGCTGGGGCCTCATGTATGGTGAAGGTGGGGGGTGGTTTGAGCTGCCCCATCCCTGTCCAAAGGGGCATCAGGCAGGAATGCCCAATTTCAGGACAGTTGACAGTGTTATGACAAAGAGACTGGCAATTGAACCAATGCTTCGTTTTTTTAAGAGTGAGGCTTACTGGTTTCTCTGTGCCAGGAGTAATGAAGGGTCCCACGATAGCACTGTCTGCATATGCAGATGACATGACCGTTTTTATTACAGGGGTGAGGATGTTAAGATTCCCTCAAATGCTTTAAAGATAGTGATTCACTGTGGGCTGGGTCCACTCCATGGTTACCAGGGGGGCTTCAATGGGGCAGAGATGGGATGAAGACTTGGGTGTTTTTCTTCGCTCTGATGTCTTACAAAAAATAACTGGGTGGGTGTGGTGGAGAAGGTGTATGCCAGATTGTCTAGGTGGAAATGGGTGCTACTCCAGCTGTCTGATAGGGGAAGGGTGCTGGTAGCCAATCACCTAGCCTGATTTTACAGCCACTGGGGCCCTGATACAAGAGCTTCATTGGACCGTTGTCAATTTCTTCTGGTCTGGACAACATTGTATTAAAGCTGGTTCCTGTACCTGCCACTGCACGAGGGTGGGCCTGGTGGACATTTCTTCTAGGATCATGGCTTTCCAGCTCTAAGCAGCCGAGAGACTGTTGTACAGTGACGGTTCTAGCTGGGTGGATACAGCCGACACATTGATGAGGAGTGACAAGCACCTTTTCTTCTTAAAGCAAGAGGGGGGTGATTTGTATATCCTGACTCCATTCTATCTGTTATGCAGACTTGGAGAGTTTGACATGTCCCGTAAGGCCGGCACGACACCAGGGAAGTGGCCTTTTGAAGAGTCTCTTTGTCATAACACTGTCATCCAGTCCCGTGCTATGGGTTCAGCCAGCCTACATTCATGCCTGTTAGGTGTGGGGTGTACCAAGCTGGGTCATCTGATGCGGAGCAGGAGCAGATTGTTGGAGGAGCTGGGAGAAAGAGCGGGGATCCGATCATCTCGCCTACTGAGGAAGGTCGTCGCTGAGGTCTGTGACTCCTTGCCAGTACTTCATCGGCAGTATGTGACTGACACTTCCAATTCTGATCGGTGGAAGGAGGGTCTGGATTATGTGTTCCCTGCACTGATTGTTAGTGCTGCGATGGGGGCATTAGAGGAGGATGTGGGGATGCTGCTTTCCTTCCATACCCCAGAGCTGGGGTAGTTCAAGGAGCTGGGGGAGTTCAAGGAGATGGGGGAATTCAAGGAGATGGGGGAGTTCAAGGAGCTGGGGGAGTTCAAGGAGCTGGGGGAGTTCAAGGAGATGGGGGAGTTCAAGGAGCTGGGGGAGTTCAAGGAGGTGGGGGAGTTCAAGGAGCTGGGGGAGTTCAAGGAGCTGGGGGAGTTCAAGAATGTGGGAAAGAAGGACATGTACATAATGTGTAAAAGTGTCCCGTGCTTCTCCCTTGGAAGGGGTAAAATCGACGAGGTGGGCGGGTGTGTTTGGTCCAGCTGCCTCCCCAAAAGCCTTTTGGTGATCATTAAACAAACTGCCTATTTAAAACAGCTGACCTACAATGGAGGATAATACATGGAGCCATAGCCACTAATATGCATCTGGTACACCTGGATCCTACAGTTGGGGAGGGGTGTCCATTCTGTGCTGAGTCTGAAACTCTGGCACATCTGTTTTTACTGTGTCCCAGGTTGGTCGGGATGACTGACCTGATCACTTCTTGGTTCTCAGCGTTGGGAGAGGTTCTCTTCCCAACTGTATATATTTGAGCCAAAGTACAGGTTTAGTCAAAAGGGTGTAGTTGTGTTGCTTAATTTTGTATTTGGGGCAGCAAAATTAGCGATATGGAAGACCCGAAAGAACAATATTCGGGGACAGGGATGTGGTGGGAATACTGGAGGGAATGTTGGCAGCGAGACTGAGGGTTGAGTTTGCCTATTATAAACTTGTCAACAATATTGATCTGTTTATGAGTATATGGGGTATTCAGAGGCTGTTGTGTTTAGTTACTGTGGAGGAGGATTTCGAGTGGTGTTTTTAAATGATGTGTAACTATGGTTTTGTATGAGTATTTAGTGTGTTGTGGGCTCCCAGACCCAATAAAGATTATATAAAACTCTCTCTCTCTCTCTCTCTCTGTCAGGACCCGGTTACGAACTCGGGTCTCCGGTGTGAGAAACAGTCACTTAGTAAACTGAGCTACTAATAGTTGGCAGAACCCAGAAGATGAGGCAGACACAGCAGTACTTGGCACTAATAGTCAGCAGAACCCAGAAGATGAGGCAGACACAGCAGTACTTGGCACTAATAGTCAGCAGAACCCAGAAGATGAGGCAGACACAGCAGTACTTGGCACTAATAGTCAGCAGAACCCAGAAGATGAGGCAGACACAGCAGTACTTGGCACTAATAGTCGGCAGAACCCAGAAGATGAGGCAGACACAGCAGTACTTGGCACTAATAGTCGGCAGAACCCAGAAGATGAGGCAGACACAGCAGTACTTGGCACTAATAGTCGGCAGAACCCAGAAGATGAGGCAGAACCCAGAAGATGAGGCAGAACCCAGAAGATGAGGCAGAACCCAGAAGATGAGGCAGACACAGCAGTACTTGGCACTAATAGTCGGCAGAACCCAGAAGATGAGGCAGACACAGCAGTACTTGGCACTAATAGTCGGCAGAACCCAGAAGATGAGGCAGAACCCAGAAGATGAGGCAGAACCCAGAAGATGAGGCAGAACCCAGAAGATGAGGCAGACACAGCAGTACTTGGCACTAATAGTCAGCAGAACCCAGAAGATGAGGCAGACACAGCAGTACTTGGCACTAATAGTCAGCAGAACCCAGAAGATGAGGCAGACACAGCAGTACTTGGCACTAATAGTCGGCAGAACCCAGAAGATGAGGCAGACACAGCAGTACTTGGCACTAATAGTCGGCAGAACCCAGAAGATGAGGCAGACACAGCAGTACTTGGCACTAATAGTCGGCAGAACCCAGAAGATGAGGCAGACACAGCAGTACTTGGCACTAATAGTCGGCAGAACCCAGAAGTTGAGGCAGAACCCAGAAGTTGAGGCAGAACCCAGAAGATGAGGCAGAACCCAGAAGATGAGGCAGAACCCAGAAGATGAGGCAGAACCCAGAAGATGAGGCAGAACCCAGAAGATGAGGCAGAACCCAGAAGATGAGGCAGAACCCAGAAGATGAGGCAGACACAGCAGTACTAGAGAAGGTGATTTAATAAAGAAAAAAGGAAAAGATCTTCTGGCAAAAATATAAATCCACAACGTCAAAAGTAATTCCAAGAGAAAAAATGTATATCCTCCAAGACACAAGGAAAATCCACAAAGTGGTAAGAACAGCAGGGAAAAAACAAACCTCAAAAGAATAATCAAAAATAAACAATCACAAAACCAGAGTTTTCACAGCATGGCTGGGGCTGGGTGCTAACATACAAACACAGAGCAAAGAACTGAGGAACACTAAGGGTTTAAATACATTCAAGGGAAATGAGGCACAGGTGCAAATAATAACTGGAAACAAGGGAAAAACAAAAGCGTCAAAAAAGCACAATGGGGGCATCTAGTGGCCAAAACCTGAACAATCTTGGCCAAATCCTGACACAATCTCTCTCTCTCTCTCTCTCTCTCTCTCTCTCTCTCTCTCTCTCTCTCTCTCTCTCTCTCTTTCTCTCTCTCTCTCTCTCTCTCTCTCTCTCTCTCTCTCTCTCTCTCTCTCTCTCTCTCTCTCTCTCTCTCTCTCTCTCTCTCTCTCTCTCTCTCTCTCTCTCTCTCTCTCTCTCTCTCTCTCTCTCTCTCTCTCTCTCTCTCTCTCTCTCTCTCTCCTCCAGCCTCTCTCTCTCCTCCAGCTTCTCTCTCTCCTCCAGCTTCTCTCTCTCCTCCAGCCTCTCTCTCTCCTCCAGCCTCTCTCTCTCCTCCAGCCTCTCTGAGCATCAGTCCTGACAGATCTCAGTTCTTTGAATTTGAGCGTGTCACTCTGAGCTGTGAGGTTCAGGGGAAATCGACTGGATGGAGAGTGATGAGGACCACAGAGAGAGGAATCCATTCAGAGTGTAATTCTACCTGGGGAAAACCACAAGGGTCTTCATGCAACGTGTCACTAATACCATCAGACAGTGGAGTGTACTGGTGTGAGTCTGGGTCTGGAGAACACAGCAATGCTGTCAACATCACAGTACATGGTACGTCCACAAACACCATCTACTAACATTATAGTGTTTAGTTGTTAATCTGGTTTCAGATAGCTGATGTTAGGTTTATACAGTTGAAGTCAGAAGTTTACATACACCTTAGCCAAATACATTTAAACTAATTTTTCACAATTCCTGCCATTTAGTCCTAGTAAATATTCCCTGTTTTAGGTCAGTTAGGATCACCACTTTATGTTAAGAATGTGAAATGTTGAGAGAATGATTTATTTCATATTATTATTATTATTATTATTATTATTATTATATTATTATTATATGCATATTATTAGTATTATTGGATAAAAAACACTAAAGTTTCCAAAACTGTCAAAATATTGTCTGTGAGTATAACAGAACTGATATTGCAGGCAAAACCCTGAGGAAAATCAAAACAGGAAGTGGCTTCTATTTTGAAAACTCCATGTTCCATAGCCTCTCTTTGCTGGATTTAAAGGGATATGAACCAGATTCCTTTTCCTATCGATTCCTCAAGGTGTCAACTGTCTTCAGACATAGATTCAGGCTTTTATTTTGAAAAATGAGCCAGAAAGATAACATCGCGTCAAGTGGTCACATGAGTTTTGCTCGCGCAACAGAGTTTGGATAGGTATTGTTTTTCCATCTCCTATTGTGAAAGACATTTGCGGTTGATATATATTATCGATTATATATTTTAAAAACAACCTGAGGGTTGATTATAAAAAATGTTTGACATGTTTCTGTTGACATTATGGAAACTATTTGGAATTTTCTTCTGCGTTGTCGTGACCGCTCTTTCCTGTGGATTTCTGAACATAACGCGACAAACAAACAGAGGTATTTTTGATATAAAAAAAATCTTTCTGGAACAAAAAGAACATTTGTTGTGTAACTGGGAGTCTCCTGAGTGAAAACATCCAAAGATCATCAAAGGTAAACGATTAATTTGATTGCTTTTCTGATTTTCGTGACCAAGCAACCTGATGCTAAGTGTACTTAATGTTTTGTCGAGCGATCGATAAACTTACAGAAACGCTTGGATTGCTTTCGATGTAAAGCATAATTTCCAAATCTGACACGACAGGTTGATTAACAAAAGGCTAATCTGTGTTTTCCTATATTGCACTTGTGATTTGATGAATATAAATATTTATAGTCATATTTATTGTATGTAGCGCTATGCTATTCAGCGGTTGATGATGACACTTATCCCGTTAGTGGGATTGCAGCCATAACAAGTTAAGCCATTTTGCCACAACTTTGGAAGTATGCTTGGGGTCATTGTCCATTTGGAAGACCCATTTGCAACCAAGCTTTAACCAAGCTTTAACTTCTTGACTTATGTCTTGAGATGTTGCTTCAATATATCCACATAATTTTCCTTCTCATGATGCCATCTATTTTGTGAAGTGCACCAGTCCCTCCTGCAGCAAAGCACCCCCACAACATGATGCTGCCACCACCGTGCTTCACGGTTGGGATGGTGTTCTTCGGCTTGCAAGCCTCCCCCTTTTCCCTCCAAGCATAACGATGGTCATTATGGCCAAACAGTTCTATTTTTGTTTCATCAGACCAGAGGACAAAAAGTTATATCTTTGTCCCCATGTGCAGTTGCAAACCGTAGTCTGGCTTTTTTTATGGCGGTTTTTGTGCAGCGGCTTCCTCCTTGCTGAGCGGCCTTTCAGGTTATGTCTATATAGGACTATTTTTTACTGTGGATATAGATACTTTTGTACCTGTTTCTTCCATCCTCTTCACAAGGTATTTTGCTGTTGTTCTGGGATTGATTTGCACTTTTCACACCAAAGTACATTTATTACTAGGAGACAAAACGCCTCTCCTTCCTGAGCGGTATGACAGCTGCGTGGTCCCATGGTGTTTAAACTTGCGTACTATTGTTTGTACAGATGAACGTGGTACCTTCAGGCGTTTGGAAATTGATCCCAAGGATGAACAAGACTTGTGGAGGTCTACAATTAGTTTTCTGAGGTCTTGGCTGATTTCTTTTGATTTTCCCATGATGTCAAGCAAAGAGGCCCTGAGTTTGAAGGTAGGCCTTGAAATACATCCACCGGTACACCTCCTATTGACTTAAATTATGTTAATCAGAAGCCATGACATCATTTTCTGGAATTTTCCTAGCTGTTTAAAGGCACAGTCAAACTAGTGTATGTAAACTTTTGACCCACTGGAATTGTGATACAGTGAATTATAAGTGAAACAATCTGTCTGTAAACAATTTTGGGAAAAATTACTTGTGTCATGCACAAAGTAGATGTCTTACCCGACTTGCCAAGACTATAGTTTGTTAACTTCTTGACGCACACATCCATGTCACAGGATCATTTTCGTCAGCAACCACTGAATAGCACAGTCAAATAATATTACTAGAAAATATTAATATTCATGAAATCACAAGTGCCATATAGGAAAACACAGTTTAGCCTTTTGTTAATCCACCTGTCGTCTTAGATTTTGAAATTATGCATATATATGTATATATATATTATATACATATTCTAGCATCTGCTTATGAGAAATAGGCCGTTTACTTTGGGAATGTTATTTTTCCAAACATAAAAATAGTGCCTCCTAGCTTCAAGAGGTTAAATAATAAGACATTTGTGGAGTGGTTGAAAAATGAGTTTCAATGACTCCAACCTAAGTGTATGTAAACTTTTGTGGAGAAATATTCACTCAAAGACTTTGCAGATACCAGAGCTTGTGAATTCAATTATACTTTTATTGCAGAGAGCAACAAAGCCTCCATGGAAGAACTGCCTCCTCATTCTTAGTGCTTGGCTTTTATACATTTTTACGGTTTTCTTCGGGTGAAGGAGAGTCGGAGCAAAATGCAGCTTGGTTGATTCGATACATCTTTAATGACGACGGAAAGACAATACAAAAAACAAGAAACGGACCGTGAAAACCTATACAGCCTATCTGGTGACAACAAACACAGAGACAGGAACAATCACCCACGAAACACTCAAAGAATATGGCTACCTAAATATGGTTCCCAATCAGAGACAACGATAATCACCTGCCTCTGATTGAGAACCAATTCAGACAGCCATAGACTTTGCTAGAGAACCCCACTAAGCCACAATCCCAATACCTACTAAAACCCCAAGACAAAACACACCACATAAATAAACCCATGTCACACCCTGGCCTGACCAAAATAATAAAGAAAACACAAAATACTTCGACCAGGGCGTGACACTAATAATGTCATCACCCCATTTGCTTTGTTACATAGTTTCCATTCTCTTATTGGCTCAGATATTGGGGCATATATTCTATTGGTGGCATGACATGCCACCTTTAGCTAATGTTCCTGTCCAAAGGTCTTTACAAGTTCAGACCTACATTATCAATGTATGCTTAATTGATATATTGTATGTTCAGATATGGCCCAGACCTGTCACGTCTTGTTGGTTTACCTTGCCTCATCTATACATATTCTGCTTACGTTCTGTTCTTTACATGTCCAATGGTCAAAATGTTGATCTAGATGGACACTCACATGGGTTCAGCCTTCATTCTCTTGACACATGTCTAATATTTAAACTTATATTGATTATTCGTTCTACTTCAAAAGGAAAAGTATAGATACTGAGAATCATCAGATGACTGGAAAATATCCAACAACTTCCGACTTCAACTGTATATGATGTTTATATATTATATACAGCTGGTGCTGTGATCCTGGAGAGACCTGTTTATATATGATGTTTATATATTATATACAGCTGGAGCTGTGATCCTGGAGAGACCTGTTTATATATGATGTTTATATATTATATACAGCTGGAGCTGTGATCCTGGAGAGACCTGTTTATATATGATGTTTATATATTATATACAGCTGGAGCTGTGATCCTGGAGAGACCTGTTTATATATTATATACAGCTGGAGCTGTGATCCTGGAGAGACCTGTTTATATATGATGTTTATATATTATATACAGCTGGAGCTGTGATCCTGGAGAGACCTGTTTATATATTATATACAGCTGGAGCTGTGATCCTGGAGAGACCTGTTTATATATGATGTTTATATATTATATACAGCTGGAGTTGTGATCCTGGAGAGACCTGTTTATATATTATATACAGCTGGAGCTGTGATCCTGGAGAGACCTGTTTATATATTATATACAGCTGGAGCTGTGATCCTGGAGAGACCTGTTTATATATTATATACAGCTGGTGCTGTGATCCTGGAGAGACCTGTTTATATATGATGTTTATATATTATATACAGCTGGAGTTGTGATCCTGGAGAGACCTGTTTATATATTATATACAGCTGGAGCTGTGATCCTGGAGAGACCTGTTTATATATGATGTTTATATATTATATACAGCTGGAGCTGTGATCCTGGAGAGACCTGTTTATATATGATGTTTATATATTATATACAGCTGGAGCTGTGATCCTGGAGAGCCCTGCCCTTCCTGTGACTGAGGGAGTTTCTGTGACTCTGCGCTGCAGACATCAGGGAACTCCCTTTAACCTCACAGCTGATTTCTACAAAGATGGATCCCTCATCAGGACTGAGACTACAGGAAGTATGACCATCCCTGCAGTATCCAAGTCAGATGAAGGACTCTACAAGTGTACCAACTCTAGCTCGAAAGGAGAATCACCAGAGAGCTGGATGACAGTAACAGGTCAGATGAGAAACCTTGACATTCAGATTATCTGGTTGTTCTTTACACTGTTAAATTTGAGACGTTATATTCATAATCATTTGTGTTCTTTGAAAAATCTCAAATATATTTGATTTGTTTAACACTTTTGTAGTTACTACATGATTCCATATGTTTTATTTCATAGTTTTTATTCTACAATGTAGAAATAGTACAAATAAATAAAAACCTTTGAATGAGTCCAAACTTTTGACTGGTACTGTATGTCTAAGATAATATTATTCTGATTGATTAGAACTATTTACTGTTGTTTCCTCTGGTGTTTTTCAAGATGGGGGCTCAACCTCATCCCCCTCCTCTCTCCCCCCCTCTCTCCCCCTCACTCTGTCTGTCTCTGGGTTGGTGGCTGCTCTCTCCATCTCTCTGATCATTCTACTGGTCCTGTTCTGCAAGAGGAACAAAGATGTAGCAGCTGAACCCAGAGATGTTACGTATGCTGACGTTAGAATCATACAGGAACCACAACCAAGGAGAAGGAGAGGTACACACACACACACACACACACACACACACACACACACACACACACACACACACACACACACACACACACACACACACACACACACACACACACACACACACACATAGTACAGTGTCTTTATGTCTTCAACCTGTTGTCTCGTCTCCTCCAGAGAAGTCTCCAGGAGCTGATCCAGTCTACTCTGCAGTGAAGACCTCCAACACCACAGGTACTGTAGTACTGTATAACACTATAACACCACAGGTACTGTAGTATTGTATAACACTATAACACCACAGGTACTGTAGTACTGTATAACACTATAACACCACAGGTACTGTAATACTGTATAACACTATAACACCACAGGTACTGTAGTAATGTATAACACTATAACACCACAGGTACTGCAATACTGTATAACACTATAACACCACAGGTACTGTAATACTGTATAACACTAACACCCCAGGTACTGTAATACTGTATAAAACTATAACACCACAGGTACTGTAGTACTGTATACCACTATAACACCACAGGTACTGTAATACTGTATAACACCACAGGTACTGTAATACTGTATCACACTAACACCACAGGTACTGTAGTACTGTATACCACTATAACACCACAGGTACTGTAATACTGTATAACACCACAGGTACTGTAATACTGCATAAAACTATAACACCACAGATACTGTAATACTGTATAACACCACAGGTACTGTAATACTGTATAACACCACAGGTACTGTATAACACTATAACACCACAGGTACTGTAATACTGTATAACACCACAGGTACTGTATAACACTATAACACCACAGACCACAGGTACTGTAATACTGTATAACACCACAGGTACTGTAATACTGTACAATACTCTAACACCACACGTAGTGTAATACTGTATAATACTCTAACACCACAGGTACTGTAATACTGTATAACACCACAGGTACTGTATAACACTATAACACCACAGGTACTGTAATACTGTATAACACCATAACACCACAGGTACTGTAATACTGTATAACACTATAACACCACAGATACTGTAGTACTGAATAACACTATAACAGGTACTGTAATACTGTATAACACTATAACACTTCAGGTACTGTAATACTGTATAACACTATAACACCACAGGTACTGTAATACTGTATAACACTATAACACCACAGGTACTGTAATACTGTATAACACTATAACACCACAGGTACTGTAATACTGTATAACACTATAACACCACAGGTACTGTAGTTCTGTATAACACCACAGGTACTGTAGTACTGTATAGCACTATAACACCACAGGTACTGTAATACTGTATAACATTATACCACCACAGGTACTGTAACACTGTATAAGACTCCAACACCACAGGTACCGTAATACTGTGTAACACTATAACACCTGTATAACACTATAACACCACAGGTATTGTAATACTGTATAACACTATAACACCACAGGTACTGTAATACTGTATAACACTATAACACCACAGGTACTGTAATACTGTATTTCTCATTTGGTGGTTCAGTCTGTGTTAATATCCTCTCTCTCCTGTGTTTAGTTCCAGGTGGATCTGGTCCAGTCTGTGTTAATATCCTCTCTCTCTCCTGTGTTTAGTTCCAGGTGGTCCAGTCTGTGTTAATATCCTCTCTCTCTCCTGTGTTTAGTTCCAGGTGGATCTGGTCCTGGTGATGTGACCTATGCTGACATCAACCACACAGAGAAGAGACAACACAACAGGAGGAGAGGTAGGAAGAAGGGAGAGACCAACATCTCCCCCCTCATCTTTCTGGAGTAAATAATATGACCAACAACACTCCCCTCATCTTTCTGGAGTAAATAATATGACCAACAACACTCCCCTCATCTTTCTGGAGTAAATAATGTGACCAACAACACTCCCCTCATCTTTCTGGAGTAAATAATATGACCAACAACACTCCCCTCATCTTTCTGGAGTAAATAATATGACCAACAACACTCCCCTCATCTTTCTGGAGTAAATAATGTGACCAACAACACTCCCCTCATCTTTCTGGAGTAAATAATATGACCAACAACACTCCCCTCATCTTTCTGGAGTAAATAATGTGACCAACAACACTCCCCTCATCTTTCTGGAGTAAATAATATGACCAACAACACTCCCCTCATCTTTCTGGATTAAATAATATGACCAACAACACTCCCTCATCTTTCTGGATTAAATAATGTGACCATCAACACTCCCCTCATCTTTCTGGAGTAAATAATATGACCAACAACACTCCCCTCATCTTTCTGGAGTAAATAATATGACCAACAACACTCCCCTCATCTTTCTGGAGTAAATAATATGACCAACAACACTCCCCTCATCTTTCTGGAATATGACCATCGTTTTAGTGCTTTCTTGTCTACTCAGCATATCATCATAATAAAATAAAATAATGTTTTAGTGTTTTAACATGACACTAACATGTAAACTGTTTATGCGCTTCTATCAGAGAACGTCGTTCCAGACCCTGTCTACTCAGCGGTGAAGACAGACAGAGATACAGGTCAGAAGGTCGTTCCAGATCCTGTCTACTCAGCGGTGAAGACAGACAGAGATACAGGTCAGAACGTCGTTCCAGACCCTGTCTACTCAGCAGTGAAGACAGACAGACAGAGATACAGGTCAGTAGGTCGTTCCAGACCCTGTCTACTCAGCGGTGAAGACAGACAGAGATACAGGTCAGAATGTCGTTCCAGACCCTGTCTACTCAGCGGTGAAGACAGACAGAGATACAGGTCAGAACATCGTTCCAGACCCTGTCTACTCAGCGGTGAAGACAGATAGACAGAGATACAGGTCAGTAGGTCGTTCCAGACCCTGTCTTCTCAGCAGTGAAGACAGACAGACAGAGATACAGGTCAGAAGGTCATTCCAGACCCTGTCTACTCAGCAGTGATGACAGACAGAGATACAGGTCAGAAGGTCATTCCAGACCCTGTCTACTCAGCAGTGAAGACAGACAGAGATACAGGTCAGAAGGTCATTCCAGACCCTGTCTACTCAGCAGTGAAGACAGACAGAGATACAGGTCAGAAGGTCATTCCAGACCCTGTCTACTCAGCAGTGAAGACAGACAGACAGAGATACAGGTCCGAAGGTCGTTCCAGACCCTGTCTACTCAGCAGTGATGACAGACAGAGATACAGGTCAGAAGGACGTTCCAGACCATGTCTACTTTTTTGTGTGCATGTGTACCTCACTTTTTGGTCTGAATTTACAAATGAAGCACTGTGTCTAGTGTAGATAATCAGTGTACCTTATAAACCGCTGTGTCTAGTGTAGATAATCATTGTACCTTATAAACCACTGTGTCTAGTGAAGATAATCATTGTACAATATAAACCACTGTGTCTAGTGAAGATAATCAGTGTACCATATAAACAGCTGTGTCTAGTGAAGATAATCATTGTACAATATAAACCACTGTGTCTAGTGAAGATAATCATTGTACCATATAAACAGCTGTGTCTAGTGAAGATAATCATTGTACCATATAAACAGCTGTGTCTAGTGAAGATAATCATTGTACCATATAAACCACTGTGTCTAGTGAAGATAATCAGTGTACCATATAAACAGCTGTGTCTAGTGAAGATAATCATTGTACCATATAAACAGCTGTGTTTTCTAGAACCAAAAATATAGTTGTTTAAGCTCTTTGCAAAAGACACAAAAATAAAACTTAAGAACAGGAAACATAGAAATAGCTAACAAAGAACAGATATACCGCTACTTAGATTTGCTTTAAAGTGGTATGACAGATCTATAACACATTTCTATGTGGATTTTGTTGGGTTGCTCAAAAAGTTAGATATTGCCATTTTAACAAATGTAATCTGTGTGAACTTTAGGTAGAGCTGTATCTGGATCCAGGGACGGAATGTACAGACTGAGGTATGTCCAGATCACTGTATCAATAACCCTAATGTACAGACTGAGGTAGGTCCAGATCACTGTATCACTAACCCTAATGTACAGACTGAGGTAGGTCCAGATCACTGTATCACTAACCCTAATGTACAGACTGAGGTAGGTCCAGATCACTGTATCACTAACCCTAATGTACAGACTGAGGTAGGTCCAGATCACTGTATCACTAACCCTAATGTACAGAGAGGTAGGTCCTGATCACTGTATCACTAACCCTAATGTACAGACTGAGATAGGTCCAGATCACTGTATCACTAACCCTAATGGACAGACTGAGGTAGGTCCAGATCACTTTATCACTAACCCTAATGCTCAGACTGAGGTAGGTCCAGATCACTGTATCACTAACCCTAATGTACAGACTGAGGTAGGTCCAGATCACTGTATCAATAACCCTAATGTACAGACTGAGGTACGGACAGATCACTGTATCACTAACCCTAATGTACAGACTGAGGTAGGTCCAGATCACTGTATCACTAACCCTAATGTACAGACTGAGGTAGGTCCAGATCACTGTATCACTAACCCTAATGTACAGACTGAGGTAGGTCCAGATCACTGTATCACTAACCCTAATGTACAGACTGAGGTAGGTCCAGATCACTGTATCACTAACCCTAATGTACAGAGAGGTAGGTCCTGATCACTGTATCACTAACCCTAATGTACAGACTGAGATAGGTCCAGATCACTGTATCACTAACCCTAATGGACAGACTGAGGTAGGTCCAGATCACTTTATCACTAACCCTAATGCTCAGACTGAGGTAGGTCCAGATCACTGTATCACTAACCCTAATGTACAGACTGAGGTAGGTCCAGATCACTGTATCACTAACCCTAATGTACAGACTGAGGTAGGTCCAGATCACTGTATCACTAACCCTAATGTACAGACTGAGGTAGGTGAAGATCACTGTATCACTAACCCTAATGTACAGACTGAGGTAGGTCCAGATCACTGTATCACTAACCCTAATCTACAGACTGAGGTAGGTGCAGATCACTGTATCACTAACCCTAATGTACAGACTGAGGTAGGTAACAGATCACTGTATCACTAACCCTAATGTACAGACTGAGGTAGGTCCAGATCACTAACCCTAATGTACAGACTGAGGTAGGTCCAGATCACTAACCCTAATGTACAGACTGAGGTAGGTCCAGATCACTAACCCTAATCTACAGACTGAGGTAGGTCCAGATCACAGTATCACTAACCCTAACTTCAACCCCAACTTCAACTCTAACCCTAACTTCAACTCTAACCTTAACTTCAACTCTAACCCTAACCCTAACTTCAACTCTAACCCTAACTTCAACTCTAACACTAACTTCAACTCTAACCCTAACTTCAACTCTGACCCTAACTTCAACTCTAACCCTAACTTCGACTCTAACTCTAACCCTAACTTCGACTCTAACTCTAACTTCAACTCTAACCCTAACTTCAACTCTGACCCTAACTTCAACTCTAACCCTAACTTCGACTCTAACTCTAACCCTAACTTCGACTCTAACTCTAACTTCAACTCTAACCCTAACCCTAACTTCAACTCTAACCCTAACTTCAACTCTAACCCTAACTTCAACTCTAACCCTAACTTTAACTCTAACCCTAACTTCGACTCTAACTCTAACCCTAACTTCAACTCTAACCCTAACTTCAACTCTAACCCTAACTTCAACTCTAACCCTAACCCTAACTTCAACTCTAACCCTAACCCTAACTTCAACTCTAACCCTAACCCTAACTTAAACTCTAACCCTAACTTCGACTCTAACCCTAACCCTAACTTCAACTCTAACCCTAACTTCAACTCTAACCCTAACTTCAACTCTAACCCTAACTTCAACTCTTCAACTCAACCTTAACTTGAAAATGAAGTGTTTGATATGATTGATGTAGCATGTTGTGTTATGAATGATGTAGCATGTTGTGTTTGTTACTAATGATGTAGAATGTTGTGTTATGAATGATGTAGCATGTTGTGTTATGAATGATGAGCATGTTGTGTTTGTTACTAATGATGTAGTATGTTGTGTTATGAGGAATATAGCATGTTGTGTTTGTTAATAATGATGTAGCATTATGTGTTATGAAT
Organism: Oncorhynchus mykiss; assembly: GCF_013265735.2. NCBI lineage: Eukaryota > Metazoa > Chordata > Actinopteri > Salmoniformes > Salmonidae > Oncorhynchus > Oncorhynchus mykiss. The sequence continues at coordinate 1,977,586 of NC_048573.1, read as the reverse complement.
GATGTAGCATGTTGTGTTATGAATGATGTAGCATGTTGTGTTTGTTAATAATGATGTAGCATGTTGTGTTTGTTATGAATGATGTATCATGTTGTTTGTTATGAATGATGTAGCATGTTGTGTTATGAATGATGTGGCGTGTTGTGTTTGTTACTAATGATGTAGTATGTTGTTTGTTATGAATGATGTGGCGTGTTGTGTTATGAAGAATATAGCATGTTGTGTTTGTTAATATAATGTAGCATGTTGTGTTTGTTATGAATGATGTAGCATGTTGTGTTATGAATAATGTATCATGTTGTGTTTGTTATGAATGATGTAGCATGTTGTGTTATGAATGATGTAGCATGTTGTGTTTGTTACTAATGATGTAGCATGTTGTGTTTGTTACTAATGATGTAGCATGTTGTGTTATGAAGAATATAGCTTGTTGTGTTTGTTAATAACGATGTAACATGTTGTACTATTTCTTCTGAACTTGTCTGTTTGTCTCACTTTCACACCCAGAGACTGTTTCTGAGAGTTACACACACAAGCCACTACACCCAGAGGCCTAGCTTGTGGCATTTAGCATTGTGAGGTTGTGTTGTGTGTTACATGTCTGTGTGAGAGAGAAAGAGATAGAGAGAGAGATAAAGTTGAAGTCAGAAGTTTACATACACCTTAGCCAAATACATTTAAACTCAGTTTTTCACAATTCCTGACATTTAATCCTAGTAAAAAATCCCTGTTTTAGGTCAGTTAGGATCACCACTTTATTTTAAGAATGTGAAATGGAATTTTGATACAGTGAAATAATCTGGCTGTAAACAATTGTAGAAGTCCTAACCGAATTGCCAAAACTATAGTTTGTTAACAAGAAATGTATGGAGTGGTTGAAAATAGTTTTAATGACTACAAACTAAGTGTATGTAAACTTCCAACTTCACCATGGAATGCAACACAGTGTGCTTCAAAATCATAACAATAACAACTGAACAACCAAAAAGCTCCCTGAGGAAAAGCTAAGCTAAAAATATGTGTTTTAAGATCTATTTTAATATGTCCACAGTTTCACTTACCCTCAGGTTCTCTGGCAGGCTATTCTAGAGGCTGGGGGTATAACAACTAAAGGCTGGGGGCATAGTAACTAAAGGCTGGGGGCATAGTAACTACAGGCTGGGGGCATAGTAACTACAGGCTGGGGGCATAGTAACTACAGGCTGGGGGCATAGTAACTACAGGCTGGGGGCATAGTAACTACAGGCTGGGGACATAGTAACTAAAGGCTGGGAGCATAGTAACTAAATGCTCTCTCCACGCCTCTTGGTTCCCCTCATGTTCTCTGGCAGGTTGTTATAGTATAGTAACTAAAGGCTGTCTCTCCATGCCTCTTGGTCCTAGGCTTTGGGATAGTTAAAAGGCTTCCTCTCCATGCCTCTTGGTCCTGGGCTTTGGGATAGTTAAAAGGCTGTCTCTCCATGCCTCTTGGTCCTAGGCTTTGGGATAGTTAAAAGGCTGTCTCTCCATGCCTCTTGGTCCCAGGCTTTGGGATAGTTAAAAGGCTGTCTCTCCATGCCTCTTGGTCCTAGGCTTTGGGATAGTTAAAAGGCTGTCTCTCCATGCCTCCTGGTCCTAGGCTTTGGGATAGTTAAAAGGCTGTCTCTCCATGCCTCTTGGTCCTGGGCTTTGGGATAGTTAAAAGGCTGTCTCTCCATGCCTCTTGGTCCCAGGCTTTGGGGTAGTTAAAAGGCTGTCTCTCCATGCCTCTTGGTCCTGGGCTTTGGGATAGTTAAAAGGCTGCCTCTCCATGCCTCTTGGTCCCAGGCTTTGGGATAGTTAAAAGGCTGTCTCCCCATGCCTCTTGTTCCTAGGCATTGGGATAGTTAAAAGGCTGTCTCTCCATGCCTCTTGGTCCCAGGCTTTGGGATAGTTAAAAGGCTGTCTCTCCATGCCTCTTGGTCCCAGGCTTTGGGACAGTTAAAAGGCTGTCTCTCCATGCCTCTTGGTCCTGGGCTTTGGGGTAGTTAAAAGGCTGTCTCCCCATGCCTCTTGGTCCCAGGCTTTGGGATAGTTAAAAGGCTGTCTCTCCATGCCTCTTGGTCCCAGGCTTTGGGACAGTTAAAAGGCTGTCTCTCCATGCCTCTTGGTCCTGGGCTTTGGGGTAGTTAAAAGGCTGTCTCCCCATGCCTCTTGGTCCCAGGCTTTGGGATAGTTAAAAGGCTGTCTCTCCATGCCTCTTGGTCCGAGGCTTTGGGACAGTTAAAAGGCTGTCTCTCCATGCCTCTTGGTCCTTGGCTTTGGGATAGTTAAAAGGCTGCCTCTCCATGCCTCTTGGTCCTAGGCTTTGGGATAGTTAAAAGGCTGTCTCTCCATGTCTCTTGGTCCTAGGCTTTGGGGTAGTTAAAAGGCTGTCTCTCCATGCCTCTTGGTCCTAGGCTTTGGGATAGTTAAAAGGTTGTCTCTCCATGCCTCTTGGTCCTGGGCTTTGGGATAGTTAAAAGGCTGTCTCTCCATGCCTCTTGGTCCTGGGCTTTGGGATAGGTAAAAGGCCAGAGGACCTGAGGGACCTAATGCGTACATATCTTTAAGCATGTCTGACATGTATTCAGGTGCACAATCGTGGATTGATTGGTAAAAAACCAATAGAATAATAATAAAATGAATTCTAAAACACAACGGCACCCAGTGCAGAGACCTTAAAACTGGTGTAATGTGTTCTCCATCGTACAGAGACCTTAAAACCGGTGTAATGTGTTCTCCATTGTACAGAGACCTTAAAACTGGTGTAATGTGTTCTCTCCATCTGGTCTTGGTCAGTACCCTGCAGCATTCTGTATGTTTTACAGTACAGAGACCTTAAAACCGGTGTAATGTGTTCTCTCTGTCTGGTCAGTACCCTGCAGCATTCTGTATGTTTTACAGTACAGAGACCTTAAAACCTGTGTAATGTGTTCTCTCTGTCTGGTCTTGGTCAGTACCCTGCAGCATTCTGTATGTTTTACAGTACAGAGACCTTAAAACCTGTGTAATGTGTTCTCTGTCTGGTCTTGGTCAGTACCCTGCAGCATTCTGTATGTTTACTCATGTCGGTAGCGGGTTTTGGTAGCACTGTATTGTCCTCAAAGCGAGCAAAGATGTTGTTTAATGTGTTTTGAACGATGTAGCATATATGTTTGCTATTATTACCTTTATTTAACTAGTCAAGTCAGTTAAGAACACATTTTTTTTTTCAATGACGGCCTAGGAACAGTAGGTTAACTGCCTGTTCAGGGGCAGAATGGGAGATTTGTACCTTGTCAGCTCGGGGATATGAACTTGCAACCTTCCGGTTACTAGTCCAACGCTCTGTTTGCGGACGACACAACAGTGGTAGGCTTGATTACCAACAACAACGAGACGGCCTACAGGGAGGAGGTGAGGGCCCTCGGAGTGTGGTGTCAGGAAAATAACCTCACACTCAACGTCAACAAAACTAAGGAGATGATTGTGGACTTCAGGAAACAGCAGAGGGAACACCCCCCTATCCACATCGATGGAACAGTAGTGGAGAGGGTAGTAAGTTTTAAGTTCCTCGGCGTACACATCACAGACAAACTGAATTGGTCCACCCACACAGACAGCATCGTGAAGAAGGCTCAGCAGCGCCTCTTCAACCTCAGGAGGCTGAAGAAATTCGGCTTGTCACCAAAAGTACTCACAAACTTCTACAGATGCACAATCGAGAGCATCCTGTCAGGCTGTATCACCGCCTGGTACAGCAACTGCTCCGCCCACAACCGTAAGGCTCTCCAGAGGGTAGTGAGGTCTGCACAACGCATCACCGAGGGCAAACTACCTGCCCTCCAGGACACATACACCCCCGATGTCACAGGAAGGCCATAAAGATCATCAAGGACAACAACCACCCGAGCCACTGCCTGTTCACCCCGCTATCGTCCAGAAGGCGAGGTCAGTACAGGTGCATCAAAGCTGGGACCGAGAGACTGAAAAACAGCTTCTATCTCAAGGCCATCAGACTGTTAAACAGCCACCACTAACATTGAGTGGCTGCTGCCAACACACTGACTCAACTCCAGCCACTTTAAGAATGGGAATTGATTGGAATTGATGTAAAATATATCACTAGCCACTTTAAACAATGCTACTTAATATAATGTTTACATACCCTACATTATTCATCTCATATGTATACGTATATACTGTACTCTATATCATCTACTGCATCTTTATGTAATACATGTATCACTAGCCACTTTAAACTATGCTACTTTGTTTACATACTCATCTCATATGTATATACTGTACTCGATACCATCTACTGCATCTTGCCTATGCCCCTCTGTACCATCACTCATTCATATATCTTTATGTACATATTCTTTATCCCTTTACACTTATGTGTTTAAGGTAGTAGTTTTGGAATTGTTAGCTAGATTACTCGTTGGTTATTACTGCATTGTCGGAACTAGAAGCACAAGCATTTCGCTACACTCGCATTAACATCTGCTAACCATGTGTATGTGACAAATAAATTTGATTTGATTTGACATTTAAACAGTATAACATGAAGCTCTGGTCTGGTGCCTGACATTTAAACAGTATAACATGATGCTCTGGTGGCTGACATTTAAACAGTATAACACGATGCTCTGGTCTGGTGGCTGACATTTAAACAGTTTAACATGATGCTCTGGTCTGGTGGCTGACATTTAAACAGTATAACATGATGCTCTGGTCTGGTGGCTGACATTTAAACAGTTTAACATGATGCTCTGGTCTGGTGGCTGACATTTAAACAGTATAACATGATGCTCTGGTCTGGTGGCTGACATTTAAACAGTTTAACATGATGCTCTGGTCTGGTGGCTGACATTTAAACAGTATAACATGATGCTCTGGTAGCTAACATTTAAACAGTATAACAATGATGTGCTTGTCTGGTGGCTGACATTTAAACGGTATAACATGATGCTCTGGTCTGGTGGCTGACATTTAAACAGTTTAACATGATGCTCTGGTCTGGTGGCTGACATTTAAACAGTATAACATGATGCTCTGGTCTGGTGGCTGACATTTAAACAGTATAACATGATGCTCTGGTCTGGTGGCTGACATTTAAACAGTATAACATGATGCTCTGGTCTGGTGGCTGACATTTAAACAGTATAACATGATGCTCTGGTCTGGTGTCTGACATTTAATTAAAAAGTATAGCATGATACTCTGCTCTGGTGGCTGACATTTAAACAGTATAACATGATGCTCTGGTCTGGTGGCTGACATTTAAACAGTATAACATGATACTCAAAAGACCCAAAGTCACCAAATGAAACGTCCTTACAACTGACAGAATTAGTAAAAATAGAGGCTGTTCAGAGCAGGAGATCTGTGGCTGTTTGAGGTTAGAGCTATATGTGAACAACATCACCCACACCTCTGTCCCTCTGTCACACATTTCACATGTTTTAGTCATTTATCAGACTCTCTAGTCCAGAGAGACGTACAGTAGAGAGTCATTTAACAGACTCTCTTCTCTTACAGTAGGGAGTCATTTAACAGACTCTCTAGTCCATTGAGACTTACAGTAGAGAGTAATTTAACAGACTCTCTTCTCTTACAGTAGGGAGTCATTTAACAGACTCTCTAGTCCATTGAGACTTACAGTAGAGAGTAATTTAACAGACTCTCTTCTCTTACAGTAGTGAGTCATTCGACAGACTCTCTTCTCTTACAGTAGGGAGTCATTTAACAGACTCTCTAGTCCATTGAGACTTACAGTAGAGAGTCATTTAACAGACTCTCTAGTCCAGTGAGACTTACAGTAGGGAGTCATTTAACAGACTCTCTTCTCTTGAAGTAGTGAGTAATTTAATTCTTGCGACTAGCAATCCCGGATCCGGGATCGTAATCATAGCCTCAAACGAATTAGCATAACGCAGCGGACATAAATACCCCTAGAAAATGTTCCTATTCATGAAAATCGCAAATGAAATATATTCAAACACAAGCTTAGCCTTTTGTTAATCACACTGTCATCTCAGATTTTCAAAATATGCGTTACTGCCAACGCTAGACAAGTATTTGTGTAAGTTTATCATGGCATAATGCTATGCTAGGCTCTGCTGGCAGCAGGCACGAAAATAAGAAAAGCAACCAAATTAAATCATTTACCTTTGAAGAACTTCGGATGTTTTCACTCAGGAGACTCCCAGTTAGATAGCAAATGTTCCTTTTTTCCCAAAATATTATTTTTGTAGCGGAAATAGCTCCCGTTTGTTCATCATGCTTGGCTGAGAAATCGACCGGAAAATGCTACCACTACAACGCTAAACTTTTTTCAAAATTAGCTCCATAATATCGACAGAAACACGGCAAACGTTGTTTAGGATCCATCCTCAAGGTGTTTTTAACATATATATTCGATAATATATCCATCAAGGCAATTGGTTTCTCATAAGAAGCGATTGGAAAAATGGCTACCTCAGTATTTTACGCAAGATTTTCTGCGGGAGACACCATGTGACCACTTGCTAAATATGGTCCCTTACGGCTATTCTTCAATAGAAATGCGTAAAAAGACGTCACAATGCTGTAGACACCTTGGGGAATACGTGGAAAACATAAGCTCATTCGTAGCTCATTCACAGCCATATAAGGAGTCATTGGCATGAGGCGGTTTCAAAAAATGCGGCACTTCCTGGTTGGATTTTTATCTGGGTTTCGCCTGTAACATCAGTTCTGTTGCACTCACAGACAATATCTTTGAAGTTTTGGAAACATCAGAGTGTTTTCTATCCAAAGCTGTCAATTATATGCATAGTCGAGCATCTTTTCGTGACAAAATATCTTGTTTTAAAACGGGAACGTTTTTCATCCCAAAATTCAAATAGCGCCCCCTAACACTTAATTTAACAGACTCTCTTCTCTTGAAGTAGTGAGTCATTTAACAGACTCTCTTCTCTTGAAGTAGTGAGTCATTTAACAGACTCTCTTCTCTTACAGTAGTGAGTCATTTAACAGACTCTCTTCTCTTGAAGTAGTGAGTCATTTAACAGACTCTCTTCTCTTGAAGTAGTGAGTCATTTAACAGACTCTCTTCTCTTACAGTAGTGAGTCATTTAACAGACTCTCTTCTCTTGAAGTAGTGAGTCATTGAACAGACTCTCTTCTCTTGAAGTAGTGAGTCATTTAACAGACTCTCTTCTCTTGAAGTAGTGAGTCATTTAACAGACTCTCTTCTCTTACAGTAGTGAGTCATTTAACAGACTCTCTTCTCTTGAAGTAGTGAGTCATTGAACAGACTCTCTTCTCTTGAAGTAGTGAGTCATTTAACAGACTCTCTTCTCTTGAAGTAGTGAGTCATTTAACAGACTCTCTTCTCTTACAGTAGTGAGTCATTTAACAGACTCTCTTCTCTTGAAGTAGTGAGTCATTTAACAGACTCTCTTCTCTTGAAGTAGTGAGTCATTTAACAGACTCTCTTCTCTTACAGTAGTGAGTCATTTAACAGACTCTCTAGTCCAGTGAGACTTACTGTCGAGAGCGGATATATTTTTTTATTTTTCCAAGCGCCATTCTCTACCAACTGAGCCACACAGGACACAGACACACAAACTGAGCCACACACACAGACACGCATGCAGAGAAACGAAAACACACACAAACACACACACAGAGACCCACACAGACCCACAGACGCAGAGACCCACACAGACCCACAGACACACAGAGACACACAAACACAAAAAGATGCACATGTGCCTTCCTGTTCTGTCCGTCTGCCTCCCCCTCCTCCTCTGTGTTGCTGCAGCAACAGGGTCTATTTTAGTCTCCATGGGAATCTACATATTCTGATTGATGTACATTCAGAGTTCTAAACACTTAAAACACCAGTCAAACACCTGGTTGGAATCAGTCATTATAATTGGGCTGTATGTTGGGGTGTATAAATGTATCTAACTACACATTAAACACTGAGACATGTTGGGGTGTATAAATGTATCTAACTACACATTAAACACTGAGACCTGTTGGGGTGTATAAATGTATCTAACTACACATTAAACACTGAGACCTGTTGGGGTGTATAACTGTATCTAACTACACATTAAACACTGAGACCTGTTGGGGTGTATAAATGTATCTAACTACACATTAAACACTGAGACCTGTTGGGGTGTATAAATGTATCTAACTACACATTAAACACTGAGACCTGTTGGGGTGTATAAATGTATCTAACTACACATTAAACACTGAGACCTGTTGGGGTGTATAAATGTATCTAACTACACATTAAACACTGAGACCTGTTGGGGTCTATAACTGTTCCTGTGGTGTTCCTGTGGTGTTGGAGGTCTTCATTGTTGTAGACTGGATCAGCTCCTATGTCCCTCACTCATCTCTCTCTCCTCTCTCTTTACCTTGTGACCCTGTTCATCAGAACATCATGGTGTTGGAGGTCTTCACTGTAGTAGACTGGATCAGCTCCTCTGTCCCTCACTCATCTCTCTCTCCTCTCTCTTTACCTAGAGACCCTGTTCATCAGAACATCATGGTGTTGGAGGTCTTCACTGTAGTAGACTGGATCAGCTCCTTTGTCCCTCACTCATCTCTCTCTCCTCTCTCTTTACCTAGAGACCCTGTTCATCAGAACATCATGGTGGATGGAAAAAGATGCACAACCCTGTCAGTCCATCTCTTTACTTCTCTTTTCTCTTATATTCTCTCTCCCTCCTTCCCTTATCTTTAACCAACTGCAGCCTTGACCGCCAACAGCATCAGCAACAGAGAGGTGTGAAGTTTCCACAACAGAGAGAGTCAGTTTATCATGTACTTCTCTTTAGACACTGCAGCCTTGACCTCCATCAACAGAGTTAGAGTTAGTTTATCATGAGAACATACAGACACCACTAACTGGAACTATCAACAACAAGAGTTAGTTTATCATGAGAACATACAGACACCACTAACTGGAACTATCAACAACAAGAGTTAGTTTATCATGAGAAATACAGACACCACTGACTGGAACTATCAACAACAATAGTTAGTTTATCATGAGAAATACAGACACCACTGACTGGAACTATCAACAACAGAGTTGGTTTATGACTGGAACCAGCTGACAGTATCAGTTGTGAAGGCTTCAATACTACTAACAGAAGGGAAGTTGTAGTGTTTTGTCCATGATGAATGATGTAAAGACTTCATTACTACTAACAGAAGGGAAGTTGTAGTGTTATGTCCATGATGAATGATGTAAAGACTTCATTACTACTAACAGAAGGAATGTTGTGGTGTTTTGTCCATGATGAATGATGTAAAGACTTCAATACTACTAACTGAATGGAAGTTGTAGTGTTGTGTCCATGATGAATGATGTAAAGACTTCAATGTGTTTTATATTGAGCTGGTCTGTTATATTCTGTTTGTTCATGTGAAATTGGAAAGTGTATTTTTCTATAATGTCGTTGTGGGTGTTTATCTTGAGCAACACCATTGTATGGCTGCCAACTTGTCAAATAAAGCTTCCTAAAATGTGTTAGAAAATGTGTCAGTTTGTCACTTTCATGAGTTTGGAGAAATAACATTGTCTCTAATCTAGTGGAGTAACAACATGTTCCACTACTGAAGACATTGTCTCTATTCTAGTGGAGTAATAACATGTTCCACTACTGAAGACATTGTCTCTAATCTAGTGGAGTAATAACATGTTCCACTCCTGAAGACATTGTCTCTAATCTAGTGGAGTAATAACATGTTCCACTACTGAAGACATTGTCTCTAATCTAGTGGAGTAATAACATGTTCCACTACTGAAGACATTGTCTCTAATCTAGTGGAGTAATAACATGTTCCACTACTGAAGACATTGTCTCTAATATAGTGTAGTAATAACATGTTCCACTACTGAAGACATTGTCTCTAATCTAGGTGTTAGTAATAACATGTTCCACTACTGAAGACATTGTATCTAATCTAGTGGAGTAATAACATGTTCCACTACTGGAGATCTGGGTTGTGCCTTTAAATTTCTAGAAAATGAACGACTAAGGAAGTATGTTTCACTTCTCTTTTTGACTTCTCTAACTCCAAACCCCGGCCTGGTCTGATTGGTCTGTTTCTCAAGCATTCCCGAAGTCTTGTGATATTGTGCCTCTGGGTTTAGAAATTTCTGGTGGGTATTAGCAGCAACAGAGCAGGTTTGAATCCTAAGCTATCTGCTTACACATTGTTTGAAGTACAATAGACCAACATAGCTACCGTAGTAGGTCAAAGCTGTGTGCTGGAAAACCTTGGTAGAGCATGGGTGTAGAAGGAATTGTGGTGCTCGTGTGAATTTCTTTTCTTTTCGGGCTAAAGACCAATGCCTACTTCTCACTTTAAACATACTTTATTTTTTGTAATTAAATACAGTGCCTTCAGAAAGTATTCATACCCCTTGACTTATTCCACATTTTGTTGTCTTACAGCCTGAATTCAAAATGTATTAAAATGTTATTTCTCACCCACCCCACAATGACATCACAATACCCCATAATGACATCACAATACCCCACAATGACATCACAATACCACACAATGACAAGGTGAAAACATGTTTTTAGAAATGTACAGTTCTTGAAAATGAAGTACATATATATATGGAATTCACACCCCTGGTTCAATACATTAACTCTGTACCCCCTGTATATTGTCTCGCTGTTGTTATTTTACTGCTGCTCTGTTATTTTGTATTTCTTATTCTGCTCTTTAATGTGATTTGTATTTCTTATTCGTCTTTTTAAAACTGCATTGATGGTTAAGGGCTTGTCAGTAAGCATTTCATGGTAAGGTTGAATTCGGCGCATGTAACCAATAACATTTGATTTGATGTTAGAATCACATTTGGCAGCGAATAGTGATTACAGCTGTACGTATTTCTGTCTCTAAGAGCTGTAAGTGTTTCTGTCTCTAAGAGCTGTAAGTGTTTCTGTCTCTAAGAGCTGTGAATCTTTCTGTCTCTAAGAGCTGTAAGTATTACTGTCTCTAAGAGCTGTAAGTATTTCTTTCTCTAAGAGCTGTAAGTATTACTGTCCCTAAGAGCTGTAAGTATTACTGTCTCTAAGAGCTGTAAGTATTACTGTCTCTAAGAGCTGTAAGTATTTCTGGATAAGTCCCTAAGAGCTGTAAGTATTTCTGGGTAAGTCTATAAGAGCTGTAAGTATTTCTGGTTAAGTCTCTAAGAGCTGTGAGTCTTTCTGGGTAAGTCTCTAAGAGCTGTGAGTATTTCTGTTGCTAAGAGCTGTAAGTATTACTGTCTCTGTGAGCTGTAAGTATTTCTGGGTAAGTCCCTAAGAGCTGTAAGTATTTCTGGGTAAGTCTATAAGAGCTGTAAGTATTTCTGGTTAAGTCTCTAAGAGCTGTGAGTCTTTCTGGGTAAGTCTCTAAGAGCTGTGAGCATTTCTGTTGCTAAGAGCTGTAAGTATTACTGTCTCTATGAGCTGTAAGTATTTCTGGGTAAGTCCCTAAGAGCTGTAAGTATTTATGGGTAAGTCTATTAGAGCTGCAAGTATGTCTGGGTAAGTCTCTAAGAGCTGTAAGTATTTCTGTCTCTAAGAGCTGTAAGTATTTCTGGGTAAGTCTATAAGAGCTGTAAGTATTTCTGGTTAAGTCTCTAAGAGATGTGAGTCTTTCTGGGTAAGTCTCTAAGAGTTGTGAGTATTTCTGTTGCTAAGAGCTGTAAGTATTACTGTCTCTAAGAGCTGTAAGTATTTCTGGGTAAGTCCCTAAGAGCTGTACGTTTTTCTGGGTATGTCTCTAAGAGCTGTGAGTCTTTCTGGGTAAGTCTCTAAGAACTGTGAGTCTTTCTGGGTAAGTCTCTAAGAGTTGTGAGTCTTTCTGGGTAAGTCTCTAAGAGCTGTAAGTATTTATGGGTAAGTCTCTAAGAGCTGTGAGTCTTTCTGGGTAAGTCTCTAAGAACTGTGAGTCTTCCTGGGTAAGTCTCTAAGAGCTGTGAGTCTTTCTGTGTATGTCTCTAAGAGCTGTAAGTATTTCTGGGTAAGTCTCTAAGAGCTGTGAGTCTTTCAGGGTAAGTCTCTAAGAGCTGAGAGTCTTTATGGGTAAGTCTCTAAGAGCTGTGAGTCTTTCTGGGTATGTCTCTAAGAGCTGTAAGTATTTCTGGCTCTAAGAGCTGTGCGTATTTCTGGGTAAGTCTCTAAGAGTTGTATGTTTTTCTGGGTAAGTCTCTAAGAGCTGTAAGTATTTCTGTTGCTAAGAGCTGTAAGTATTTATGTCTCTAAGAGCTGTACGATTTTCTGGTTAAGTCTCTAAGAGCTGTACGTTTTTCTGGGTATGTCTCTAAGAGCTGTGAGTCTTTCTGGGTAAGTCTCTAAGAGGTGTGAGTCTTTCTGGGTATGTCTCTAAGAGCTGAGAGTCTTTCTGGGTAAGTCTCTAAGAGCTGTGAGTCTTTCTGGGTAAGTCTCTAAGAGCTGTAAGTATTTCTATGTAAGTCTCTAAGAGCTGTAACTATTTCTGGCTCTAATAGCTGTGAGAATTTCTGGGTCAGTCTCTAAGAGCGGTAAGTATTTCTGGGTAAGTCTCTAAGAGCGGTAAGTATTTCTGGGTAAGTCTCTAAGAACGGTAAGTATTTCTGGGTAAGTCTCTAAGAGCGGTACGTATTTCTGGGTAAGTCTCTAAGAGCGCTAAGTATTTCTGGGTAAGTCTATAAGAGCAGTAAGTATTTCTGGGTAAGTCGCTAAGAGGACATTCAATGTTGTCTTTGACTGTAACTAGGCCACTCAGGGACATTCAATGTCGTCTTTGAAAGCAACTGACTGATTAAAACAGGTATTTTCAACAGGTCCAGTCTGTGTTAATATCCTCTCTCAGCTGGTCCAGTCTGTGTTAATATGACTATCTTCTCTCAGCTGGTCCAGTCTGTGTTGATATGACTCTCTTCTCTCAGCTGGTCCAGTCTGTGTTGATATGACTCTCCTCTCTCAGCTGGACTAGTCTGTGTTAATGTGACTATCCTCTCTCAGCTGGACTAGTCTGTGTTGATATGACTATCCTCTCTCAGCTGTAATAGTCTGTGTTAATATGACTATCCTCTCTCAGCTGGTCCAGTCTGTGTTAATATCCTCTCTCAGCTGGTCCAGTCTGTGTTAATATCCTCTCTCAGCTAGTCCAGTCTGTGTTAATATCCTCTCTCATCTGGTCCAGTCTGTGTTAATATCCTCTCTCAGCTGGTCCAGTCTGTGTTAATATCCTCTCTCAGCTGGTCCAGTCTGTGTTAATATCCTCTCTCAGCTGGTCCAGTCTGTGTTAATATCCTCTATCTCTCCTGTGTTTAGTTCCAGGTGGATCTGGTCCAGTCTGTGTTAATATCCTCTCTCTCTCTCCTGTGTTTAGTTCCAGGTGGATCTGGTCCAGTCTGTGTTAATATCCTCTCTCAGCTGGTCCAGTCTGTGTTAATATCCTCTCTCTCTCTTGTGTTTAGTTCCTGGTGGATCTGGTCCAGTCTGTGTTAATTTCCTCTCTCTCTCCTGTGTTTAGTTCAAGGTGGATCTGGTCCAGTCTGTGTTAATATCCTCTCTCTCTCTCCTGTGTTTAGTTCCAGGTGGATCTGGTCCAGGTGATGTGACCTATGCTGACATCAACCACACAGAGAAGAGGCAACACAACAGGAGGAGAGGTAGGAAGAAGGGAGAGACCATCAACACTCCCCTCATCTTTCTGAAGTATACAGACAGAGATACAGACAGAGATACAGACAGACAGACAGACAGACAGACAGACAGACAGACAGACAGACAGACAGACAGAGAAGAGTGCAAAATGTGTTTCATTATGTGCTCGTTCATTTGTGCATGTGAGCGTCCGTGTGTGTGCGTCCGTGTGTGTGTGTGCGTCCGTGTGTGTGTGTGTGTGTGTGTGTGTCCGTGTGTGTGAACTTTAACTCTAACCCTAACTTCAACTCTAACCCTAACCCTTCAACTCTAACTTCAAAATGAAGTGTTGTGTTATGAATGATGTAGCGTGTTGTGTTATGAATGATGTAGCATGTTGTGTTGTGAATGATGTAGCATGTTGTGTTTGTTATGAATGATGTAGCATGTTGTGTTATGAGTGATGTAGCATGTTGTGTTATGAATGATGTAGCTTGTTGTGTTTGTTATGAATGATGTAGCATGTTGTGTTATGAATGATGTAGCATGTTGTGTCATGAATGATGTAGCATGTTGTGATATGAATGATGTAGCATGTTGTGTTATGAATGATGTAGCATGTTGTGATATGAATGATGTAGCATGTTGTGTCATGAATGATGTAGCATGTTGTGATATGAATGATGTAGCATGTTGTGTTATGAATGATGTAGCATGTTGTGATATGAATGATGTAGCATGTTGTGATATGAATGATGTAGCATGTTGTGTCATGAATGATGTAGCATGTTGTGATATGAATGATGTAACATGTTGTGTTATGAATGATGTAACATGTTGTGATATGAATGATGTAAGATGTGTTTGTTATGAATGATGTAGCATGTTGTGTTTGTCATGAATGATGTAACATGTTGTGATATGAATGATGTAACATGTTGTGATATGAATGATGTAGCATGTTGTGTTATGAATGATGTAGCATGTTGTGTTTGTTCTGAATGATGTAGCATGTTGTGTTATGAGTGATGTAGCATGTTGTGTTTGTTATGAATGATGTAGCATGTTGTGTTATGAATGATGTAAAATGTTGTGTTATGAATGATATATCATGTTGTGTTATGAATGATGTAAGATGTTGTGTTATGAATGATGAAGCATGTTGTGTTTGTTATGAATGATGTAGCATGTTGTGTTATGAGTGATGTAGCATGTTGTGTTTGTTATGAATGATGTAGCATGTTGTGTTATGAATGATGTAGCATGTTGTGTCATGAATGATGTAGCATGTTGTGATATGAATGATGTAGCATGTTGTGATATGAATGATGTAAGATGTGTTTGTTATGAATGATATATCATGTTGTGTTATGAATGATGTAACATGTTGTGTTATGAATGATGTAACATGTTGTTTTATGAATGATATAGCATGTTGTGTTATGAATGATGTAGCATGTTGTGTTATGAATGATGTAGCATGTTGTGTTATGAATGATGTAGCATGTTGTGTTATGAATGATGTAGCATGTTGTGTTATGAATGATGTAGCATGTTGTGTTATGAATGATGTAGCATGTTGTGTTATGAAGGATGTAACATGTTGTGTTCTGAATGATGTAGCATGTTGTGTTATGAATGATGTAGCATGTTGTATTTGTTCAAATCAAATCATATTTTACTGGTCACATTCACATGGGGTTAGCAGATATACATATGAGATGAGTAATGTAGGGTATGTAAACATTATACAAAGTGGCATTGTTTAAAGTGTCTAGTGATTTCAGTCAGTATGTTGGCAGTTCAACAGTCTGATGGCCTTGAGATAGAAGCTGTTTTTCAGTCTCTCTGTCCCTGCTTTGATGCCCCTGTACTGACCTCGCCTTCTGGATGATAACGGAGTGAACAGGCAGTGGCTCGGGTGGTTGTTGTCCTTGATGATCTTTCTGGCCTTCCTGTGACATCGAGTGGTGTAGGTGTCCTGGACGGCAGGTAGTTTTCCCCCGGTGATGCGTTGTGCAGACCTCACTACCCTCGGAAGAGCCTTACAGATGTGGGCGCAGCAGTTGCCGTACCAGGCGGTCCGTCAGAATGTCCAGTTGCACAGGGCGGGGTCTAGAACCAGGGGCTCAAGCTTATTGATGAGTTTGGAGGGTACTATGGTGTTAAATGCTGAGCTGTAATTTGTAAATAGTATTCTTACATATGTATTCCTCTTTTCCAGATGGGTTAGGGCAATGTGCAGTGTGATTGCAATTGCGTCGTCTGTGGACCTATTGGGGCGGTAATCAAATTGGAGTGGGTCTAGGGTGTCAGATAGGGTGGAGGTGATATGACCCTTGACTATTCTCTCAAAGCTCTTCGTGATGACAGAAGTGAGTGCTACGGGGCGATAGTCATTTAGCTCAGTTACCTTAGCTTTCTTGGGAACAGGAACAATGGTGGCCCTCTTAAAGCATGTGGGAACAGCAGACTGGGATAGGGATTGATTGAATATTTCCGTAAACACACCAGCCAGCTGGTCTGCGCGTGCTCTGAGGACGCTGCTAGGGATGCTGTCTGGGCCGGCAGCCTTGCGAGGGTTAACACATTTAAAATGTTTTACTCATGTTGGCAGCGGTGAAGGAGAGCCCGCAGGTTTTTGTAGCGGGCCGTGTCAGTGGCACTGTATTATCCTCAAAGCGAGCAAAGAAGTTGTTTAATTTGTCTGGGAGCGAGACATCGGGGTTGGTTTTCTTTTTGTAATCCGTGATTGACTGTAGACCCTGCCACATACGTCTCGTGTCTGAGCCGTTAAATTGCGACTACTTTGTCTTTATACTGATGCTTAGGTTGTTTGATTGCCTTGCGGAGGGAATAGCTACACTGTTTGTATTCGGTCATGTTTCCGGTCAACTTGCCATGATAAAAAGCAGTGGTTCGCACTTTCAAGGTTTGCGCGAATGCTGCCATCAATCAACAGTTTCTGGTTGGGGAAGGTTTTAATAGTTGCCATGGGTACAACATCACCGATGCACTTGCTAATAAACTCGCTCACCGAGTCAGCGTATACGTCAATGTTGTTGTCTCTGGCTATCCTGAACATATCCCAGTCCATGTGATCGAACCAATCCTGACGCGTGGAATCCGATTGGTCGGACCAGCGTTGAACAGATCTGAGCATGGGCGTTTCCTGTTTTAGTTTCTGTCTATAGGCTGGGAGCAACAAAATGGAGTCGTGGTCAGATTTTCCAAAAGGAGGGCGAGGGAGTGCTTTGTATGCATCATGGAAGTAGGAGTAGCAATGATCCAGAATGCTGCCAGCCCGGGTCGCGCACTCAATATGCTGATAAAATTTGGTGAGCCTTGTTTTCAGATTAGCTTTGTTAAAATCTGCAGCTACAATAAAGCAGCCTCAAGGTATATGGTCTCCAGTTGACATAGAGTCCAGTTAAGTTCTTTCTGTCGAGGTGTCTGGGGGGGGGGGTGTACACGACTGTGATTATGGTCAAAGATAATTTTCTTGGTAGATAATGCGGTCGTCATTTGATTGTAAGGAATTCTAGGTCAGGCAGAACAAAAGGACTTGAGTTCCTGTATGTTGCTATGACCACACCACGACTCGTTAATCATAAGGCATACAACCCTGCCCTTCTTCTTAGCAGAGAGATGGTTGTTTCTGTTTGTTTCGCGATGCGTGAAGATACCGGGTGGCTGTACCGACTCTGATAACATATCCTGAGTGAGCCATGTTTCCGTGAAACAGAGAAAGTTACAATCTCAGATGTCCCTCTGGAAGGCAAACCTTGCTCGAAATTCACCAACATTGTTGTCAAGACACTGGACATTGGCGAGTAGTACACTCAGGAGCAGTGAGTGATGTGCCCATCTATGGAGCCTGACCAGAAGACCGATCAGTCTTCCCTTCTGCGGTGCCGTTGTTTTGGGTCGCCTACAGGGATCCGATCCATTGTCGTGGGTGGTGGTCCAAACAGAGGATCCGCTTCGGGAAAGTCATTTTCCTGGTCGAAGTGTTGGTAAGTTGACGTTGCTCTCATGTCCACTAGTTCTTCCCGGCTGTATGTAATGAGACTTGACATTTCCTGGGGTAACAATATGAGAAATAATCCACAAAAAAAAAAAAAAAATACAGCATAGTTTCCTAAGAACGCGAAGCGAGGCAACCATCTCTATCGGCGCCAATTCATACCAGTTATGAATGACGTAGCATGTAGTGTTTGTTATGAATGATGGAACATGTTGTGTTTGTTATGAATGATGTAGCATTTTGTGTTTGTTATGAATGATGTAGCATGTTGTGTTGTGTTATGAATGTTGAGGCATGTTGTGTTTGTTTTGAATGATGTAGCACGTTGTGTTTGCTCTGAATGATGTAGCGTGTTGTGTTTGCTATGAATGATGTGGCATGTTTTGCTATGAAGAATGTAGCATGTTGTGTTTGTTAATTATGATGTAGCATGTTGTACCATATCTTCTGAACTTGTCTGTTTGTCTCACTTTCAAACCCAGAGACTTTGTATCTGAGAGTCAAACACACAAGCCACTACACCTGGAGGCCTAGCTTGTAGCATTTAGCATTGTGAGGTTGTGTTGTGTGTTACATGTCTGTGTGAGAGAGAAAGAGATAGAGAGAGATGCAGTTGAAATCAGAAGTTTACATACACCTTAGCCAAATACATTTAAACTCAGTTTTTCACAATTCCTGACATTTAATCCTAGTAAAAATGCCCTGTTTTAGGTCAGTTAGGATCACCACTTTATTTTAAGAATGTGAAATGGAATTTTGATACAGTGAAGTAATCTGTCCGTAAACAATTGTAGAAGTCCTAACCGAATTGCCAAAACTGTAGTTTGTTAACAAGAAATGTGTGGAATGGTTGAAAAGAGTTTTAATGACTCCAACCTAAGTGTATGTAAACTTCCAACTTCACCATGGAATGCAACACAATGTGCTTCAAAATCATAACAATAACAACTGAACAACCAAAAAGCTCCCTGAGGAAAAGCTAAGCTAAAAATATGTGTTTTAAGATCTCTTTTAAATATGTCCACAGTTTCACTTCCCCTCAGGTTCTCTGGCAGGCTATTCTAGAGACTGGGGGTATAACAACTAAAGGCTGGGGGCATAGTAACTAAAGGCTGGGGGCATAGTAACTAAAGGCTGGGGACATAGTAACTAAAGGCTGGGGGTATAACAACTAAAGGCTGGGGACATAGTAACTAAAGGCTGGGGTTATAGTAACTAAAGGCTGGGAACATAGTAACTACAGGTTTGGGGCATAGTAACTAAAGGCTGGGGACATAGTAACTAAAGGCTGGGGGCATAGTAACTACAGACTGGGGGCATAGTAACTACAGGCTGGGGACATAGTAACTAAAGGCTGTGGGCATAGTTACTAAAGGCTGGGGGCATAGTAACTAAAGGCTGGGGGTATAGTAACTAAAGTCTGAGGGCATAGTAACTAAAGTCTGGGGGCATAGTAACTACAGACTGGGGGCATAATAACTACAGGCTGGGGACATAGTAACTAAAGGCTGTGGGCATAGTAACTAAAGGCTGGGGGCATAGTAACTAAAGGCCGGGGGCATAGTAACTAAAGGATGGGGTAATAGTAACTAAAGGCTGGGGACATAGTAACTAAAGGCTGGGGACATAGTAACGAAAAAAAAAAAAATGCTGCGTCTCCATGCCTCTTGGTCCTGGGCTTTGGGATAGTTAAAAGGCTGTCTCTCCATGCCTCTTGGTCCTAGGCTTTGGGATAGGTAAAAGGCTGTCTCTCCATGCCTCTTGGTCCTAGGCTTTGGGATAGTTAAAAGGCTGTCTCTCCATGCCTCTTGGTCCTAGGCTTTGGGATAGTTAAAAGGCTGCCTCTCCATGCCTCTTGGTCCCAGGCTTTGGGATAGTTAAAAGGCTGTCTCTCCATGCCTCTTGGTCCTAGGCTTTGGGATAGTTAAAAGGCTGTCTCTCTATGCCTCTTGGTCCGAGGCTTTGGGAGAGTTAAAAGGCTGTCTCTCCATGCCTCTTGGTCCTAGGCTTTGGGAGAGTTAAAAGGCTGTCTCTCCATGCCTCTTGGTCCTAGGCTTTGGGATAGTTAAAAGGCTGTCTCTCTATGCCTCTTGGTCCGAGGCTTTGGGACAGTTAAAAGGCTGCCTCTCTATGCCTCTTGGTCTGAGGCTTTGGGATAGTTAAAAGGCTGTCTCTCCATGCCTCTTGGTCCTAGGCTTTGGGACAGTTAAAAGGCTGTCTCTCCATGCCTCTTGGTCCTAGGCTTTGGGAGAGTTAAAAGGCTGTCTCTCCATGCCTCTTGGTCCTAGGCTTTGGGAGAGTTAAAAGGCTGTCTCTCCATGCCTCTTGGTCCTATGCTTTGGGATAGTTAAAAGGCTGTCTCTCTATGCCTCTTGGTCCTTGGCTTTGGGATAGTTAAAAGGCTGTCTCTCTATGCCTCTTGGTCCTAGGCTTTGGGAGAGTTAAAAGGCTGCCTCTCCATGTCTCTTGGTCCCAGGCTTTGGGATAGTTAAAAGGCTGTCTCTCCATGCCTCTTGGTCCTAGGCTGTCTCTCCATGCCTCTTGGTCCTAGGCTTTGGGATAGTTAAAAGGCTGTCTCTCCATGCCTCTTGGTCCTAGGCTTTGGGATAGTTATAAGGCTGTCTCTCCATGCCTCTTGGTCCTAGGCTTTGGGGTAGTTAAAAGGCTGCCTCTCCATGCCTCTTGGTCCTGGGCTTTGGGATAGTTAAAAGGCTGTCTCTCCATGCCTCTTGGTCCTGGGCTTTGGGATAGTTAAAAGGCTGTCTCTCCATGCCTCTTGGTCCTAGGCTTTGGGATAGTTAAAAGGCTGTCTCTCCATGCCTCTTGGTCCTAGGCTTTGGGATAGTTAAAAGGCTGTCTCTCCATGCCTCTTGGTCCGAGGCTTTGGGATAGTTAAAAGGCTGTCTCTCCATGCCTCTTGGTCCTAGGCTTTGGGATAGTTATAAGGCTGTCTCTCCATGCCTCTTGGTCCTAGGCATTGGGATAGTTAAAAGGCTGTCTCTCCATGCCTCTTGGTCCTGGGCTTTGGGATAGTTAAAAGGCTGTCTCTCCATGCCTCTTGGTCCTAGGCTTTGGGAGAGTTAAAAGGCTGTCTCTCCATGCCTCTTGGTCCTAGGCTTTGGGAGAGTTAAAAGGCTGTCTCTCCATGCCTCTTGGTCCTATGCTTTGGGATAGTTAAAAGGCTGTCTCTCTATGCCTCTTGGTCCTTGGCTTTGGGATAGTTAAAAGGCTGTCTCTCTATGCCTCTTGGTCCTAGGCTTTGGGAGAGTTAAAAGGCTGCCTCTCCATGTCTCTTGGTCCCAGGCTTTGGGATAGTTAAAAGGCTGTCTCTCCATGCCTCTTGGTCCTAGGCTGTCTCTCCATGCCTCTTGGTCCTAGGCTTTGGGATAGTTAAAAGGCTGTCTCTCCATGCCTCTTGGTCCTAGGCTTTGGGATAGTTATAAGGCTGTCTCTCCATGCCTCTTGGTCCTAGGCTTTGGGGTAGTTAAAAGGCTGCCTCTCCATGCCTCTTGGTCCTGGGCTTTGGGATAGTTAAAAGGCTGTCTCTCCATGCCTCTTGGTCCTGGGCTTTGGGATAGTTAAAAGGCTGTCTCTCCATGCCTCTTGGTCCTAGGCTTTGGGATAGTTAAAAGGCTGTCTCTCCATGCCTCTTGGTCCTAGGCTTTGGGATAGTTAAAAGGCTGTCTCTCCATGCCTCTTGGTCCGAGGCTTTGGGATAGTTAAAAGGCTGTCTCTCCATGCCTCTTGGTCCTAGGCTTTGGGATAGTTATAAGGCTGTCTCTCCATGCCTCTTGGTCCTAGGCATTGGGATAGTTAAAAGGCTGTCTCTCCATGCCTCTTGGTCCTGGGCTTTGGGATAGTTAAAAGGCTGTCTCTCCATGCCTCTTGGTCCTAGGCTTTGGGATAGTTAAAAGGCTGTCTCTCCATGCCTCTTGGTCCGAGGCTTTGGGATAGTTAAAAGGCTGTCTCTCCATGCCTCTTGGTCCTAGGCTTTGGGATAGTTAAAAGGCTGTCTCTCCATGCCTCTTGGTCCGAGGCTTTGGGATAGTTAAAAAGCCAGAGGAACTGAGGGACCTACTGGGTACATAACTTAAAGCATGTCTGACATGTATTCAGGTGCACAATCGTGGATTGATTCATAAAAACATTAAAAACAATAGAATAATAATATTAATATGAATTCTAAAACACACAGACAGCCAGTGCAGAGACCTTAAAACTGGTGTAATGTGTTCTCTCTGTCTGGTCTTGGTCAGTACCCTGCAGCATTCTGTATGTTTTAGAGTACAGAGACCTTAAAACCGGTGTGATGTGTTCTCTGTCTGGTCTTGGTCAGTACCCTGCAGCATTCTGTATGTTTTGCAGTTTACCAAAGGATTTCTTAGATAGACCAGACAAGCCTGCTTGTAATACAAGCATGGATGAGTCTCTCTGTATCAGCCTGAGAGAGAAACGGCTGCACCTTGGCAATGTTCCTCAGGTGGTTAAAAGCTATTTTGGTCACATTCCTAATGTGTGATTAGAGATGTTCAGAATCTAAAATATCACCTAGTGTCACGACCGTCATATAAATAATTGGACCAAGGCGTGGCGTAGAGGTCGACATTATAATTACAGTGAAACTTATCAAAACAACACAGATATAACGATGTGAAGTACGTAGCGCCCATACGAAACATACGAAACAATCACAGGTGGGAAAAGGAACACACTAAGTATGATCCCCAATTATAGGCAACGATATTCAGCTGCCTCCAATTGGGAAAATTAGACTGGGTATTGACTGATACGTGTGGATGTGTCCTTTTTCTCTTTACTGGAGCTATGGCATCAATGGTTGCCCTTAATTTACAAAGTTTTTATTTAATTGAAGTTTGGACTGACAATAAAATAGTATAAATACACAGTGGTGATCAGATAAAGCAACATCAACTATAGAGGATATGTCAATAGAAAGCCCCTTGGTAATAACCAGGTCCAGAGTATGGCTGTGGTTATGGGTGGACCCAGTAGAATGCCCCTTGGTAATAACCAGGTCCAGAGTATGTCTGTGGTTATGGGTGGGCCCAGTAGAAAGCCCCCTGGTAATAACCAGGTCCAGAGTATGGCTGTGGTTATGGGTGGGCCCAGTAGAAAGCCCCTTGGTAATAACCAGGTCCAGAGTATGGCTGTGGTTATGGGTGGACCCAGTAGAAAGCCCCTTGGTAATAACCAGGTCCAGAGTGTGGCTGTGGTTATGGGTGGGCCCAGTAGAAAGCCCCTTGGTAATAACCAGGTCCAGAGTATGGCTGTGGTTATGGGTGGACCCAGTAGAAAGCCCCCTGGTAATAACCAGGTCCAGGGTATGGCTGTAGTTATGGGTGGGCCCAGTAGAAAGCCCCTTGATAATAACGAGGTCCAGAGTATGGCTGTGGTTATGGGTGGACCAGTAGAAAGCCCCTAGGTAATAACCAGGTCCAGAGTGTGGCTGTGGTTATGGGTGGGCCCAGTGGAAAGCCCCTTGGTAATAACCAGGTCTGTAGTGTGGCTGTGGTTATGGGTGGGCCCAGTAACATGTTGGATAAAGTCCATAGAGCTAAAATTATTCAGAAATTCAATGGCCTTGGAGTCAGTCTCTTTGTCAACATTTAATTCGCCCAACACAATGATTTTATCACAGTTCACAAGGACAATAGACAATAGTTCAGGGAAATCAGTAAATAACGAAATTTAAAAATAATGAAATTTAAACAGTATAACTTGATGCTCTGGTCTGGTGGCTGACATTTAAACAGTATAGCATGATGCTCTGGTCTGGTGGCTGACATTTAAACAGTATAACATGATGCTCTTGTCTGGTGGCTGACATTTAACCTCTTGGGGCAATTTTATTGTAGACGGGGCAATCTGTATTCAATACAGCAAGTAAACAAACCATGCTCCTTTTTACGTCTTGCACAACTCTCAATAGTGTTCCGTTGTTCCTTTATGTGCTTCTTCTTCGTTGCACAAATGAATAACCTCAACCAAATTCCAAAGACTGGTGACATCCAGTGGAAGCGGTAGGAACTGAAAACAGGTTCCTAAGAAATATCACTTGGCAATGACATCTCAGGGAAGAGAAAGCGGCCAAAATAAAATAAAAATCTGAACAGTTAGTCCTCTGGGTTTTGCCTGCTACATAAGTTATGTGATACTCACAGACATGATTCAAACAGTTTTAGAAACTTCAGAGTGTTTTCTATCAAATTATAATAATAATATGCATATCTTCTATTCCTAGCATGAGAAGCAGAAAGTTGAAATTGGGCACACTATTTATCCAAAAGTGAAAATGCTACCCCCTATACCTTAAAATGATATTATTAAACAGTATAACATGATGCTCTGGTGGCTGACATTTAACAGTATAGCATGATGCTCTGGTGGCTGACATTTAAACAGTATAACATGATGCTCTGGTGGCTGACATTTAAACAGTATAGCATGATGCTCTGGTGACTGACATTTAAACAGTATAACATGATGCTCTGGTCTGGTGGCTGACATTTAAACAGTATAACATGAACCTCTGCTCTGGTTGCTGACATTTAAACAGTATAACATGATGCTCTGGTCTGGTTGCTGACTTTTAAACAGTATAACATGATGCTCTGGTGGCTGACATTTAAACAGTATAACATGATGCTCTGGTGACTGACATTTAAACAGTATAGCATGATGCTCAAAATACCCAAAGTCACCAAGCCAAATATTCTTACAACTGAAAGCATTAGTAAACATAGAGGCTGTCTCCACCCCACACATAGACGTATCAGAGCAGTAGATCTGTGTCTGTTAGAGGTGTTAGCTGTTTGTGAACAACATCATGTTGAACACCTCTGTTCCTCTGTCACACATTTCATTTTTAGGTCATTTAACTCTTGTCCAGAGCAACTTACAGTAGTGAGTTGATACATTATTGAACTCTTTCCTGTACTGGTCCCCCATGGGATTTGAACCTACAACCCTGGCATTGTAAGGGCCATTCTCTACCAACTGAGCCTCACTGGAAAAAAACACACACACACACACACACACACACACACACACACACACACACACACACACACACACACACACACACACACACACACACACACACACACACACACACGGGTGTATAAATGTATCTAACTACACATTAAACACTGAGACCTGTTGGTGTGTATAAATGTATCTAACTACACATTAAACACTGAGACCTGTTGGGGTGTATAAATGTATCTAAAACATTAAACACTGAGACCTGTTGGGGTCTATAACTGTTCCTGTGGTGTTGGAGGTCTTCACTGTAGCAGACAGGATCAGCTCCTCTGTCCCTCACTCATCTCTCTCTCCTCTCTCTTTACCTAGAGACCCTGTTCATCAGAACATCATGGTGTTGGAGGTCTTCACTGTAGTAGACTGGATCAGCTCCTCTGTCCCTCACTCATCTCTCTCTCCTCTCTCTTTACCTAGTGACCCTGTTCATCAGAACATCATGGTGTTGGAGGTCTTCACTGTAGTAGACTGGATCAGCTCCTCTGTCCCTCACTCATCTCTCTCTCCTCTTTACCTAGTGACCCTGTTCATCAGAACATCATGGTGTTGGAGGTCTTCACTGTAGTAGACTGGATCAGCTCCTCTGTCCCTCACTCATCTCTCTCTCCTCTCTCTTTACCTAGAGACCCTGTTCATCAGAACATCATGGTGGATGGAAAAAGATGCACAACCCTGTCAGTCCATCTCTTTACTTCTCTTTTCTCTTATATTCTCTCTCCCTCCTTCCCTTTTCGTAACCAACTGCGGCCTTGACCGCCAACAGCATCAGCAACAGAGAGGTGTGAAGTTTCCACAACAGAGTTGGAGTCAGTTTATCATGAGAACATACAGACATCACTGACTGGAACTATCAACAACAAGAGTTATTTTATCATGAGAACATACAGACACCACTGACTGGAACCAGCTGACAGTATCAGTTGTGAAGGCTTCAATACTACTAACAGAAGGGAAGTTGTAGTGTTTTGTCCATGATGACTGATGTAAAGACTTCATTACTACTAACAGAAGGAAAGTTGTAGTGTTATGTCCATGATGAATGATGTAAAGGCTTCATTACTACTAACAGAAGGACAGTTGTAGTGTTATGTCCATGATGATTGTTGGAAAGGCTTCAATGTGTTTTATATTTATCTAATATAATAATAATAATAATAATAATAATAATAATAATCATTTCTAATTGTTAATGTAAAATTGTAAATTGTATTTTACTATAATGTCATTTTGTGTGTTTATCTTGAGCAGCACCAGTTTATGGTGCCAACTTGCCAAATAAAGCTTCCAAGACCTGGAGGTTCAATATGTTGTATCCT
Organism: Oncorhynchus mykiss; assembly: GCF_013265735.2. NCBI lineage: Eukaryota > Metazoa > Chordata > Actinopteri > Salmoniformes > Salmonidae > Oncorhynchus > Oncorhynchus mykiss. The sequence goes on along the minus strand of NC_048573.1, from coordinate 1,951,547 downwards.
GATCTGTCCACTAGATGGCAGTGCTCCGTGTGTTGTGTCCTGACTTGTCCACTAGATGGCAGTGCTCCATGTGTTGTATCCTGATTTGTCCACTAGATGGCAGTGTTCCATGTGTTGTATCCTGATCTGTCCAGTAGATGGCAGTGCTCCGTGTGTTGTATCCTGATCTTACATTCCCTGGCTGCAGACATGAATGATACTTTAAATATAAGTTGGCCCTAACCACAGATCTAGGATCAGATTACTCTACCTACAATTCTGACGCCATGCTGTCAAATAAAATAAAATTGTATTCATCACGTGCTTAATAAAACAGGTGTAGGTAGACCTTAACATCTCTGTCTCTGTCTGTCTGGTAGAGTGGTGGTTGCTCCACAAACCAGAGAGGTCAAATCCCAGAGAAACAGTTAATGGAGCAACTTCTTTCTTGTTGCCTTTGTGGGCCTGAAAGGGCAAACCAGAGGTACATAGGGGAAAAGGGGCTAGGTTCCCATCAAAAAGCAAGAATGAAGTGACACCTTGTTTCAAATGTCATTTCAATAGAGTTGTGATAACATACTATGGTGTGGAGTAACAACACAACCATACTCGGCAAAAGCCAACTTTTACCTGGGGCCATTCTTTGTAGACCATTCAAAAGTGTTCCTAGTCTTGGTCCCCCTGAAGAAAGCCACATGTTAAGATAGTTTAAAAATAGTTGTAGTTATGGTGGTGAATTCCCAAAGGAGAGGTTGTGAGTTAAATTCCTTTCATGCCAACTTGCTTTTGTTGCCTTGACAGAACAATGTTGAGGTGGGGTTCCGGAAGAACGTTAGACATTAAGGGAAATTGGATTATAAAATGTTAGGTTATAGCAACTGGTGTTGAGTAGGAGTGCTGATCTACGATCAAACCCACCCCTGTCCATATAATCTTATTCCAGAGACAACTGATTCAGAATGATCCAGGCAAAGCTAATCGTAGAAAAGTGCTCCTCTGTACTCATTTATGAAATGTCTCAGGCTAAGAATGCTGAACAGGAATCAGTACCCCCCACCCCCCGTCAAAGTGATGTTATTCATTCTACTCGCAAATGCTAAACAGATCCTAGTTCAGCACTCCTACTTCAAGCCACCAAGTGAATGTTGGGTTTTGGGTGCTAAACGTCTTGAACAGTGGTTGAAAAAGTACCCAATAGTCAAACTTGAGTAAAAGTAAAGATATGTTAATAGAAAATGACTCAAGTAAAACTCACCCAGTCAAATACTAAGTAAACGTCATTGCTAAAAGATACTGAAGTATCAGTGGTAAAAGTATTAATTATTTTACCTTCCATATATTAAGTAAACCAGACAGCACAATTCTCTTGTTTTTTTTTAAAGAAATAGCCATGGGAACAATCAGACATAATTTACAAACGAAGCATGTGTGAGTCAGATCAGAGGCAGTAGGGATAACCAGGGATGTTCTCTGTTTAGTGAGTCCTCCAGATCAGAGGCAGTAGGGATGACCAGGGATGTTCTCTGTTTAGTGAGTCCACCAGATCAGAGGCAGTAGGGATGACCAGGGATGTTCTCTGTTTAGTGAGTCCTCCAGATCAAAGGCAGTAGAGATGACCAGGGATGTTCTCTGTTTAGTGAGTCCACCAGATCAGAGGCAGTAGGGATGACCAGGGATGTTCTCTGTTTAGTGAGTCCGCTAGATCAGAGGCAGTAGGGATGACCAGGGATGTTCTCTGTTTAGTGAGTCCGCTAGATCAGAGGCAGTAGGGATGACCAGGGATGTTCTCTGTTTAGTAGGTCCTCCAGATCAGAGGCAGTAGGGATGACCAGGGATGTTCTCTGTTTAGTGAGTCCTCCAGATCAGAGGCATTAGGGATAAGAAGAAATAGCCATGGGAACAAGTATTCTGTGCATGTGACAAATACTATTTGATTTGTTACACATGAAAACATGTTGTGATCCTGGTGTGACATTATTGAAGCTGTGCTGACACCTAGTGGACATAAAGAGAAACAACACCACACACACACTATAACCTTAACACAGATGGGATGCATTACATACATTGCTCTTTAAAAAAATATATTAGACACTGATAAATATGTCCAATAAACAGACGTTCAAAAGTCGGAATGTAAAACAAAACGACTGGAAAGTTATTCAAGAGCAGTTGTAGTGAATCAAGCATCTTGGGGTTACCGGTAATAGGTCAAAGTATATATTTTACATGTTCTAATTTATTTAACAAGATGAACTCAACAACATCGACACAAGTTACCTGCTATATTTGGGAAACAGGATTAACACAGAGAGAAATACAAAATACAATGCATGTTTCTGTAGTACGAGTAGGTATATACAGTATCATCGGTAACAATTGTATACAAGCCACCTACCTAATAAAATACTGGGGCTTGCGGTCATTAGTTACATTTCAACCACAGCGATTCCCCAATTGAGGCGCAACAGAGTTCACCGGCAGGAACACCGGAAATAATAACTAAATCAACAAACGAGACATGGTGGAGGCTACCAGAATGAAGAGAGACATTTGTCAGAAAAAACGTTGTGAGTGAAAAACATAATTACATAGCTCACTCCCTACCCGGTATCTCATTCTACTGTTATGCAACTCTGTATGTGTTGTTTGTTGGCAACCTTGTTATTTACAACGTTTTTGGTTCCTCAAATTATACCCACCCAGTGTGGACTGTATCCGTACGAAACCCGCTTCAAGCTTGGGCTAAAGAAGAAAGGAAGCCACTACAATCAAGTCATCCCAGCTAAAGAGTCGTCTAGGAAACCAAACGACTTGATGAAGACTCTAAGTTGCCGTCTGAATACTTCTAAGGAGCCTCAACTTGGGCAGTGGCTAAAGAGGAAAGGAAGCCCCTCAACATGATGCCTGGGGAGATATTTGCGTACAACTCTGTTCTTGCAGAAGGAATTGTCTGGCAGCAGGAACACACAATTCATGTGTACGGATGTGATCTGCACATTCTGGCCACACCTGACCAAAGTTGCCCTTCATTGTCCAGAGCTCACCACTCTTCTAGACATGAAGCCACTGCTTTCCGTCATGCATGCGAAGGCACATCGTTTGAAATGCCAGGTGAGTGTTTCTTTATTAAGGAATACGTCATTGTATTTATCCGACACGTTACGATTGTTGGTGTCAGGCTGGCAATTGAATCAGTCGGAAGCTGGGAGCAGAGGTCTCTTCTCCATGCTTCAGAGGAGAGTCAGCAGCCTCAGAAGACACCAGGACTCTGTCAAACTGATATAGAGCAAAGCTATGGGCCAAGACACCTCCCTCCAAGAAGATAACTTCATAGATAACCTCCTGGAAGAGGACCTAGATGACAGCATCCACTACAGCCCTGATGACGAGGAATCTGTCCCAGACTGACGGTGTTCGTTTGGGTGCGTGCAGTTTGCATTGGGTGGAAAGTGATTCCATTTGTTTTGTAGATGTGCTTTATCTGCCTTCCTAAGGAAAAATAGTTTGAACATTTTATGGAAACTAAAGGTTTATGTTTCTTCCTTGTTGACAATGTGATCACATGGTACAGATTTGAGAAGGGCGCTCGTCTGTTACTGCTTTTGCCCGATCACATGACCAGGTCACATGACCAGGTCCGATCCCTTTAAATGGCCAATCTGCAGTTGATACATCCACTTATGGATGCTTGAAGAATATCATTTATAAATGCCTCATGAATATAGTTCAACTACCCCATCAGATCCCAAAATAGATGTTTTTGTTCTACTCCAATGTTTGTAAACAAAGTAAATGTAAACATTCACTAGCATGTGTCCAACTCATTCCACGGTGAGCCGAGTGTCTGCGGGTTTCACTCCTCCCATGGAGCTACATCAGTACATTAGTCATGGGATTTTAAGTTAAGGTGACCAGATTTCTGAAATTAAAACCGGGGACATTTCCAGTTCGGAGTTCAATATATCATTACAATATCCAATGTTATTATCTATTATATATAATATCAATATTGTCTCTAATCTAGTGGAGAAATAGCATGTTACACTATTGTAGACATTTTCTCTAACCTAGTGGAGTAATAACATGTTCCTCTACTGAAGACATTGTCTCTAATCTAGGTTGGATTAATAACATATTCCACTACTGAAGACATTGTATCTAATCTTGTGGAGTAATAACATGTTCCACTACTGAAGACATTGTCTCTAATCTAGTAGACTATAAACATGTTCCACCACTGAAGTCATTGTCTCTAATCTAGTGGAGTAATAACATGTTCCATCACTGAAGACAGTGTATCTAATCTAGTGGAGCAATAACATGTTCCACTACTGAAGACATTGTCTCTAATCCAGGTTGGAGTAATAAGATTTCCCGCTACTGAAGACATTGTCTCAAATCTAGTGGAGTAACAACATGTTCCACTACTGAAGACATGGTCTCTAATCTAGTGAAGTAATAACATGTTCCACTACTGAAGATATTGTCTCTAATCTACCGAAGTAATAACATGTTCCACTACTGAAGACATTGTATCTAATCTAGTGGAGTAATAACATGTTCCACTACTGAAGACATTGTATCTAATCTAGTAGACTATAAACATGTTCCACTACTGAAGACATTGTCTCTAATCTAGTGGAGTAATAACATGTTCTAATACTGAAGACATTGTCTCTATTCTGGTGGAGTAATAACATGTTCCACTACTGAAGTCATTGTCTCTAATCTAGTGGAGTAATAACATGTTCCATCACTGAAGACATTGTCTCTAATCTAGTTTGGAGTAATAACATGTTCCACTACTGAAGACATTGTCTCTAATCTAGTGGAGTAATAAGATGTTCCACTACTGAAGACATTGTCTCTAATCTAGTTTGGAGTAATAACATGTTCCACTACTGAAGACATTGTCTCTAATCTAGTGGAGTAATAACATGTTCCATTACTGAAGACATTGTCTCTAATCTAGTGGAGTAATAAGATTTTCCTCTACTGAAGACATTGTCTCTAATCTAATGGAGTAATAACATGTTCCATCACTGAAGACATTGTCTCTAATCTAGTTTGGAGTAATAACATGTTCCATCACTGAAGACATTGTCTCTAATCTAGGTGTTAGTAATAACATGTTCCACTACTGAAGACATTGTCTCTAATCTAGTGGAGTAATAACATGTTCCACTACTGAAGACATTGTCTCTAATCTAGTGGAGTAAAAACATGTTCCATTGCTGAAGACATTGTCTCTAATCTGGATTAGTAATAACACGTTCCACACCTGAAGTCATTGTCTCTAATCCAGGTTGGAGTAATAGCATATTGCACCACTGAAGACATTGTCTCTAATCTAGTGGAGTAATATTGTGTCCCACTACTGAAGACATTGTCTCTAATCTGGTGGAGTAATAACATGTTCCACTACTGAAGTCATTGTCTCTAATCTAGTGGAGTAATAACATGTTCCATCACTGAAGACATTGTCTCTAATCTAGTTTGGAGTAATAACATGTTCCACTACTGAAGTCATTGTCTCTAATCTAGTGGAGTAATAACATGTTCCATCACTGAAGACATAGTCTCTAATCTAGTTTGGAGTAATAACATGTTCCACAACTGAAGACATTGTCTCTAATATAGTGGAGTAATAGCATGTTACATTATTGAAGACATTGTCTCTAACCTAGTGGAGTAATAACATGTTCCTCTACTGAAGACATTGTCTCTATTCTAGGTTGGATTAATAACATATTCCACTACTGAAGACATTGTATCTAATCTAGTGGAGTAATAACATGCTCCACTACTGAAGACTTTGTCTCTAATCAAGTAGACTATTAACATGTTCCACTACTGAAGATATTGTCTCTAATCTAGTGGAGTAATAACATGTTCCACTACTGAAGACATTGTCTCTAATCTAGGTTGTAGTAATAACATGTTCCACTACTGAAGACATTGTCTCTAATCTAGTGGAGTAATAACATGTTCCACACCTGAAGACATTGTCTCTAATCTAGTGGAGAAATATCATGTTCCACTACTGAAGACATTGTTTCTATTCTAGGTTGGAGTAATAACATGTTCCAGTACTGAAGACATTGTCTCTAATCTAGTGGAGTAATAACATGTTCCACTACTGAAGTCATTGTCTCTAATCTAGTGGAGTAACAACATGTTCCACTACTGAAGACATTGTCTCTAATCTACTTGAGTAATAACATGTTCCACTACTGAAGACATTGTCTCTAATCTAGGTTTGAGTAATAACATGTTCCTCTACTGAATACATTGTCTCTAATCTAGTGGAATAATAACATGTTCCACTACTGAAGTCATTGTCTCTAATCCAGGGTGGAGTAATAACATGTTCCACTACTGAAGACATTGTCTCTAATCCAGGTTGGAGTAATAAGATTTCCCACCACTGAAAACATTGTCTCTCATCTAAGTTGGAGTAATAACATGTTCTAATACTGAAGACATTGTCTCTAATCTGGTGAAGTAATAACATGTTCCACTACTGAAGACATTGTCTCTAATCTAGTGGAGTTATATTGTGTTCCACTACTGAAGACATTGTCTCTAATCTAGTGAAGTAATAACATGTTCCACTACTGAAGACATTGTCTCTAATCTAGTGGAGTAATAATATGTTCCACTACTGAAGACATTGTCTCTAATCTAGGTGTTAGTAATAACATGTTCCACTACTGAAGACATTGTCTCTAATCTAGTGAAGTAATAACATGTTCCACTACTGAAGACATAGTCTCTAATCTAGTAGACTATAAACATGTTCCACTACTGAAGACATTGTGTCTAATCTAGTGGAGTAATAACATGTTCCACTACTGAAGACATTGTCTCTAATCTAATGGAGTAATAACATGTTCCACTACTGAAGACATTGTCTCTAATCTAGTGAAGTAATAACATGTTCCACTACTGAAGACATAGTCTCTAATCTAGTAGACTATAAACATGTTCCACTACTGAAGACATTGTCTCTAATCTAGTGGAGTAATAACATGTTCCACTACTGAAGACATTGTCTCTAATCTAATGGAGTAATAACATGTTCCACTACTGAAGACATTGTCTCTAATCTAGTGGAGTAATAACATGTTCCACTACTGAATACATTGTCTCTAATCTAATGGAGTAATAAGATGTTCCATTACTGAAGACATTGTCTCTAATCTAGTGGAGTAATAACATGTTCCACTACTGAAGACATTGTCTCTAATCCAGGTTGGAGTAATAGCATATTCCACTACTGAAGACATTGTCTCTAATCTAGTGGAATAATAACATGTTCCACTACTGAAGACATTGTCTCTAATCTGGATGAGTAATAACATGTTCCACTACTGAAGTCATTGTCTCTAATCTAGTGGAATAATAACATGTTCCACTACTAAAGTCATTGTCTCTAATCCAGGTTGGAGTAATAGCATATTCCACTACTGAAGACATTGTCTCTAATCTAGTGGAATAATAACATGTTCCACTACTGAAGTCATTGTCTCCAATCCAGGGTGGAGTAATAACATGTTCCACTACTGAAGACATTGTCTATAATCCAGGTTGGAGTAATAACATTTTCCACTACTGTAGGCATTGTCTCTATTCTAGTGGAGTAATAACATGTTCCACTACTGAAGTCATTGTCTCTAATCCAGGGTGGAGTAATAACATGTTCCACTACTGAAGACATTGTCTCTAATCCAGGTTGGAGTAATACGATTTCCCACCACTGAAAACATTGTCTCTAATCTAGGTTGTAGTAATAACATGTTCTAATACTGAAGACATTGTCTCTAATCTGGTGAAGAAATAACATGTTCCACTACTGAAGACATTGTCTCTAATCTAGTGGAGTAACAACATGTTCCACTACTGAAGACATTGTCTCTAATCTACTTGAGTAATAACATGTTCCACTACTGAAGTCATTGTCTCTAATCTAGGTTGGAGTAATAACATGTTCCACTACTGAAGACATTGTCTCTAATCTAGTGGAATAATAACATGTTCCACTACTGAAGTCATTGTCTCTAATCCAGGGTGGAGTAATAACATGTTCCACTACTGAAGTCATTGTCTCTAATCCAGGTTGGAGTAATAAGATTTCACACCACTGAAAACATTGTCTCTAATCTAGGTTGGAGTAATAACATGTTCCACTACTGAAGACATTGTCTCTATTCTAGTGGAGTAATAACATGTTCCACTACTGAAGACATTGTCTCTAATCTAGTGGAGTAATAGCATGTTCCACTACTGAAGGCATTGTCTCTATTCTAGTGGAGTAATAACATGTTCCACTACTGAAGATATTGTCTCTAATCTAGTGGAGTTATATTGTGTTCCACTACTGAAGACATTGTCTCTAATCTGCTGGAGTAATAACATGTTCTAATACTGAAGACATTGTCTCTGATCTAGTGGAGTAATATAGTGTTCCACTACTGAAGACATTGTCTCTAATCTAGTGGAGTCATAACATGTTCCACTACTGAAGACATTGTCTCTAATCTAGTGGAGTCATAATATGTTCCACTACTGAAGACATTGTCTCTAATCCAGGTTGGAGTAATAAGATTTCCCACCACTGAAAACATTGTCTCTAATCTAGGTTGTAGTAATAACATGTTCCACTACTGAAGACATTGTCTCTAATCTAGTGGAGTAATAACATGTTCCACTACTGAAGACATTGTCTCTAATCTGGTGAAGTAATAACATGTTCCACTACTGAAGATATTGTCTCTAATCTAGTGGAGTAATAACATGTTCCACTACTGAAGACATTGTCTCTAATCTAGTGGAGTTATATTGTGTTCCACTACTGAAGACATTGTCTCTAATCTGCTGGAGTAATAACATGTTCTAATACTGAAGACATTGTCTCTGATCTAGTGGAGTAATATAGTGTTCCACTACTGAAGACATTGTCTCTAATCTAGTGGAATAATAACATGTTCCACTACTGAAGACATTGTCTCTAATCCAGGTTGGAGTAATAAGATTTCCCACCACTGAAAACATTGTCTCTAATCTAGGTTGGAGTAATAACATGTTCCACTACTGATGACATCGTCTCCAATCTAGTGGAGTACTAACATGTTCCACTACTGAATTCATTGTCTCTAATCTAGTGGAGAAATAACATGTTCCACTACTGAAGACATTGTCTCTATTCTAGGTTGGAGTAATAACATGTTCCATTACTGAAGACATTGTATCTAATCTAGTGGAGTAATAACATGTTCCACTACTGAAGACATTGTATCTAATCTAGTAGACTATAAACATGTTCCACTACTGAAGACATTGTCTCTAATCTAGTGGAGTAATAACATGTTCTAATACTGAAGACATTGTCTCTATTCTGGTGGAGTAATAACATGTTCCACTACTGAAGTCATTGTCTCTAATCTAGTGGAGTAATAACATGTTCCATCACTGAAGACATTGTCTCTAATCTAGTTTGGAGTAATAACATGTTCCACTACTGAAGACATTGTCTCTAATCTAGTGGAGTAATAAGAGGTTCCACTACTGAAGACATTGTCTCTAATCTAGTTTGGAGTAATAACATGTTCCACTACTGAAGACATTGTCTCTAATCTAGTGGAGTAATAACATGTTCCATTACTGAAGACATTGTCTCTAATCTAGTGGAGTAATAAGATTTTCCTCTACTGAAGACATTGTCTCTAATCTAATGGAGTAATAACATGTTCCATCACTGAAGACATTGTCTCTAATCTAGTTTGGAGTAATAACATGTTCCATCACTGAAGACATTGTCTCTAATCTAGGTGTTAGTAATAACATGTTCCACTACTGAAGACATTGTCTCTAATCTAGTGGAGTAATAACATGTTCCACTACTGAAGACAGTGTCTCTAATATAGTGTAGTAATAACATGTTCCACTACTGAAGACAGTGTCTCTAATATAGTGTAGTAATAACATGTTCCACTACTGAAGACATTGTCTCTATTCTAGTGGAGTAATAACATGTTCCACTACTGAAGTCATTGGTCTAATCTAGTGGATTAATAACATATTCCACTACTGAAGACATTGGTCTAATCTAGTGGATTAATAACATGTTCCACTACTGAAGACAGTGTCTCTAATATAGTGTAGTAATAACATGTTCCACTACTGAAGACAGTGTCTCTAATATAGTGTAGTAATAACATATTCCACTACTGAAGACATTGTCTCTATTCTAGGTTGGAGTAATAACATGTTCCACTACTGAAGACATTGTCTCTATTCTAGTGGAGTAATAACATGTTCCACTACTGAAGACATTGTCTCTAATCTAGTGGAGTTATATCGTGTTCCACTACTGAAGACATTGTCTCTAATATAGTGGAGTAATAGCATGTTACACTACTGAAGACATTGATTCTAACCTAGTGGAGTAATAACATGTTCCTCTACTGAAGACATTGTCTCTATTCTAGGTTGGATTAATAACATATTCCACTACTGAAGACATTGTATCTAATCTAGTGGAGTAATAACATGCTCCACTACTGAAGACTTTGTCTCTAATCAAGTAGACTATTAACATGTTCCACTACTGAAGATATTGTCTCTAATCTAGTGGAGTAATAACATGTTCCACTACTGAAGACATTGTCTCTAATCTAGGTTGTAGTAATAACATGTTCCACTACTGAAGACATTGTCTCTAATCTAGTGGAGTAATAACATGTTCCACACCTGAAGACATTGTCTCTAATCTAGTGGAGAAATGTCATGTTCCACTACTGAAGACATTGTTTCTATTCTAGGTTGGAGTAATAACATGTTCCAGTACTGAAGACATTGTCTCTAATCTAGTGGAGTAATAACATGTTCCACTACTGAAGTCATTGTCTCTAATCTAGTGGAGTAACAACATGTTCCACTACTGAAGACATTGTCTCTAATCTACTTGAGTAATAACATGTTCCACTACTGAAGACATTGTCTCTAATCTAGGTTGGAGTAATAACATGTTCCTCTACTGAATACATTGTCTCTAATCTAGTGGAATAATAACATGTTCCACTACTGAAGTCATTGTCTCTAATCCAGGGTGGAGTAATAACATGTTCCACTACTGAAGACATTGTCTCTAATCCAGGTTGGAGTAATAAGATTTCCCACCACTGAAAACATTGTCTCTAATCTAGGTTGTAGTAATAACATGTTCCACTACTGAAGACATTGTCTCTAATCTAGTGGAGTAATAACATGTTCCACTACTGAAGACATTGTCTCTGTTCTAGTGGAGAAATAACATGTTCCACTACTGAAGACATTGTCTCTATTCTAGGTTGGAGTAATAACATGTTCCATTACTGAAGACATTGTCTCTAATCTAATGGAATAATAATAACATGTTCCACTACTGATGACATCGTCTCCAATCTAGTGGAGTACTAACATGTTCCACTACTGAATTCATTGTCTCTAATCTAGTGGAGAAATAACATGTTCCACTACTGAAGACATTGTCTCTATTCTAGGTTGGAGTAATAACATGTTCCATTACTGAAGACATTGTCTCTAATCTAGTTTGGTTATAGCATATTCCACGACTGAAGACCTTGTCTCTAATCTAGTTTGGAGTAATAACATGTTCTAATACTGAAGACATTGTCTCTAATCTAGTGGAGTAATATAGTGTTCCACTACTGAAGACATTGTCTCTAATCTAGTGGAATAATAGCATGTTCCACTACTGAAGTCATTGTCTCTAATCTAGTGGAGAAATAACATGTTCCACTACTGAAGACATTGTCTCTAATCTAGTTTGGAGTAATAACATGTTCCACTACTGAAGACATTGTCTCTAATCTAGTTTGGAGTAATAACATGTTAAACTATTGAAGTCATTGTCTCTAATCCAGGTTGGAGTAATAGCATATTCCACTACTGAAGACATTGTCTCTAATCTACTGGAGTAATAACATGTTCTAATACTGAAGACATTGTCTCTAATCCAGGGTGGAGTAATAACATGTTCCACTACTGAAGACATGTCTATAATCCAGGTTGGAGTAATAACATGTTCCACTACTGAAGTCATTGTCTCTAATCTAGTGGAGTAACAACATGTTCCACTACTGAAGACATTGTCTCTAATCTACTTGAGTAATAACATGTTCCACTACTGAAGTCATTGTCTCTAATCTAGTGGAGTAATAACATGTTCCACTACTGAAGTCATTGTCTCTAATCCAGGTTGGAGTAATAAGATTTCACACCACTGAAAACATTGTCTCTAATCCAGGTTGGAGTAATAACATGTTCCACTACTGAAGGCATTGTCTCTGTTCTAGTGGAGTAATAACATGTTCCACTACTGAAGTCATTGTCTCTAATCCAGGGTGGAGTAATAACATGTTTCACTACTGAAGACATTGTCTCTAATCCAGGTTGGAGTAATAAGATTTCCCACCACTGAAAACATTGTCTCTAATCTAGGTTGTAGTAATAACATGTTGTAATACTGAAGATATTGTCTCTAATCTGGTGAAGTAATAACATGTTCCACTACTGAAGACATTGTCTCTAATCTAGTGGAGTAATATAGTGTTTCACTACTGAAGACATTGTCTCTAATCTAGTGGAATAATAACATGTTCCACTACTGACGTCATTGTCTCTAATCCAGGGTGGAGTAATAACATGTTCCACTACTGAAGTCATTGTCTCTAATCCAGGGTGGAGTAATAACACGTTCCACTACTGAAGTCATTGTCTCTAATCAGGGTGGAGTAATAACATGTTCCACTACTGAAGATATTGTCTCTAATCCAGGTTGGAGTAATAAGATTTCCCACCACTGAAAACATTGTCTCTAATCTAGGTTGTTGTAATAACATGTTCTAATACTGAAGACATTGTCTCTAATCTGGTGAAGTAATAACATGTTCCACTACTGAAGACATTGTCTCTAATCTAGTGGAGTAATATAGTGTTCCACTACTGAAGACATTGTCTCTAATCTAGTGGAATAATAACATGTTCCACTACTGAAGTCATTGTCTCTAATCCAGGGTGGAGTGATAACATGTTTCACTACTGAAGACATTGTCTCTAATCCAGGTTGGAGTAATAAGATTTCCCACCACTGAAGACATTGTCTCTAATCTAGTGGAATAATAATAACATGTTCCACTACTGATGACATCGTCTCCAATCTAGTGGAGTACTAACATGTTCCACTACTGAATTCATTGTCTCTAATCTAGTGGAGAAATAACATGTTCCACTACTGATGACATTGTCTCTATTCTAGGTTGGAGTAATAACATGTTCCACTACTGAAGACATTGTCTCTAATCTAGTTTGGAGTAATAGCATATTCCACGACTGAAGACATTGTCTCTAATCTAGTTTGGAGTAATAACATGTTCTAATACTGAAGACATTGTCTCTAATCTAGTGGAGTAATATAGTGTTCCACTACTGAAGACATTGTCTCTATTCTAGTGGAATAATAGCATGTTCCACTACTGAAGACATCGTCTCCAATCTAGTGGAGTACTAACATGTTCCACTACTGAATTTATTGTGTCTAATCTAGTGGAGAAATAACATGTTCCACTACTGAAGACATTGTCTCTAATCTAGTTTGGAGTAATAACATGTTCCACTACTGAAGACATTGTCTCTAATCTAGTTTGGAGTAATAGCATGTTAAACTATTGAAGTCATTGTCTCTAATCCAGGTTGGAGTAATAGCATATTCCACTACTGAAGACATTGTCTCTAATCTACTGGAGTAATAACATGTTCTAATACTGAAGACATTGTCTCTAATCTAGTGGAGTAATATAGTGTTCCACTACTGAAGACATCGTCTCTAATCCAGGGTGGAATAATAACATGTTCCACTACTGAAGTCATTGTCTCTAATCCAGGGTGGAGTAATAACATGTTCCACTACTGAAGACATTGTCTATAATCCAGGTTGGAGTAATAACATGTTCCACTACTGAAGGCATTGTCTCTATTCTAGTGGAGTAATAACATGTTCCACTACTGAAGTCATTGTCTCTAATCCAGGGTGGAGTAATAACATGTTTCACTACTGAAGACATTGTCTCTAATCCAGGTTGGAGTAATAAGATTTCCCACCACTGAAAACATTGTCTCTAATCTAGGTTGGAGTAATAACATGTTCCACTACTGTAGACATTGTCTCTAATCTAGTGGAGTTATATCGTGTTCAACTACTGAAGACATTGTCTCTAATCTACTGGAATAATAATAACATGTTCCACTACTGATGACATCGTCTCCAATCTAGTGGAGTACTAACATGTTCCACTACTGAATTCATTGTCTCTAATCTAGTGGAGAAATAACATGTTCCACTACTGAAGACATTGTCTCTATTCTAGGTTGGAGTAATAGCATATTCCACGACTGAAGACATTGTCTCTAATCTAGTTTGGAGAAATAACATGTTCTAATACTGAAGACATTGTCTCTAATCTAGTTTGGAGTAATAACATGTTCCACTACTGAAGACATTGTCTCTAATCCAGGGTGGAGTAATAACATGTTCACCTACTGAAGACATTGTCTCTAATCTAGTGGAGTAATAACATGTTCCACTACTGAAGACATTGTCTCTAATCTAGTGGAATAATAACATGTTCCACTACTGAAGACATCGTCTCCAATCTACTGGAGTACTAACATGTTCCACTACTGAATTTATTGTCTCTAACCTAGTGGAGAAATAACATGTTCCACTACTGAAGACATTGTCTCTAATCCAGGTTGGAGTAATAACATGTTCCACTACTGAAGGCATTGTCTCTGTTCTAGTGGAGTAATAACATGTTCCACTACTGAAGTCATTGTCTCTAATCCAGGGTGGAGTAATAACATGTTCCACTACTGAAGACATTGTCTCTAATCTAGTGGAGTAATAACATGTTCCACTACTGAAGTCATTGTCTCTAATCCAGGTTGGAGTAATAAGATTTCACACCACTGAAAACATTGTCTCTAATCTAGGTTGGAGTAATAACATGTTCCACTACTGAAGGCATTGTCTCTGTTCTAGTGGAGTAATAACATGTTCCACTACTGAAGTCATTGTCTCTAATCCAGGTTGGAGTAATAACATGTTCCACTACTGAAGGCATTGTCTCTGTTCTAGTGGAGTAATAACATGTTCCACTACTGAAGTCATTGTCTCTAATCCAGGGTGGAGTAATAACATGTTTCACTACTGAAGACATTGTCTCTAATCCAGGTTGGAGTAATAAGATTTCCCACCACTGAAAACATTGTCTCTAATCTAGGTTGTAGTAATAACATGTTGTAATACTGAAGATATTGTCTCTAATCTGGTGAAGTAATAACATGTTCCACTACTGAAGACATTGTCTCTAATCTAGTGGAGTAATATAGTGTTTCACTACTGAAGACATTGTCTCTAATCTAGTGGAATAATAACATGTTCCACTACTGACGTCATTGTCTCTAATCCAGGGTGGAGTAATAACATGTTCCACTACTGAAGTCATTGTCTCTAATCCAGGGTGGAGTAATAACACGTTCCACTACTGAAGTCATTGTCTCTAATCAGGGTGGAGTAATAACATGTTCCACTACTGAAGATATTGTCTCTAATCCAGGTTGGAGTAATAAGATTTCCCACCACTGAAAACATTGTCTCTAATCTAGGTTGTTGTAATAACATGTTCTAATACTGAAGACATTGTCTCTAATCTGGTGAAGTAATAACATGTTCCACTACTGAAGACATTGTCTCTAATCTAGTGGAGTAATATAGTGTTCCACTACTGAAGACATTGTCTCTAATCTAGTGGAATAATAACATGTTCCACTACTGAAGTCATTGTCTCTAATCCAGGGTGGAGTGATAACATGTTTCACTACTGAAGACATTGTCTCTAATCCAGGTTGGAGTTATAAGATTTCCCACCACTGAAGACATTGTCTCTAATCTAGTGGAATAATAATAACATGTTCCACTACTGATGACATCGTCTCCAATCTAGTGGAGTACTAACATGTTCCACTACTGAATTCATTGTCTCTAATCTAGTGGAGAAATAACATGTTCCACTACTGAAGACATTGTCTCTATTCTAGGTTGGAGTAATAACATGTTCCACTACTGAAGACATTGTCTCTAATCTAGTTTGGAGTAATAGCATATTCCACGACTGAAGACATTGTCTCTAATCTAGTTTGGAGTAATAACATGTTCTAATACTGAAGACATTGTCTCTAATCTAGTGGAGTAATATAGTGTTCCACTACTGAAGACATCGTCTCCAATCTAGTGGAGTACTAACATGTTCCACTACTGAATTTATTGTGTCTAATCTAGTGGAGAAATAACATGTTCCACTACTGAAGACATTGTCTCTAATCTAGTTTGGAGTAATAACATGTTCCACTACTGAAGACATTGTCTCTAATCTAGTTTGGAGTAATAGCATGTTAAACTATTGAAGTCATTGTCTCTAATCCAGGTTGGAGTAATAGCATATTCCACTACTGAAGACATTGTCTCTAATCTACTGGAGTAATAACATGTTCTAATACTGAAGACATTGTCTCTAATCTAGTGGAGTAATATAGTGTTCCACTACTGAAGACATTGTCTCTAATCTAGTGGAATAATAACATGTTCCACTACTGAAGTCATTGTCTCTAATCCAGGGTGGAGTAATAACATGTTCCACTACTGAAGACATTGTCTATAATCCAGGTTGGAGTAATAACATGTTCCACTACTGAAGGCATTGTCTCTATTCTAGTGGAGTAATAACATGTTCCACTACTGAAGTCATTGTCTCTAATCCAGGGTGGAGTAATAACATGTTTCACTACTGAAGACATTGTCTCTAATCCAGGTTGGAGTAATAAGATTTCCCACCACTGAAAACATTGTCTCTAATCTAGGTTGGAGTAATAACATGTTCCACTACTGTAGACATTGTCTCTAATCTAGTGGAGTTATATCGTGTTCAACTACTGAAGACATTGTCTCTAATCTACTGGAATAATAATAACATGTTCCACTACTGATGACATCGTCTCCAATCTAGTGGAGTACTAACATGTTCCACTACTGAATTCATTGTCTCTAATCTAGTGGAGAAATAACATGTTCCACTACTGAAGACATTGTCTCTATTCTAGGTTGGAGTAATAGCATATTCCACGACTGAAGACATTGTCTCTAATCTAGTTTGGAGAAATAACATGTTCTAATACTGAAGACATTGTCTCTAATCTAGTTTGGAGTAATAACATGTTCCACTACTGAAGACATTGTCTCTAATCCAGGGTGGAGTAATAACATGTTCACCTACTGAAGACATTGTCTCTAATCTAGTGGAGTAATAACATGTTCCACTACTGAAGACATTGTCTCTAATCTAGTGGAATAATAACATGTTCCACTACTGAAGACATCGTCTCCAATCTACTGGAGTACTAACATGTTCCACTACTGAATTTATTGTCTCTAACCTAGTGGAGAAATAACATGTTCCACTACTGAAGACATTGTCTCTAATCCAGGTTGGAGTAATAACATGTTCCACTACTGAAGGCATTGTCTCTGTTCTAGTGGAGTAATAACATGTTCCACTACTGAAGTCATTGTCTCTAATCCAGGGTGGAGTAATAACATGTTCCACTACTGAAGACATTGTCTCTAATCCAGGTTGGAGTAATAAGATTTCCCACCACTGAAAACATTGTCTCTAATCTAGGTTGTAGTAATAACATGTTGTAATACTGAAGATATTGTCTCTAATCTGGTGAAGTAATAACATGTTCCACTACTGAAGACATTGTCTCTAATCTAGTGGAGTAATATAGTGTTTCACTACTGAAGACATTGTCTCTAATCTAGTGGAATAATAACATGTTCCACTACTGACGTCATTGTCTCTAATCCAGGGTGGAGTAATAACATGTTCCACTACTGAAGTCATTGTCTCTAATCCAGGGTGGAGTAATAACATGTTCCACTACTGAAGTCATTGTCTCTAATCCAGGGTGGAGTAATAACATGTTCCACTACTGAAGATATTGTCTCTAATCCAGGTTGGAGTAATAAGATTTCCCACCACTGAAAACATTGTCTCTAATCTAGGTTGTTGTAATAACATGTTCTAATACTGAAGACATTGTCTCTAACTGGTGAAGTAATAACATGTTCCACTACTGAAGACATTGTCTCTAATCTAGTGGAGTAATATAGTGTTCCACTACTGAAGACATTGTCTCTAATCTAGTGGAATAATAACATGTTCCACTACTGAAGTCATTGTCTCTAATCCAGGGTGGAGTGATAACATGTTTCACTACTGAAGACATTGTCTCTAATCCAGGTTGGAGTAATAAGATTTCCCACCACTGAAGACATTGTCTCTAATCTAATGGAATAATGATAACATGTTCCACTACTGATGACATCGTCTCCAATCTAGTGGAGTACTAACATGTTCCACTACTGAATTCATTGTCTCTAATCTAGTGGAGAAATAACATGTTCCACTACTGAAGACATTGTCTCTATTCTAGGTTGGAGTAATAACATGTTCCATTACTGAAGACATTGTCTCTAATCTAGTTTGGAGTAATGGCATATTCCACGACTGAAGACATTGTCTCTAATCTAGTTTGGAGTAATAACATGTTCTAATACTGAAGACATTGTCTCTATTCTAGTTTGGAGTAATGGCATATTCCACGACTGAAGACATTGTCTCTAATCTAGGTTGGAGTAATAACATGTTCTAATACTGAAGACATTGTCTCTAATCTAGTGGAGTAATATAGTGTTCCACTACTGAAGACATTGTCTCTATTCTAGTGGAATAATAGCATGTTCCACTACTGAAGACATCGTCTCCAATCTAGTGGAGTACTAACATGTTCCACTACTGAATTTATTGTGTCTAATCTAGTGGAGAAATAACATGTTCCACTACTGAAGACATTGTCTCTAATCTAGTTTGGAGTAATAACATGTTCCACTACTGAATTCATTGTCTCTAATCTAGTGGAGAAATAACATGTTCCACTACTGAAGACATTGTCTCTATTCTAGGTTGGAGTAATAACATGTTCCACTACTGAAGACATTGTCTCTAATCTAGTTTGGAGTAATAACATGTTCCACTTCTGAAGACATTGTCTCTAATCTAGTTTGGAGTAATAACATGTTAAACTATTGAAGTCATTGTCTCTAATCCAGGTTGGAGTAATAACATGTTCCACTACTGAAGACATTGTCTCTAATCTAGTTTGGAGTAATAGCATATTCCACGACTGAAGACATTGTCTCTAATCTAGTTTGGAGAAATAACATGTTCTAATACTGAAGACATTGTCTCTAATCTAGTTTGGAGTAATAACATGTTCCACTACTGAAGACATTGTCTCTAATCTAGTTTGGAGTAATAGCATGTTAAACTATTGAAGTCATTGTCTCTAATCCAGGTTGGAGTAATAGCATATTCCACTACTGAAGACATTGTCTCTAATCTACTGGAGTAATAACATGTTCTAATACTGAAGACATTGTCTCTAATCTAGTGGAGTAATATAGTGTTCCACTACTGAAGACATTGTCTCTAATCTAGTGGAATAATAACATGTTCCACTACTGAAGTCATTGTCTCTAATCCAGGGTGGAGTAATAACATGTTCCACTACTGAAAACATTGTCTCTAATCTAGGTTGGAGTAATAACATGTTCCACTACTGAAGACATTGTCTATAATCCAGGTTGGAGTAATAACATGTTCCACTACTGAAGGCATTGTCTCTATTCTAGTGGAGTAATAACATGTTCCACTACTGAAGTCATTGTCTCTAATCCAGGGTGGAGTAATAACATGTTTCACTACTGAAGACATTGTCTCTAATCCAGGTTGGAGTAATAAGATTTCCCACCACTGAAAACATTGTCTCTAATCTAGGTTGGAGTAATAACATGTTCCACTACTGTAGACATTGTCTCTAATCTAGTGGAGTTATATCGTGTTCAACTACTGAAGACATTGTCTCTAATCTACTGGAATAATAATAACATGTTCCACTACTGATGACATCGTCTCCAATCTAGTGGAGTACTAACATGTTCCACTACTGAATTCATTGTCTCTAATCTAGTGGAGAAATAACATGTTCCACTACTGAAGACATTGTCTCTATTCTAGGTTGGAGTAATAACATGTTCCACTACTGAAGACATTGTCTCTAATCTAGTTTGGAGTAATAACATGTTCCACTTCTGAAGACATTGTCTCTAATCTAGTTTGGAGTAATAACATGTTAAACTATTGAAGTCATTGTCTCTAATCCAGGTTGGAGTAATAACATGTTCCACTACTGAAGACATTGTCTCTAATCTAGTTTGGAGTAATAGCATATTCCACGACTGAAGACATTGTCTCTAATCTAGTTTGGAGAAATAACATGTTCTAATACTGAAGACATTGTCTCTAATCTAGTTTGGAGTAATAACATGTTCCACTACTGAAGACATTGTCTCTAATCCAGGGTGGAGTAATAACATGTTCACCTACTGAAGACATTGTCTCTAATCTAGTGGAGTAATAACATGTTCCACTACTGAAGACATTGTCTCTAATCTAGTGGAATAATAACATGTTCCACTTCTGAAGACATCGTCTCCAATCTACTGGAGTACTAACATGTTCCACTACTGAATTTATTGTCTCTAACCTAGTGGAGAAATAACATGTTCCACCACTGAAAACATTGTCTCTAATCTAGTTTGGAGTAATAACATGTTCCACTTCTGAAGACATTGTCTCTAATCTAGTTTGGAGTAATACCATGTTAAACTATTGAAGTCATTGTCTCTAATCCAGGTTGGAGTAATAACATGTTCCACTACTGAAGACATTGTCTCTAATCTAGTTTGGAGTAATAACATGTTCCACTACTGAAGACATTGTCTCTGATCTAGTTTGGAGTAATAACATGTTCTAATACTGAAGACATTGTCTCTAATCTAGTGGAATAATAACATGTTCCACTACTGAAGTCATTGTCTCTAATCCAGGGTGGAGTAATAACATGTTCCACTACTGAAGACATTGTCTCTAATCCAGGGTGGAGTAATAACATGTTCCACTACTGAAGACATTGTCTCTAATCCAGGGTGGAGTAATAACATGTTCCACTACTGAAGACATTGTCTCTAATCCAGGTTGGAGTAATACGATTTCCCACCACTGAAAACATTGTCTCTAATCTAGGTTGGAGTAATAACATGTTCCACTACTGTAGACATTGCCTCTAATCTAGTGGAGTTATATCGTGTTCAACTACTGAAGACATTGTCTCTAATCTAGTGGAATAATAACATGTTCTAATACTGAAGACATTGTCTCTAATCTAGTTTGGAGTAATAACATGTTCCACTACTGAAGACATTGTCTCTAATCTAGTTTGGAGTAATAGCATGTTAAACTATTGAAGTCATTGTCTCTAATCCAGGTTGGAGTAATAGCATATTCCACTACTGAAGACATTGTCTCTAATCTACTGGAGAGATAACATGTTCTAATACTGAAGACATTGTCTCTAATCTAGTTTGGAGTAATAACATGTTCCACTACTGAAGACATTGTCTCTAATCCAGGGTGGAGTAATAACATGTTCACCTACTGAAGACATTGTCTCTAATCTAGTGGAGTAATAACATGTTCCACTACTGAAGACATTGTCTCTAATCTACTGGAGTACTAACATGTTCCACTACTGAATTTATTGTCTCTAACCTAGTGGAGAAATAACATGTTCCACTACTGAAGACATTGTCTCTAATCCAGGTTGGAGTAATAACATGTTCCACTACTGAAGGCATTGTCTCTGTTCTAGTGGAGTAATAACATGTTCCACTACTGAAGTCATTGTCTCTAATCCAGGGTGGAGTAATAACATGTTCCACTACTGAAGACATTGTCTCTAATCCAGGTTGGAGTAATAAGATTTCCCACCACTGAAAACATTGTCTCTAATCTAGGTTGTAGTAATAACATGTTGTAATACTGAAGATATTGTCTCTAATCTGGTGAAGTAATAACATGTTCCACTACTGAAGACATTGTCTCTAATCTAGTGGAGTAATATAGTGTTTCACTACTGAAGACATTGTCTCTAATCTAGTGGAATAATAACATGTTCCACTACTGACGTCATTGTCTCTAATCCAGGGTGGAGTAATAACATGTTCCACTACTGAAGTCATTGTCTCTAATCCAGGGTGGAGTAATAACATGTTCCACTACTGAAGTCATTGTCTCTAATCCAGGGTGGAGTAATAACATGTTCCACTACTGAAGATATTGTCTCTAATCCAGGTTGGAGTAATAAGATTTCCCACCACTGAAAACATTGTCTCTAATCTAGGTTGTTGTAATAACATGTTCTAATACTGAAGACATTGTCTCTAATCTGGTGAAGTAATAACATGTTCCACTACTGAAGACATTGTCTCTAATCTAGTGGAGTAATATAGTGTTCCACTACTGAAGACATTGTCTCTAATCTAGTGGAATAATAACATGTTCCACTACTGAAGTCATTGTCTCTAATCCAGGGTGGAGTGATAACATGTTTCACTACTGAAGACATTGTCTCTAATCCAGGTTGGAGTAATAAGATTTCCCACCACTGAAGACATTGTCTCTAATCTAATGGAATAATAATAACATGTTCCACTACTGATGACATCGTCTCCAATCTAGTGGAGTACTAACATGTTCCACTACTGAATTCATTGTCTCTAATCTAGTGGAGAAATAACATGTTCCACTACTGAAGACATTGTCTCTATTCTAGGTTGGAGTAATAACATGTTCCATTACTGAAGACATTGTCTCTAATCTAGTTTGGAGTAATGGCATATTCCACGACTGAAGACATTGTCTCTAATCTAGTTTGGAGTAATAACATGTTCTAATACTGAAGACATTGTCTCTAATCTAGTGGAGTAATATAGTGTTCCACTACTGAAGACATTGTCTCTAATCTAGTTTGGAGTAATAACATGTTCCACTTCTGAAGACATTGTCTCTAATCTAGTTTGGAGTAATAACATGTTAAACTATTGAAGTCATTGTCTCTAATCCAGGTTGGAGTAATAACATGTTCCACTACTGAAGACATTTTCTCTAATCTAGTTTGGAGTAATAGCATATTCCACGACTGAAGACATTGTCTCTAATCTAGTTTGGAGAAATAACATGTTCTAATACTGAAGACATTGTCTCTAATCTAGTTTGGAGTAATAACATGTTCCACTACTGAAGACATTGTCTCTAATCCAGGGTGGAGTAATAACATGTTCACCTACTGAAGACATTGTCTCTAATCTAGTGGAGTAATAACATGTTCCACTACTGAAGACATTGTCTCTAATCTAGTGGAGAAATAACATGTTCCACTACTGAAAACATTGTCTCTAATCTAGTTTGGAGTAATAACATGTTCCACTTCTGAAGACATTGTCTCTAATCTAGTTTGGAGTAATACCATGTTAAACTATTGAAGTCATTGTCTCTAATCCAGGTTGGAGTAATAACATGTTCCACTACTGAAGACATTGTCTCTAATCTAGTTTGGAGTAATAACATGTTCCACTACTGAAGACATTGTCTCTAATCTAGTTTGGAGTAATAACATGTTCTAATACTGAAGACATTGTCTCTAATCTAGTGGAATAATAACATGTTCCACTACTGAAGTCATTGTCTCTAATCCAGGGTGGAGTAATAACATGTTCCACTACTGAAGACATTGTCTCTAATCCAGGGTGGAGTAATAACATGTTCCACTACTGAAGACATTGTCTCTAATCCAGGGTGGAGTAATAACATGTTCCACTACTGAAGACATTGTCTCTAATCCAGGTTGGAGTAATACGATTTCCCACCACTGAAAACATTGTCTCTAATCTAGGTTGGAGTAATAACATGTTCCACTACTGTAGACATTGCCTCTAATCTAGTGGAGTTATATCGTGTTCAACTACTGAAGACATTGTCTCTAATCTAGTGGAATAATAACATGTTCTAATACTGAAGACATTGTCTCTAATCTAGTTTGGAGTAATAACATGTTCCACTACTGAAGACATTGTCTCTAATCTAGTTTGGAGTAATAGCATGTTAAACTATTGAAGTAATTGTCTCTAATCCAGGTTGGAGTAATAGCATATTTCACTACTGAAGACATTGTCTCTAATCTACTGGAGAAATAACATGTTCTAATACTGAAGACATTGTCTCTAATCTAGTTTGGAGTAATAACATGTTCCACTACTGAAGACATTGTCTCTAATCCAGGGTGGAGTAATAACATGTTCACCTACTGAAGACATTGTCTCTAATCTAGTGGAGTAATAACATGTTCCACTACTGAAGACATTGTCTCTAATCTACTGGAGTACTAACATGTTCCACTACTGAATTTATTGTCTCTAACCTAGTGGAGAAATAACATGTTCCACTACTGAAGACATTGTCTCTAATCCAGGTTGGAGTAATAACATGTTCCACTACTGAAGACATTGTCTCTAATCCAGGTTGGAGTAATAAGATTTCCCACCACTGAAACATTGTCTCTAATCTAGGTTGTAGTAATAACATGTTGTAATACTGAAGATATTGTCTCTAATCTGGTGAAGTAATAACATGTTCCACTACTGAAGACATTGTCTCTAATCTAGTGGAGTAATATAGTGTTTCACTACTGAAGACATTGTCTCTAATCTAGTGGAATAACAACATGTTCCACTACTGACGTCATTGTCTCTAATCCAGGGTGGAGTAATAACATGTTCCACTACTGAAGTCATTGTCTCTAATCCAGGGTGGAGTAATAACATGTTCCACTACTGAAGATATTGTCTCTAATCCAGGTTGGAGTAATAAGATTTCCCACCACTGAAAACATTGTCTCTAATCTAGGTTGTTGTAATAACATGTTCTAATACTGAAGACATTGTCTCTAATCTGGTGAAGTAATAACATGTTCCACTACTGAAGACATTGTCTCTAATCTAGTGGAGTAATATAGTGTTCCACTACTGAAGACATTGTCTCTAATCTAGTGGAATAATAACATGTTCCACTACTGAAGTCATTGTCTCTAATCCAGGGTGGAGTGATAACATGTTTCACTACTGAAGACATTGTCTCTAATCCAGGTTGGAGTAATAAGATTTCCCACTACTGAAGACATTGTCTCTAATCTAATGGAATAATAATAACATGTTCCACTACTGATGACATCGTCTCCAATCTAGTGGAGTACTAACATGTTCCACTACTGAATTCATTGTCTCTAATCTAGTGGAGAAATAACATGTTCCACTACTGAAGACATTGTCTCTATTCTAGGTTGGAGTAATAACATGTTCCATTACTGAAGACATTGTCTCTAATCTAGTTTGGAGTAATGGCATATTCCACGACTGAAGACATTGTCTCTAATCTAGTTTGGAGTAATAACATGTTCTAATACTGAAGACATTGTCTCTAATCTAGTGGAGTAATATAGTGTTCCACTACTGAAGACATTGTCTCTAATCTAGTGGAATAATAACATGTTCCACTACTGAAGACATCGTCTCCAATCTAGTGGAGTACTAACATGTTCCACTACTGAATTTATTGTGTCTAATCTAGTGGAGAAATAACATGTTCCACTACTGAAGACATTGTCTCTAATCTAGTTTGGAGTAATAACATGTTCCACTACTGAAGACATTGTCTCTAATCTAGTTTGGAGTAATAGCATGTTAAACTATTGAAGTCATTGTCTCTAATCCAGGTTGGAGTAATAGCATATTCCACTACTGAAGACATTGTGTCTAATCTACTGGAGTAATAACATGTTCTAATACTGAAGACATTGTCTCTAATCTAGTGGAGTAATATAGTGTTCCACTACTGAAGACATTGTCTCTAATCTAGTGGAATAATAACATGTTCCACTACTGAAGTCATTGTCTCTAATCCAGGGTGGAGTAATAACATGTTCCACTACTGAAAACATTGTCTCTAATCTAGGTTGGAGTAATAACATGTTCCACTACTGAAGACATTGTCTATAATCCAGGTTGGAGTAATAACATGTTCCACTACTGAAGGCATTGTCTCTATTCTAGTGGAGTAATAACATGTTCCACTACTGAAGTCATTGTCTCTAATCCAGGGTGGAGTAATAACATGTTTCACTACTGAAGACATTGTCTCTAATCCAGGTTGGAGTAATAAGATTTCCCACCACTGAAAACATTGTCTCTAATCTAGGTTGGAGTAATAACATGTTCCACTACTGTAGACATTGTCTCTAATCTAGTGGAGTTATATCGTGTTCAACTACTGAAGACATTGTCTCTAATCTACTGGAATAATAATAACATGTTCCACTACTGATGACATCGTCTCCAATCTAGTGGAGTACTAACATGTTCCACTACTGAATTCATTGTCTCTAATCTAGTGGAGAAATAACATGTTCCACTACTGAAGACATTGTCTCTATTCTAGGTTGGAGTAATAACATGTTCCACTACTGAAGACATTGTCTCTAATCTAGTTTGGAGTAATAACATGTTCCACTTCTGAAGACATTGTCTCTAATCTAGTTTGGAGTAATAACATGTTAAACTATTGAAGTCATTGTCTCTAATCCAGGTTGGAGTAATAACATGTTCCACTACTGAAGACATTGTCTCTAATCTAGTTTGGAGTAATAGCATATTCCACGACTGAAGACATTGTCTCTAATCTAGTTTGGAGAAATAACATGTTCTAATACTGAAGACATTGTCTCTAATCTAGTTTGGAGTAATAACATGTTCCACTACTGAAGACATTGTCTCTAATCTAGTTTGGAGTAATAGCATGTTAAACTATTGAAGTCATTGTCTCTAATCCAGGTTGGAGTAATAGCATATTCCACTACTGAAGACATTGTCTCTAATCTACTGGAGTAATAACATGTTCTAATACTGAAGACATTGTCTCTAATCTAGTGGAGTAATATAGTGTTCCACTACTGAAGACATTGTCTCTAATCTAGTGGAATAATAACATGTTCCACTACTGAAGTCATTGTCTCTAATCCAGGGTGGAGTAATAACATGTTCCACTACTGAAAACATTGTCTCTAATCTAGGTTGGAGTAATAACATGTTCCACTACTGAAGACATTGTCTATAATCCAGGTTGGAGTAATAACATGTTCCACTACTGAAGGCATTGTCTCTATTCTAGTGGAGTAATAACATGTTCCACTACTGAAGTCATTGTCTCTAATCCAGGGTGGAGTAATAACATGTTTCACTACTGAAGACATTGTCTCTAATCCAGGTTGGAGTAATAAGATTTCCCACTACTGAAAACATTGTCTCTAATCTAGGTTGGAGTAATAACATGTTCCACTACTGTAGACATTGTCTCTAATCTAGTGGAGTTATATCGTGTTCAACTACTGAAGACATTGTCTCTAATCTACTGGAATAATAATAACATGTTCCACTACTGATGACATCGTCTCCAATCTAGTGGAGTACTAACATGTTCCACTACTGAATTCATTGTCTCTAATCTAGTGGAGAAATAACATGTTCCACTACTGAAGACATTGTCTCTATTCTAGGTTGGAGTAATAACATGTTCCACTACTGAAGACATTGTCTCTAATCTAGTTTGGAGTAATAACATGTTCCACTTCTGAAGACATTGTCTCTAATCTAGTTTGGAGTAATAACATGTTCCACTTCTGAAGACATTGTCTCTAATCTAGTTTGGAGTAATAACATGTTAAACTATTGAAGTCATTGTCTCTAATCCAGGTTGGAGTAATAACATGTTCCACTACTGAAGACATTGTCTCTAATCTAGTTTGGAGTAATAGCATATTCCACGACTGAAGACATTGTCTCTAATCTAGTTTGGAGAAATAACATGTTCTAATACTGAAGACATTGTCTCTAATCTAGTTTGGAGTAATACCATGTTCCACTACTGAAGACATTGTCTCTAATCCAGGGTGGAGTAATAACATGTTCACCTACTGAAGACATTGTCTCTAATCTAGTGGAGTAATAACATGTTCCACTACTGAAGACATTGTCTCTAATCTAGTGGAATAATAACATGTTCCACTACTGAAGACATCGTCTCCAATCTACTGGAGTACTAACATGTTCCACTACTGAATTTATTGTCTCTAACCTAGTGGAGAAATAACATGTTCCACTACTGAAAACATTGTCTCTAATCTAGTTTGGAGTAATAACATGTTCCACTTCTGAAGACATTGTCTCTAATCTAGTTTGGAGTAATACCATGTTAAACTATTGAAGTCATTGTCTCTAATCCAGGTTGGAGTAATAACATGTTCCACTACTGAAGACATTGTCTCTAATCTAGTTTGGAGTAATAACATGTTCCACTACTGAAGACATTGTCTCTAATCTAGTTTGGAGTAATAACATGTTCTAATACTGAAGACATTGTCTCTAATCTAGTGGAATAATAACATGTTCCACTACTGAAGTCATTGTCTCTAATCCAGGGTGGAGTAATAACATGTTCCACTACTGAAGACATTGTCTCTAATCCAGGGTGGAGTAATAACATGTTCCACTACTGAAGACATTGTCTCTAATCCAGGGTGGAGTAATAACATGTTCCACTACTGAAGACATTGTCTCTAATCCAGGTTGGAGTAATACGATTTCCCACCACTGAAAACATTGTCTCTAATCTAGGTTGGAGTAATAACATGTTCCACTACTGTAGACATTGCCTCTAATCTAGTGGAGTTATATCGTGTTCAACTACTGAAGACATTGTCTCTAATCTAGTGGAATAATAACATGTTCTAATACTGAAGACATTGTCTCTAATCTAGTTTGCAGTAATAACATGTTCCACTACTGAAGACATTGTCTCTAATCTAGTTTGGAGTAATAGCATGTTAAACTATTGAAGTCATTGTCTCTAATCCAGGTTGGAGTAATAAGATTTCCCACCACTGAAAACATTGTCTCTAATCTAGGTTGGAGTAATAACATGTTCCACTACTGTAGACATTGTCTCTAATCTAGTGGAGTTATATCGTGTTCAACTACTGAAGACATTGTCTCTAATCTACTGGAATAATAATAACATGTTCCACTACTGATGACATCGTCTCCAATCTAGTGGAGTACTAACATGTTCCACTACTGAATTCATTGTCTCTAATCTAGTGGAGAAATAACATGTTCCACTACTGAAGACATTGTCTCTATTCTAGGTTGGAGTAATAGCATATTCCACGACTGAAGACATTGTCTCTAATCTAGTTTGGAGAAATAACATGTTCCACTACTGAAGACATTGTCTCTAATCTAGTTTGGAGTAATAACATGTTCCACTACTGAAGACATTGTCTCTAATCCAGGGTGGAGTAATAACATGTTCCACTACTGAAGACATTGTCTCTAATCCAGGGTGGAGTAATAACATGTTCCACTACTGAAGACATTGTCTCTAATCCATGGTGGAGTAATAACATGTTCCACTACTGAAGACATTGTCTCTAATCCAGGTTGGAGTAATACGATTTCCCACCACTGAAAACATTGTCTCTAATCTAGGTTGGAGTAATAACATGTTCCACTACTGTAGACATTGCCTCTAATCTAGTGGAGTTATATCGTGTTCAACTACTGAAGACATTGTCTCTAATCTAGTGGAATAATAACATGTTCTAATACTGAAGACATTGTCTCTAATCTAGTGGAGTAATATAGTGTTCCACTACTGAAGACATTGTCTCTAATCTAGTGGAATAATAACATGTTCCACTACTGAAGTCATTGTCTCTAATCCAGGGTGGAGTAATAACATGTTCCACTACTGAAGACATTGTCTATAATCCAGGTTGGAGTAATAACATGTTCCACTACTGAAGGCATTGTCTCTATTCTAGTGGAGTAATAACATGTTCCACTACTGAAGTCATTGTCTCTAATCCAGGGTGGAGTAATAACATGTTTCACTACTGAAGACATTGTCTCTAATCCAGGTTGGAGTAATAAGATTTCCCACCACTGAAAACATTGTCTCTAATCTAGGTTGGAGTAATAACATGTTCCACTACTGTAGACATTGTCTCTAATCTAGTGGAGTTATATCGTGTTCAACTACTGAAGACATTGTCTCTAATCTACTGGAATAATAATAACATGTTCCACTACTGATGACATCGTCTCCAATCTAGTGGAGTACTAACATGTTCCACTACTGAATTCATTGTCTCTAATCTAGTGGAGAAATAACATGTTCCACTACTGAAGACATTGTCTCTATTCTAGGTTGGAGTAATAGCATATTCCACGACTGAAGACATTGTCTCTAATCTAGTTTGGAGAAATAACATGTTCTAATACTGAAGACATTGTCTCTAATCTAGTTTGGAGTAATAACATGTTCCACTACTGAAGACATTGTCTCTAATCCAGGGTGGAGTAATAACATGTTCCACTACTTAAGACATTGTCTCTAATCCAGGGTGGAGTAATAACATGTTCCACTACTGAAGACATTGTCTCTAATCCAGGGTGGAGTAATAACATGTTCCACTACTGAAGACATTGTCTCTAATCCAGGTTGGAGTAATACGATTTCCCACCACTGAAAACATTGTCTCTAATCTAGGTTGGAGTAATAACATGTTCCACTACTGTAGACATTGCCTCTAATCTAGTGGAGTTATATCGTGTTCAACTACTGAAGACATTGTCTCTAATCTAGTGGAATAATAACATGTTCTAATACTGAAGACATTGTCTCTAATCTAGTGGAGTAATATAGTGTTCCACTACTGAAGACATTGTCTCTAATCTAGTGGAATAATAACATGTTCCACTACTGAAGTCATTGTCTCTAATCCAGGGTGGAGTAATAACATGTTCCACTACTGAAGACATTGTCTATAATCCAGGTTGGAGTAATAACATGTTCCACTACTGAAGGCATTGTCTCTATTCTAGTGGAGTAATAACATGTTCCACTACTGAACTCATTGTCTCTAATCCAGGGTGGAGTAATAACATGTTTCACTACTGAAGACATTGTCTCTAATCCAGGTTGGAGTAATAAGATTTCCCACCACTGAAAACATTGTCTCTAATCTAGGTTGGAGTAATAACATGTTCCACTACTGTAGACATTGTCTCTAATCTAGTGGAGTTATATCGTGTTCAACTACTGAAGACATTGTCTCTAATCTACTGGAATAATAATAACATGTTCCACTACTGATGACATCGTCTCCAATCTAGTGGAGTACTAACATGTTCCACTACTGAATTCATTGTCTCTAATCTAGTGGAGAAATAACATGTTCCACTACTGAAGACATTGTCTCTATTCTAGGTTGGAGTAATAGCATATTCCACGACTGAAGACATTGTCTCTAATCTAGTTTGGAGAAATAACATGTTCTAATACTGAAGACATTGTCTCTAATCTAGTTTAGAGTAATAACATGTTCCACTACTGAAGACATTGTCTCTAATCCAGGGTGGAGTAATAACATGTTCACCTACTGAAGACATTGTCTCTAATCTTGTGGAGTAATAACATGTTCCACTACTGAAGACATTGTCTCTAATCTAGTGGAATAATAACATGTTCCACTACTGAAGACATCGTCTCCAATCTACTGGAGTACTAACATGTTCCACTACTGAATTTATTGTCTCTAACCTAGTGGAGAAATAACATGTTCCACTACTGAAGACATTGTCTCTAATCTAGTGGAATAATAACATGTTCCACTACTGACGTCATTGTCTCTAATCCAGGGTGGAGTAATAACATGTTCCACTACTGAAGTCATTGTCTCTAATCCAGGGTGGAGTAATAACATGTTCCACTACTGAAGTCATTGTCTCTAATCCAGGGTGGAGTAATAACATGTTCCACTACTGAAGATATTGTCTCTAATCCAGGTTGGAGTAATAAGATTTCCCACCACTGAAAACATTGTCTCTAATCTAGGTTGTTGTAATAACATGTTCTAATACTGAAGACATTGTCTCTAATCTGGTGAAGTAATAACATGTTCCACTACTGAAGACATTGTCTCTAATCTAGTGGAGTAATATAGTGTTCCACTACTGAAGACATTGTCTCTAATCTAGTGGAATAATAACATGTTCCACTACTGAAGTCATTGTCTCTAATCCAGGGTGGAGTGATAACATGTTTCACTACTGAAGACATTGTCTCTAATCCAGGTTGGAGTAATAAGATTTCCCACCACTGAAGACATTGTCTCTAATCTAATGGAATAATAATAACATGTTCCACTACTGATGACATCGTCTCCAATCTAGTGGAGTACTAACATGTTCCACTACTGAATTCATTGTCTCTAATCTAGTGGAGAAATAACATGTTCCACTACTGAAGACATTGTCTCTATTCTAGGTTGGAGTAATAACATGTTCCATTACTGAAGACATTGTCTCTAATCTAGTTTGGAGTAATGGCATATTCCACGACTGAAGACATTGTCTCTAATCTAGTTTGGAGTAATAACATGTTCTAATACTGAAGACATTGTCTCTAATCTAGTGGAGTAATATAGTGTTCCACTACTGAAGACATTGTCTCTATTCTAGTGGAATAATAGCATGTTCCACTACTGAAGACATCGTCTCCAATCTAGTGGAGTACTAACATGTTCCACTACTGAATTTATTGTGTCTAATCTAGTGGAGAAATAACATGTTCCACTACTGAAGACATTGTCTCTAATCTAGTTTGGAGTAATAACATGTTCCACTACTGAAGACATTGTCTCTAATCTAGTTTGGAGTAATAGCATGTTAAACTATTGAAGTCATTGTCTCTAATCCAGGTTGGAGTAATAGCATATTCCACTACTGAAGACATTGTCTCTAATCTACTGGAGTAATAACATGTTCTAATACTGAAGACATTGTCTCTAATCTAGTGGAGTAATATAGTGTTCCACTACTGAAGACATTGTCTCTAATCTAGTGGAATAATAACATGTTCCACTACTGAAGTCATTGTCTCTAATCCAGGGTGGAGTAATAACATGTTCCACTACTGAAAACATTGTCTCTAATCTAGGTTGGAGTAATAACATGTTCCACTACTGAAGTCATTGTCTCTAATCCAGGGTGGAGTAATAACATGTTTCACTACTGAAGACATTGTCTCTAATCCAGGTTGGAGTAATAAGATTTCCCACCACTGAAAACATTGTCTCTAATCTAGGTTGGAGTAATAACATGTTCCACTACTGTAGACATTGTCTCTAATCTAGTGGAGTTATATCGTGTTCAACTACTGAAGACATTGTCTCTAATCTACTGGAATAATAATAACATGTTCCACTACTGATGACATCGTCTCCAATCTAGTGGAGTACTAACATGTTCCACTACTGAATTCATTGTCTCTAATCTAGTGGAGAAATAACATGTTCCACTACTGAAGACATTGTCTCTAATCTAGTTTGGAGTAATAACATGTTCCACTTCTGAAGACATTGTCTCTAATCTAGTTTGGAGTAATAACATGTTAAACTATTGAAGTCATTGTCTCTAATCCAGGTTGGAGTAATAACATGTTCCACTACTGAAGACATTGTCTCTAATCTAGTTTGGAGTAATAGCATATTCCACGACTGAAGACATTGTCTCTAATCTAGTTTGGAGAAATAACATGTTCTAATACTGAAGACATTGTCTCTAATCTAGTTTGGAGTAATAACATGTTCCACTACTGAAGACATTGTCTCTAATCTAGTTTGGAGTAATAGCATGTTAAACTATTGAAGTCATTGTCTCTAATCCAGGTTGGAGTAATAGCATATTCCACTACTGAAGACATTGTCTCTAATCTACTGGAGTAATAACATGTTCTAATACTGAAGACATTGTCTCTAATCTAGTGGAGTAATATAGTGTTCCACTACTGAAGACATTGTCTCTAATCTAGTGGAGAAATAACATGTTCCACTACTGAAGACATTGTCTCTATTCTAGGTTGGAGTAATAACATGTTCCATTACTGAAGACATTGTCTCTAATCTAGTTTGGAGTAATAGCATATTCCACGACTGAAGACATTGTCTCTAATCTAGTTTGGAGTAATAACATGTTCTAATACTGAAGACATTGTCTCTAATCTAGTGGAGTAATATAGTGTTCCACTACTGAAGACATTGTCTCTATTCTAGTGGAATAATAGCATGTTCCACTACTGAAGACATCGTCTCCAATCTAGTGGAGTACTAACATGTTCCACTACTGAATTTATTGTGTCTAATCTAGTGGAGAAATAACATGTTCCACTACTGAAGACATTGTCTCTAATCTAGTTTGGAGTAATAACATGTTCCACTACTGAAGACATTGTCTCTAATCTAGTTTGGAGTAATAGCATGTTAAACTATTGAAGTCATTGTCTCTAATCCAGGTTGGAGTAATAGCATATTCCACTACTGAAGACATTGTCTCTAATCTACTGGAGTAATAACATGTTCTAATACTGAAGACATTGTCTCTAATCTAGTGGAGTAATATAGTGTTCCACTACTGAAGACATTGTCTCTAATCTAGTGGAATAATAACATGTTCCACTACTGAAGTCATTGTCTCTAATCCAGGGTGGAGTAATAACATGTTCCACTACTGAAAACATTGTCTCTAATCTAGGTTGGAGTAATAACATGTTCCACTACTGAAGTCATTGTCTCTAATCCAGGGTGGAGTAATAACATGTTTCACTACTGAAGACATTGTCTCTAATCCAGGTTGGAGTAATAAGATTTCCCACCACTGAAAACATTGTCTCTAATCTAGGTTGGAGTAATAACATGTTCCACTACTGTAGACATTGTCTCTAATCTAGTGGAGTTATATCGTGTTCAACTACTGAAGACATTGTCTCTAATCTACTGGAATAATAATAACATGTTCCACTACTGATGACATCGTCTCCAATCTAGTGGAGTACTAACATGTTCCACTACTGAATTCATTGTCTCTAATCTAGTGGAGAAATAACATGTTCCACTACTGAAGACATTGTCTCTAATCTAGTTTGGAGTAATAACATGTTCCACTTCTGAAGACATTGTCTCTAATCTAGTTTGGAGTAATAACATGTTAAACTATTGAAGTCATTGTCTCTAATCCAGGTTGGAGTAATAACATGTTCCACTACTGAAGACATTGTCTCTAATCTAGTTTGGAGTAATAGCATATTCCACGACTGAAGACATTGTCTCTAATCTAGTTTGGAGAAATAACATGTTCTAATACTGAAGACATTGTCTCTAATCTAGTTTGGAGTAATAACATGTTCCACTACTGAAGACATTGTCTCTAATCTAGTTTGGAGTAATAGCATGTTAAACTATTGAAGTCATTGTCTCTAATCCAGGTTGGAGTAATAGCATATTCCACTACTGAAGACATTGTCTCTAATCTACTGGAGTAATAACATGTTCTAATACTGAAGACATTGTCTCTAATCTAGTGGAGTAATATAGTGTTCCACTACTGAAGACATTGTCTCTAATCTAGTGGAGAAATAACATGTTCCACTACTGAAGACATTGTCTCTATTCTAGGTTGGAGTAATAACATGTTCCATTACTGAAGACATTGTCTCTAATCTAGTTTGGAGTAATAGCATATTCCACGACTGAAGACATTGTCTCTAATCTAGTTTGGAGTAATAACATGTTCTAATACTGAAGACATTGTCTCTAATCTAGTGGAGTAATATAGTGTTCCACTACTGAAGACATTGTCTCTATTCTAGTGGAATAATAGCATGTTCCACTACTGAAGACATCGTCTCCAATCTAGTGGAGTACTAACATGTTCCACTACTGAATTTATTGTGTCTAATCTAGTGGAGAAATAACATGTTCCACTACTGAACACATTGTCTCTAATCTAGTTTGGAGTAATAACATGTTCCACTACTGAAGACATTGTCTCTAATCTAGTGGAGTAATATAGTGTTCCACTACTGAAGACATTGTCTCTAATCTAGGTTGGAGTAATAACATGTTCCACTACTGAAGACATTGTCTATAATCCAGGTTGGAGTAATAACATGTTCCACTACTGAAGGCATTGTCTCTATTCTAGTGGAGTAATAACATGTTCCACTACTGAAGTCATTGTCTCTAATCCAGGGTGGAGTAATAACATGTTTCACTACTGAAGACATTGTCTCTAATCCAGGTTGGAGTAATAAGATTTCCCACCACTGAAAACATTGTCTCTAATCTAGGTTGGAGTAATAACATGTTCCACTACTGTAGACATTGTCTCTAATCTAGTGGAGTTATATCGTGTTCAACTACTGAAGACATTGTCTCTAATCTACTGGAATAATAATAACATGTTCCACTACTGATGACATCGTCTCCAATCTAGTGGAGTACTAACATGTTCCACTACTGAATTCATTGTCTCTAATCTAGTGGAGAAATTACATGTTCCACTACTGAAGACATTGTCTCTATTCTAGGTTGGAGTAATAACATGTTCCACTACTGAAGACATTGTCTCTAATCTAGTTTGGAGTAATAACATGTTCCACTTCTGAAGACATTGTCTCTAATCTAGTTTGGAGTAATAACATGTTAAACTATTGAAGTCATTGTCTCTAATCCAGGTTGGAGTAATAACATGTTCCA
This sequence comes from Oncorhynchus mykiss, assembly GCF_013265735.2. Taxonomy (NCBI): domain Eukaryota; kingdom Metazoa; phylum Chordata; class Actinopteri; order Salmoniformes; family Salmonidae; genus Oncorhynchus; species Oncorhynchus mykiss. Next base: position 1,914,722 of record NC_048573.1, on the reverse strand, counting down.
CTACTGAAGACATTGTCTCTAATCTAGTTTGGAGTAATAGCATATTCCACGACTGAAGACATTGTCTCTAATCTAGTTTGGAGAAATAACATGTTCTAATACTGAAGACATTGTCTCTAATCTAGTTTGGAGTAATAACATGTTCCACTACTGAAGACATTGTCTCTAATCCAGGGTGGAGTAATAACATGTTCACCTACTGAAGACATTGTCTCTAATCTAGTGGAGTAATAACATGTTCCACTACTGAAGACATTGTCTCTAATCTAGTGGAATAATAACATGTTCCACTACTGAAGACATCGTCTCCAATCTACTGGAGTACTAACATGTTCCACTACTGAATTTATTGTCTCTAACCTAGTGGAGAAATAACATGTTCCACTACTGAAAACATTGTCTCTAATCTAGTTTGGAGTAATAACATGTTCCACTTCTGAAGACATTGTCTCTAATCTAGTTTGGAGTAATACCATGTTAAACTATTGAAGTCATTGTCTCTAATCCAGGTTGGAGTAATAACATGTTCCACTACTGAAGACATTGTCTCTAATCTAGTTTGGAGTAATAACATGTTCCACTACTGAAGACATTGTCTCTAATCTAGTTTGGAGTAATAACATGTTCTAATACTGAAGACATTGTCTCTAATCTAGTGGAATAATAACATGTTCCACTACTGAAGTCATTGTCTCTAATCCAGGGTGGAGTAATAACATGTTCCACTACTGAAGACATTGTCTCTAATCCAGGGTGGAGTAATAACATGTTCCACTACTGAAGACATTGTCTCTAATCCAGGGTGGAGTAATAACATGTTCCACTACTGAAGACATTGTCTCTAATCCAGGTTGGAGTAATACGATTTCCCACCACTGAAAACATTGTCTCTAATCTAGGTTGGAGTAATAACATGTTCCACTACTGTAGACATTGCCTCTAATCTAGTGGAGTTATATCGTGTTCAACTACTGAAGACATTGTCTCTAATCTAGTGGAATAATCACATGTTCTAATACTGAAGACATTGTCTCTAATCTAGTTTGGAGTAATAACATGTTCCACTACTGAAGACATTGTCTCTAATCTAGTTTGGAGTAATAGCATGTTAAACTATTGAAGTCATTGTCTCTAATCCAGGTTGGAGTAATAGCATATTCCACTACTGAAGACATTGTCTATAATCCAGGTTGGAGTAATAACATGTTCCACTACTGAAGGCATTGTCTCTATTCTAGTGGAGTAATAACATGTTCCACTACTGAAGTCATTGTCTCTAATCCAGGGTGGAGTAATAACATGTTTCACTACTGAAGACATTGTCTCTAATCCAGGTTGGAGTAATAAGATTTCCCACCACTGAAAACATTGTCTCTAATCTAGGTTGGAGTAATAACATGTTCCACTACTGTAGACATTGTCTCTAATCTAGTGGAGTTATATCGTGTTCAACTACTGAAGACATTGTCTCTAATCTACTGGAATAATAATAACATGTTCCACTACTGATGACATCGTCTCCAATCTAGTGGAGTACTAACATGTTCCACTACTGAATTCATTGTCTCTAATCTAGTGGAGAAATAACATGTTCCACTACTGAAGACATTGTCTCTATTCTAGGTTGGAGTAATAGCATATTCCACGACTGAAGACATTGTCTCTAATCTAGTTTGGAGAAATAACATGTTCTAATACTGAAGACATTGTCTCTAATCTAGTTTAGAGTAATAACATGTTCCACTACTGAAGACATTGTCTCTAATCCAGGGTGGAGTAATAACATGTTCACCTACTGAAGACATTGTCTCTAATCTTGTGGAGTAATAACATGTTCCACTACTGAAGACATTGTCTCTAATCCAGGTTGGAGTAATAACATGTTCCACTACTGAAGGCATTGTCTCTGTTCTAGTGGAGTAATAACATGTTCCACTACTGAAGTCATTGTCTCTAATCCAGGGTGGAGTAATAACATGTTCCACTACTGAAGACATTGTCTCTAATCCAGGTTGGAGTAATAAGATTTCCCACCACTGAAAACATTGTCTCTAATCTAGGTTGTAGTAATAACATGTTGTAATACTGAAGATATTGTCTCTAATCTGGTGAAGTAATAACATGTTCTATTACTGAAGACATTGTCTCTAATCTAGTGGAGTAATATAGTGTTTCACTACTGAAGACATTGTCTCTAATCTAGTGGAATAATAACATGTTCCACTACTGACGTCATTGTCTCTAATCCAGGGTGGAGTAATAACATGTTCCACTACTGAAGTCATTGTCTCTAATCCAGGGTGGAGTAATAACATGTTCCACTACTGAAGTCATTGTCTCTAATCCAGGGTGGAGTAATAACATGTTCCACTACTGAAGATATTGTCTCTAATCTAGTGGAGTAATATAGTGTTCCACTACTGAAGACATTGTCTCTAATCTAGTGGAATAATAACATGTTCCACTACTGAAGTCATTGTCTCTAATCCAGGGTGGAGTGATAACATGTTTCACTACTGAAGACATTGTCTCTAATCCAGGTTGGAGTAATAAGATTTCCCACCACTGAAGACATTGTCTCTAATCTAGTGGAATAATAATAACATGTTCCACTACTGATGACATCGTCTCCAATCTAGTGGAGTACTAACATGTTCCACTACTGAATTCATTGTCTCTAATCTAGTGGAGAAATAACATGTTCCACTACTGAAGACATTGTCTCTATTCTAGGTTGGAGTAATAACATGTTCCATTACTGAAGACATTGTCTCTAATCTAGTTTGGAGTAATAGCATATTCCACGACTGAAGACATTGTCTCTAATCTAGTTTGGAGTAATAACATGTTCTAATACTGAAGACATTGTCTCTAATCTAGTGGAGTAATATAGTGTTCCACTACTGAAGACATTGTCTCTATTCTAGTGGAATAATAGCATGTTCCACTACTGAAGACATCGTCTCCAATCTAGTGGAGTACTAACATGTTCCACTACTGAATTTATTGTGTCTAATCTAGTGGAGAAATAACATGTTCCACTACTGAACACATTGTCTCTAATCTAGTTTGGAGTAATAACATGTTCCACTACTGAAGACATTGTCTCTAATCTAGTGGAGTAATATAGTGTTCCACTACTGAAGACATTGTCTCTAATCTAGGTTGGAGTAATAACATGTTCCACTACTGAAGACATTGTCTATAATCCAGGTTGGAGTAATAACATGTTCCACTACTGAAGGCATTGTCTCTATTCTAGTGGAGTAATAACATGTTCCACTACTGAAGTCATTGTCTCTAATCCAGGGTGGAGTAATAACATGTTTCACTACTGAAGACATTGTCTCTAATCCAGGTTGGAGTAATAAGATTTCCCACCACTGAAAACATTGTCTCTAATCTAGGTTGGAGTAATAACATGTTCCACTACTGTAGACATTGTCTCTAATCTAGTGGAGTTATATCGTGTTCAACTACTGAAGACATTGTCTCTAATCTACTGGAATAATAATAACATGTTCCACTACTGATGACATCGTCTCCAATCTAGTGGAGTACTAACATGTTCCACTACTGAATTCATTGTCTCTAATCTAGTGGAGAAATAACATGTTCCACTACTGAAGACATTGTCTCTATTCTAGGTTGGAGTAATAGCATATTCCACGACTGAAGACATTGTCTCTAATCTAGTTTGGAGAAATAACATGTTCTAATACTGAAGTCATTGTCTCTAATCTAGTTTGGAGTAATAACATGTTCCACTACTGAAGACATTGTCTCTAATCCAGGGTGGAGTAATAACATGTTCACCTACTGAAGACATTGTCTCTAATCTAGTGGAGTAATAACATGTTCCACTACTGAAGACATTGTCTCTAATCTAGTGGAATAATAACATGTTCCACTACTGAAGACATCGTCTCCAATCTACTGGAGTACTAACATGTTCCACTACTGAATTTATTGTCTCTAACCTAGTGGAGAAATAACATGTTCCACTACTGAAAACATTGTCTCTAATCTAGTTTGGAGTAATAACATGTTAAACTATTGAAGTCATTGTCTCTAATCCAGGTTGGAGTAATAACATGTTCCACTACTGAAGACATTGTCTCTAATCTAGTTTGGAGTAATAACATGTTCCACTACTGAAGACATTGTCTCTAATCTAGTTTGGAGTAATAACATGTTCTAATACTGAAGACATTGTCTCTAATCTAGTGGAATAATAACATGTTCCACTACTGAAGTCATTGTCTCTAATCCAGGGTGGAGTAATAACATGTTCCACTACTGAAGACATTGTCTCTAATCCAGGGTGGAGTAATAACATGTTCCACTACTGAAGACTTTGTCTCTAATCCAGGTTGGAGTAATACGATTTCCCACCACTGAAAACATTGTCTCTAATCTAGGTTGGAGTAATAACATGTTCCACTACTGAAGACATTGTCTCTAATCTAGTTTGGAGTAATAACATGTTCTAATACTGAAGACATTGTCTCTAATCTAGTGGAATAATAACATGTTCCACTACTGAAGTCATTGTCTCTAATCCAGGGTGGAGTAATAACATGTTCCACTACTGAAGACATTGTCTCTAATCCAGGGTGGAGTAATAACATGTTCCACTACTGAAGACATTGTCTCTAATCCAGGTTGGAGTAATACGATTTCCCACCACTGAAAACATTGTCTCTAATCTAGGTTGGAGTAATAACATGTTCCACTACTGTAGACATTGCCTCTAATCTAGTGGAGTTATATCGTGTTCAACTACTGAAGACATTGTCTCTAATCTAGTGGAATAATAACATGTTCCACTACTGAAGTCATCGTCTCTAATCTAGTGGAGTAATAACATGTTCCACTAATGAATACATTGTCTCTAATCTAGTAGATTAATAACATGTTCCACTACTGAAGACATTGTCTCTAATCTAGCTTGGAGTAATAACATGTTCCACTACTGAAGACATTGTCTCTAATCTAGCTTGGAGTAATAACATGTTCCACTACTGAAGACATTGTCTCTAATCTAGCTTGGAGTAATAACATGTTCCACTACTGAAGACATTGTCTCTAATCCAGGTTGGAGTAATAACATGTTCCACTACTGAATACATTGTCTCTAATCCAGGTTGGAGTAATAACATGTTCCACTACTGAAGACTTTGTCTCTAATCCAGGTTGGAGTAATACGATTTCCCACCACTGAAAACATTGTCTCTAATCTAGGTTGGAGTAATAACATGTTCCACTACTGAAGACATTGTCTCTAATCTAGTTTGGAGTAATAACATGTTCTAATACTGAAGACATTGTCTCTAATCTAGTGGAATAATAACATGTTCCACTACTGAAGTCATTGTCTCTAATCCAGGGTGGAGTAATAACATGTTCCACTACTGAAGACATTGTCTCTAATCCAGGGTGGAGTAATAACATGTTCCACTACTGAAGACATTGTCTCTAATCCAGGTTGGAGTAATAACATGTTCCACTACTGAATACATTGTCTCTAATCCAGGTTGGAGTAATAACATGTTCCACTACTGAAGACTTTGTCTCTAATCCAGGTTGGAGTAATACGATTTCCCACCACTGAAGACATTGTCTCTAATCTAGCTTGGAGTAATAACATGTTCCACTACTGAAGACATTGTCTCTAATCTAGCTTGGAGTAATAACATGTTCCACTACTGAAGACATTGTCTCTAATCTACTGGAGTAATAACATGTTCCACTACTGAAGACATTGTCTCTAATATAGTGGAGTAATAACATGTTCCACTACTGAAGACATCATCTCCAATCTAGTGGAGTACTAACATGTTCCACTACTGAAGACATTGTCTCTAATCTAGCTTGGAGTAATAACATGTTCCACTACTGAAGACATTGTCTCTAATCTAGCTTGGAGTAATAACATGTTCTAATACTGAAGACATTGTCTCTAATCTAGTGGAGTAATATAGTGTTCCACTACTGAAGACATTGTCTCTAATCTTGTGGAATAATAACATGTTCCACTACTGAAGACATCATCTCCAATCTTGTGGAGTACTAACATGTTCCACTACTGAAGACATTGTCTCTAATCTAGTTTGGAGTAATAACATGTTCCACTACTGAAGACATTGTCTCCAATCTAGTGGAGTAATAACATGTTCCACTATTGAAGTCATTGTCTCTAATCCAGGTTGGAGTAATAGCATATTCCACGACTGAAGACATTGTCTCTAATCTAGTGGAGTAATAACATGTTCCACTACTGAAGACATTGTCTCTAATCCAGGTTGGAATAATAACATGTTACACTACTGAATACATTGTCTCTAATCCAGGTTGGAATAATAACATGTTACACTACTGAATACATTGTCTCTAATCCAGGTTGGAGTAATAGCATATTCCACGACTGAAGACATTGTCTCTGATCTAGTGGAGTAATAACATGTTCCACTACTGAAGACATTGTCTCTAATCCAGGTTGGAATAATAACATGTTACACTACTGAATACATTGTCTCTAATCCAGGTTGGAATAATAACATGTTACACTACTGAATACATTGTCTCTAATCCAGGTTGGAGTAATAGCATTTTCCACTACTGAAGACATTGTCTCTAATCTAGTTGAGTAATAACATGTTCCACTACTGAAGACATTGTCTCTAATCTAGTGGAGTAATAACATGTTCCACTATTGAAGTCATTGTCTCTAATCCAGGTTGGAGTAACAACATGTTCCACTACTGAAGTCATCGTCTCTAATCTAGTTGAGTAATAACATGTTCCACTACTGAAGACATTGTCTCTAATCTAGTGGAGTAATAACATGTTCCACTATTGAAGTCATTGTCTCTAATCCAGGTTGGAGTAACAACATGTTCCACTACTGAAGTCATCGTCTCTAATCTAGTGGAGTAATAACATGTTCCACTAATGAATACATTGTCTCTAATCTAGTAGATTAATAACATGTTCCACTACTGAAGACATTGTCTCTAATCTAGCTTGGAGTAATAACATGTTCCACTACTGAAGACATTGTCTCTAATCTAGCTTGGAGTAATAACATGTTCCACTACTGAAGACATTGTCTCTAATCTAGCTTGGAGTAATAACATGTTCCACTACTGAAGACATTGTCTCTAATCCAGGTTGGAGTAATAACATGTTCCACTACTGAATACATTGTCTCTAATCCAGGTTGGAGTAATAACATGTTCCACTACTGAATACATTGTCTCTAATCTAGAAGATTAATAACATGTTCCACTACTGAAGACATTGTCTCTAATCTAGCTTGGAGTAATAACATGTTCCACTACTGAAGACATTGTCTCTAATCTAGCTTGGAGTAATAACATGTTCCACTACTGAAGACATTGTCTCTAATCTAGCTTGGAGTAATAACATGTTCCACTACTGAAGACATTGTCTCTAATCTAGCTTGGAGTAATAACATGTTCCACTACTGAAGACATTGTCTCTAATCTACTGGAGTAATAACATGTTCCACTACTGAAGACATTGTCTCTAATATAGTGGAGTAATAACATGTTCCACTACTGAAGACATCATCTCCAATCTAGTGGAGTACTAACATGTTCCACTACTGAAGACATTGTCTCTAATCTAGCTTGGAGTAATAACATGTTCCACTACTGAAGACATTGTCTCTAATCTAGCTTGGAGTAATAACATGTTCTAATACTGAAGACATTGTCTCTAATCTAGTGGAGTAATATAGTGTTCCACTACTGAAGACATTGTCTCTAATCTTGTGGAATAATAACATGTTCCACTACTGAAGACATCATCTCCAATCTAGTGGAGTACTAACATGTTCCACTACTGAAGACATTGTCTCTAATCTAGTTTGGAGTAATAACATGTTCCACTACTGAAGACATTGTCTCCAATCTAGTGGAGTAATAACATGTTCCACTATTGAAGTCATTGTCTCTAATCCAGGTTGGAGTAACAACATGTTCCACTACTGAAGTCATCGTCTCTAATCTAGTTGAGTAATAACATGTTCCACTACTGAAGACATTGTCTCTAATCTAGTGGAGTAATAACATGTTCCACTATTGAAGTCATTGTCTCTAATCCAGGTTGGAGTAACAACATGTTCCACTACTGAAGTCATCGTCTCTAATCTAGTGGAGTAATAACATGTTCCACTAATGAATACATTGTCTCTAATCTAGTAGATTAATAACATGTTCCACTACTGAAGACATTGTCTCTAATCTAGCTTGGAGTAATAACATGTTCCACTACTGAAGACATTGTCTCTAATCTAGCTTGGAGTAATAACATGTTCCACTACTGAAGACATTGTCTCTAATTTAGCTTGGAGTAATAACATGTTCCACTACTGAAGACATTGTCTCTAATCCAGGTTGGAGTAATAACATGTTCCACTACTGAATACATTGTCTCTAATCCAGGTTGGAGTAATAACATGTTCCACTACTGAATACATTGTCTCTAATCTAGTAGATTAATAACATGTTCCACTACTGAAGACATTGTCTCTAATCTAGCTTGGAGTAATAACATGTTCCACTACTGAAGACATTGTCTCTAATCTAGCTTGGAGTAATAACATGTTCCACTACTGAAGACATTGTCTCTAATCTAGCTTGGAGTAATAACATGTTCCACTACTGAAGACATTGTCTCTAATCTAGCTTGGAGTAATAACATGTTCCACTACTGAAGACATTGTCTCTAATCTACTGGAGTAATAACATGTTCCACTACTGAAGACATTGTCTCTAATATAGTGGAGTAATAACATGTTCCACTACTGAAGACATCATCTCCAATCTAGTGGAGTACTAACATGTTCCACTACTGAAGACATTGTCTCTAATCTAGCTTGGAGTAATAACATGTTCCACTACTGAAGACATTGTCTCTAATCTAGCTTGGAGTAATAACATGTTCTAATACTGAAGATATTGTCTCTAATCTAGTGGAGTAATATAGTGTTCCACTACTGAAGACATTGTCTCTAATCTTGTGGAATAATAACATGTTCCACTACTGAAGACATCATCTCCAATCTAGTGGAGTACTAACATGTTCCACTACTGAAGACATTGTCTCTAATCTAGTTTGGAGTAATAACATGTTCCACTACTGAAGACATTGTCTCCAATCTAGTGGAGTAATAACATGTTCCACTATTGAAGTCATTGTCTCTAATCCAGGTTGGAGTAATAGCATATTCCACGACTGAAGACATTGTCTCTAATCTAGTGGAGTAATAACATGTTCCACTACTGAAGACATTGTCTCTAATCCAGGTTGGAATAATAACATGTTACACTACTGAATACATTGTCTCTAATCCAGGTTGGAATAATAACATGTTACACTACTGAATACATTGTCTCTAATCCAGGTTGGAGTAATAGCATATTCCACGACTGAAGACATTGTCTCTGATCTAGTGGAGTAATATAGTGTTCCACTACTGAAGACATTGTCTCTAATCTAGTAGATTAATAACATTTTCCACTACTGAAGGCAATCTACCCTATTTAAAAAGACAGAAACAGATCATTTGGTTCCATTTGACCATATTTATTAGTGAAAACAAAGTGATGTCATTTATATGGTAGACGGTAGACAATGGTAGAGGGTAGACAATGGTAGAGGGTAGACAATGGTAGAGGGTAGACAATGGTAGAGGGTGTCACCATAGTCAAATCTAACTGGAGGGTATTAAAAGGACAATGGTAGAGGGTGTCACCATAGAGGGCATTATCTGGAGGGCAGGAAGTGTGCCCCCGGTGATGTGTTGTGCAGACCTCACTATGGAGAGCCTTAAGGTTGTGGGCAGAGCAGTTGCCGTACCAGGCGGTGATACAGCCCGACTGGATGCTCTCGATTGTGCATCTGTAGAAGTTTGTGAGTGTATTTGGTGACAAGACAAATTTCTTCAGCCTCCTGAGGCGCTGTTTCAGTTTGTCCATGATGTCCATGATGTGTACGCCAAGGAACTTAAAACTTTCCACCTTCTCCTTCTTCTCCATCTCCACCTTCTCCATTACATCGATGATACTCCATTACCATCGATGTGGATAGGGGGGTGTTCCCTCTGCTGTTTCCTGAAGTCCACAATCATCTCCTTTGTTTTGTTGACGTTGAGTTTGAGGTTATTTTCCTGACACCACACTCCGAGGACCGTCACCTCCTCCCTGTAGGCCGTCTCGTCGTTGTTGGTAATCAAGCCTACCACTGTAGTGTCGTCCGCAAACTTGATGATTGAGTTGGAGGCGTGCATGGCCATGCAGTCATGGGTGAACAGGGAGTACAGGAGAGGGCTGAGAACGCACCCTTGTGGGGCCCAGTGTTGAGGATCAGCGGGGTGGAGATGTTGTTACCTACCCTGACCACCTCAGGAAGTCCAGGACCCAGTTGGAAGGAGCTTAATGATGAGTATGGAGGGTACTATGGTACTATGGTCAGGTGAACAAAAGGTGAACAAAAGAACTTGAGTTCCTGTATGTTGTTATGATCACACCACGACTCATTAATCATAAGGCATACACCCCCGTCCTTCTTCTTACCAGAGAGATGCTTGTTTCGGTCGGCGCGATGCGTGAAGAAACATTATTTTCAAGGACCCATTTTTTCCCCACACCTATAGAATCCTTTACCACAGAATCCTTTCATATAAAGTAATATTATACTGAGAAAAGCAGTATTTGTGTGAAGGCGTGGACGATTGTTGGCTAGTGTGTAAGATAATAAATACCTCATTCTGTAAACTATACAAATGAAACAAAATAAGTCTATGTTTTGGCATCTGTCTCCTCCTTGGTTTTTCTTCTTTGAGTGCAGCTATCAGTTGAACTGAATCATCATTATACTCCACAGATGAGAATACGGGTATACTGGATCCACACTGAGAAGAATACTCTCTTCTTACAATATATTGATAGATTGACCCCAGAGGTTAGTCAGTACATTACATTGATAGATTGACCCCAGAGGTTAGTCAGTACATTACATTGATAGATTGACCCCAGAGGTTAGTCAGTACATTACATTGATAGATTGACCCCAGAGGTTAGTCAGTTTATTATATTGATAGATTGACCCCAGAGGTTAGTCAGTTTATTATATTGATAGATTGACCCCAGAGGTTAGTCAGTACATTACATTTATAGATTGACCCCAGAGGTTAGTCAGTTTATTATATTGATAGATTGACCCCAGAGGTTAGTCAGTACATTACATTGATAGATTGACCCCAGAGGTTAGTCAGTACATTACATTGATAGATTGACCCCAGAGGTTAGTCAGTACATTACATTGATAGATTGACCCCAGAGGTTAGTCAGTACATTACATTGATAGATTGACCCCAGAGGTTAGTCAGTACATTACATTGATAGATTGACCCCAGAGGTTAGTCAGTACATTACAGTGATAGATTGACCCCAGAGGTTAGTCAGTACATTACATTTATAGATTGACCCCAGAGGTTAGTCAGTATATTATATTGATAGATTGACCCCAGAGGTTAGTCAGTACATTACATTTATAGATTGACCCCAGAGGTTAGTCAGTACATTACAGTGATAGATTGACCCCAGAGGTTAGTCAGTACATTACAGTGATAGATTGACCCCAGAGGTTAGTCAGTACATTACAGTGATAGATTGACCCCAGAGGTTAGTCAGTACATTACATTGATAGATTGACCCCAGAGGTTAGTCAGTACATTACATTGATAGATTGACCCCAGAGGTTAGTCAGTACATTACATTGATAGATTGACCCCAGAGGTTAGTCAGTACATTACATTGATAGATTGACCCCAGAGGTTAGTCAGTATATTACATTGATAGATTGACCCCAGAGGTTAGTCAGTATATTACATTTATAGATTGACCCCAGAGGTTAGTCAGTATATTACATTGATAGATTGACCCCAGAGGTTAGTCAGTATATTACATTTATAGATTGACCCCAGAGGTTAGTCAGTATATTATATTGTGGTCATCTACTCTACTGGAGCTTACAGTTAGAAATACTGTAAAAAGTAAATTATACAATACTGAGCTATATGGTATGCTCCAACGTTTTTTATTGTATATTAATATGGAGAACAGCATTTGTCAGCCCTCCATCCAGCCCTCCTTCCAGCCCTCCATCCAGCCCTCCTCCCAGGCCTCCATCCAGCCCTCCATCCAGCCCTCCTTCCAGCCCTCCTCCCAGCCCTCCTTCCAGCCCTCCATCCAGCCCTCCATCCAGCCCTCCATCCAGCCCTCCATCCAGCCCTCCTTCCAGCCCTCCATCCAGCCCTCCATCCAGCCCTCCATCCAGCCCATATCTTCAACCACCAACTTACCAACCTGAGACAAGGCCGAGTATAGCCCACAAAGATCTCCGCCACGGCACAACCCAAGGTGTGGCGCCAACCCAGACAGGAAGATCACGTCAGTGACTCAACCCACTCAAGTGACGTCCTAGGGACGGCATGAAAGAAGGCTGTAACGTAATTTTTTTTGAAAAAGTCAAGGGGTCTGAATACAAAAAAAAATATTTTGATTTGTTTAACTCTTTTTTTGGTTACTACATGATTCCATATGTGTTATTTCATAGTTTTGATGTTAATTTAACTCTCTGTTCCCCCCATGTCTTTGTGTGGGATTGTTTGTTGTAGTGCTTGTGCACTTTTGACTGACGCGCGACGGGTTATTTTGTACCCATTTATACTTGTTGTCCTGGATACTGTTGGTTTTGCTGAATAATCTACTCCGGTTATTACCCAGTTCTGCTCCCGACTTCTCTGTCGCCAGTTACGCAACCCGCTACAGAATCCCACACCAAGACATGGGGGGAACAGAGGGTTAAATAAACAACAAGTAAATGAGGGAATTGAAACCAGCTGTGTGGAAAAACAAGACAAAACAAATGGAAAATGAAAAGTGGATCGACGATGGCTCAAAGACGGGCGAAGCCGAGCTCCGAGCGCCTCCTGAACAAGGAGAGAAACCGAATTCGGTGGAAGTCATGAAATTAAGGTCTATTTAATTTGACTTGAAATTGAAATGATCCTTACCTCCTCAGAAACGGCTGTCATCACAACCGGAAGGTCAGCCCGGATGGGCCTTATGTAGGCAATGGCCTGGTTAATGCCACAATCCTCCATAATGTACCTTACAGTGTACCTGGTTGGAGGCAGAGGCAGAAGGGTCAGAGACCGGGCTCTGGACACTGGACGGAGGATTTCAAAAAGAAATAGGACTCAAGGGTGTCCAGAAAAATCCAGGGCCCACCGTCCTCGAACGTGACCCGTTTCTTCCACAGGCAAACATTGCCCAAGAGAGCCTTCTCCGTTGAGGTGGGCAGCTCTAGAGGAGGCAATAACAAAATGAGGCAATAACAAAATGTGTGACTCCAGGTCTCATGCTTCCTCTTCCTCTGCGCTTTGGTCCCTAGAGGATTGAACCGGGTTGCATACGGCTGAAAAAGCTGTGTAAATTCTTGTTGAGTGTTGAGTGGGGTTCGTAAAGGTGTTGGAAAATTGTGAACACTCCCACTCGGGGTAGGTGAGGGATCACTTTGGAGCAGGTGAAGGAGCACTTGGAGCAGGTGAGGGAACACTCGGAGCAGGTGAGGGAACACTCGGAGCAGGTGAGGGAACACCTGGAGCAGGTGGGGGAACACTCAAAGAAGGTGATATGGGAACACTAGGAGCAGGTGAGGGAACACTCAGAGCAGGTGAGAGAACACTTAGTGCAGGTGAGGGAACACTCGGAGCAGGTGAGGGAACACTTAGTGCAGGTGAGGGAACACTCAGAGCAGGTGAGGGAACACTTAGTGCAGGTGAGGGAACACTCGGAGCAGGTGAGGGAACACTTAGTGCAGGTGAGGGAACACTCAGAGCAGGTGAGGGAACACTTAGTGCAGGTGAGGGAACACTCAGAGCAGGTGAGGGAACACTCAGAGCAGGTGAGGGAACACTTAGTGCAGGTGAGGGAACACTCGGAGCAGGTGAGGGAACACTCGGAGCAGGTGAGGGAACACTCGGAGCAGGTGAGGGAACACTCGGAGCAGGTGAGGGACACTCAAAGAAGGTGAAGGGTTAAAATTGATTTTGGGGGGTCTTCTAAAGACCCCTACCATTGATCATGTTGTTATTCATTTGTTGAATATTGAATATTGAGGCCTCTCTGTATCCAGCTCTCGGCCAAAACCTGCAGCCCCGCGTCTGTGAGAATAGGTGAAAAAAGGGACTGAGGGTGATAGTGAGACACAAAGAGTCAGCGTCTGTTTTTCTCTGAAACAAGGGCAGATTTGCAGACCGCTGAGACAGGTTCTCAGAAACCTTGTGTTACAATTAACTTATTTTAGCTGCACATGCAGGTTTTGACATAGGAGATGATGCCATAAGGTGTCTTTCTTTTGTTCGGGGAAGATCTCAGAAGAGACATAAGTTGTATGTTGATCTTTGACTTCTGACTACGGCTGTATTTTAATTAAAATATCTTAAATATATATGAACATTTTGAGTATTCCTAAGTTGTTAAGTAAATAACGGAGCCAAGAAAAGGTGGAACCAACAAAGGTGATATGAGAACACTCAGAGCAGGTGAGGGAACACTTAGTGCAGGTGAGGGAACACTCAGAGCAGGTGAGGGAACACTTAGTGCAGGTGAGGGAACACTAAGAGCAGGTGAGGGAACACTCAGAGCAGGTGAGGGAACACTTAGTGCAGGTGAGGGAACACTCGGAGCAGGTGAGGGAACACTTAGTGCAGGTGAGGGAACACTAAGAGCAGGTGAGGGAACACTCAGAGCAGGTGAGGGAACACTTAGTGCAGGTGAGGGAACACTCGGAGCAGGTGAGGGAACACTTAGTGCAGGTGAGGGAACACTCGAAGCAGGTGAGGGAACACTCGGAGCAGGTGATATGAGGACACTCGGAGCAGGTGAGGGAACACTCAGAGCAGGTGAGGGAACACTCGGAGCAGGTGAGGGAACACTCGGAGCAGGTGAGGGAACACTCGGAGCAGGTGAGGGAACACTCGGAGCAGGTGAGGGAACACTCGGAGCAAATGAGGGAACACTCGGAGCAAATGAGGGAACACTCGGAGCAGGTGAGGGAACACTCGGAGCAGGTGAGGGAACACTCGGAGCAGGTGATATGAGGACACTCGGAGCAGGTGAGGGAACACTCAGAGCAGGTGAGGGAACACTCGGAGCAGGTGAGGGAACACTCAGAGAAGGTGATATGAGAACACGCAGAGAAGGTGATATGTGAACACTCTGAGCAGGTGAGGGAACACTCGGAGCAGGTGAGGGAACACTCGGAGCAGGTGAGGGACACTCAAAGAAGGTGAAGGGTTAAAGTTGATTTTGGGGGGTCTTCTAAAGACCCCTACCATTGATCATGTTGTTATTAATTTGTTTACGTGCCATTGTACTTATGCTCACTGTATAGTTGAATATTGAGGCCTCTCTGTATCCAGCTCTCTGCCAAAACCCGCAGCCCCGCGTCTGTGAGAATAGGTGAAAAAAGGGACTGAGGGTGATAGTGAGACACAAAGAGTCAGCGTCTGTTTTTCTCTGAAACAAGGACAGATTTGCAGACCGCTGAGACAGGTTCTCAGAAACCTTGTGTTACGATTAACTTATTTTAGCTGCAAATGCAGGTTTTGACATAGGAGATGATGCCATAAGGTGTCTTTCTTTTGTTCGGGGAAGATCTCAGAAGAGACATAAGTTGTATGTTGATCTTTGACTTCTGACTACGGCTGTATTTTAATTAAAATATCTTAAATATATATGAACATTTTGAGTATTCCTAAGTTGTTAAGTAAATAACGGAGCCAAGAAAAGGTGGAACCAACAAAGGTGATATGAGAACACTCAGAGCAGGTGAGGGAACACTTAGTGCAGGTGAGGGAACACTCAGAGCAGGTGAGGGAACACTTAGTGCAGGTGAGGGAACACTAAGAGCAGGTGAGGGAACACTCAGAGCAGGTGAGGGAACACTTAGTGCAGGTGAGGGAACACTCGGAGCAGGTGAGGGAACACTTAGTGCAGGTGAGGGAACACTCGAAGCAGGTGAGGGAACACTCGGAGCAGGTGATATGAGGACACTCGGAGCAGGTGAGGGAACACTCAGAGCAGGTGAGGGAACACTCGGAGCAGGTGAGGGAACACTCGGAGCATGTGAGGGAACACTCAGAGCAGGTGAGGGAACACTCGGAGCAGGTGAGGGAACACTCGGAGCAGGTGAGGGAGCACTCGGAGCAAATGAGGGAACACTCGGAGCAAATGAGGGAACACTCGGAGCAGGTGAGGGAACACTCGGAGCAGGTGAGGGAACACTCGGAGCAGGTGAGGGAACACTCGGAGCAGGTGAGGGAACACTCGGAGCAGGTGAGGGAACACTCGGAGCAGGTGATATGAGGACACTCGGAGCAGGTGAGGGAACACTCAGAGCAGGTGAGGGAACACTCGGAGCAGGTGAGGGAACACTCAGAGAAGGTGATATGAGAACACGCAGAGAAGGTGATATGAGAACACTCTGAGCAGGTGAGGGAACACTCGGAGCAGGTGAGGGAACACTCGGAGCAGGTGAGGGACACTCAAAGAAGGTGAAGGGTTAAAGTTGATTTTGGGGGGTCTTCTAAAGACCCCTACCATTGATCATGTTGTTATTAATTTGTTTACGTGCCATTGTACTTATGCTCACTGTATAGCTGAATATTGAGGCCTCTCTGTATCCAGCTCTCTGCCAAAACCCGCAGCCCCGCGTCTGTGAGAATAGGTGAAAAAAGGGACTGAGGGTGATAGTGAGACACAAAGAGTCAGCGTCTGTTTTTCTCTGAAACAAGGACAGATTTGCAGACCGCTGAGACAGGTTCTCAGAAACCTTGTGTTACGATTAACTTATTTTAGCTGCACATACAGGTTTTGACATAGGAGATGATGCCATAAGGTGTCTTTCTTTTGTTCGGGGAAGATCTCAGAAGAGACATAAGTTGTATGTTGATCTTTGACTTCTGACTACGGCTGTATTTTAATTAAAATATCTTAAATATATATGAACATTTTGAGTATTCCTAAGTTGTTAAGTAAATAACGGAGCCAAGAAAAGGTGGAACCAACAAAGGTGATATGAGAACACTCAGAGCAGGTGAGGGAACACTCAGGGCAGGTGAGGGAACACTCAGAACAGGTGATATGAGAACACTCAGAGAAGATGATATGAGAACACTCGGAGCAGGTGAGGGACACTCAGAGCAGGTGAGGGAACACTTAGTGCAGGTGAGGGAACACTCAGAGCAGGTGAGGGAACACTTAGTGCAGGTGAGGGAACACTAAGAGCAGGTGAGGGAACACTCAGAGCAGGTGAGGGAACACTTAGTGCAGGTGAGGGAACACTCGGAGCAGGTGAGGGAACACTTAGTGCAGGTGAGGGAACACTCGAAGCAGGTGAGGGAACACTCGGAGCAGGTGATATGAGGACACTCGGAGCAGGTGAGGGAACACTCAGAGCAGGTGAGGGAACACTCGAAGCAGGTGAGGGAACACTCGGAGCAGGTGAGGGAACACTCGGAGCAGGTGAGGGAGCACTCGGAGCAAATGAGGGAACACTCGGAGCAAATGAGGGAACACTCGGAGCAGGTGAGGGAACACTCGGAGCAGGTGAGGGAACACTCGGAGCAGGTGAGGGAACACTCGGAGCAGGTGAGGGAACACTCGGAGCAGGTGAGGGAACACTCGGAGCAGGTGATATGAGGACACTCGGAGCAGGTGAGGGAACACTCAGAGCAGGTGAGGGAACACTCGGAGCAGGTGAGGGAACACTCAGAGAAGGTGATATGAGAACACGCAGAGAAGGTGATATGAGAACACTCTGAGCAGGTGAGGGAACACTCGGAGCAGGTGAGGGAACACTCGGAGCAGGTGAGGGACACTCAAAGAAGGTGAAGGGTTAAAGTTGATTTTGGGGGGTCTTCTAAAGACCCCTACCATTGATCATGTTGTTATTAATTTGTTTACGTGCCATTGTACTTATGCTCACTGTATAGCTGAATATTGAGGCCTCTCTGTATCCAGCTCTCTGCCAAAACCCGCAGCCCCGCGTCTGTGAGAATAGGTGAAAAAAGGGACTGAGGGTGATAGTGAGACACAAAGAGTCAGCGTCTGTTTTTCTCTGAAACAAGGGCAGATTTGCAGACCGCTGAGACAGGTTCTCAGAAACCTTGTGTTACGATTAACTTATTTTAGCTGCACATGCAGGTTTTGACATAGGAGATGATGCCATAAGGTGTCTTTCTTTTGTTCGGGGAAGATCTCAGAAGAGACATAAGTTGTATGTTGATCTTTGACTTCTGACTACGGCTGTATTTTAATTAAAATATCTTAAATATATATGAACATTTTGAGTATTCCTAAGTTGTTAAGTAAATAACGGAGCCAAGAAAAGGTGGAACCAACAAAGGTGATATGAGAACACTCAGAGCAGGTGAGGGAACACTTAGTGCAGGTGAGGGAACACTCAGAGCAGGTGAGGGAACACTTAGTGCAGGTGAGGGAACACTAAGAGCAGGTGAGGGAACACTCAGAGCAGGTGAGGGAACACTTAGTGCAGGTGAGGGAACACTCGGAGCAGGTGAGGGAACACTTAGTGCAGGTGAGGGAACACTCGAAGCAGGTGAGGGAACACTCGGAGCAGGTGATATGAGGACACTCGGAGCAGGTGAGGGAACACTCAGAGCAGGTGAGGGAACACTCGGAGCAGGTGAGGGAACACTCGAAGCAGGTGAGGGAACACTCGGAGCAGGTGAGGGAACACTCGGAGCAGGTGAGGGAACACTCGGAGCAAATGAGGGAACACTCGGAGCAAATGAGGGAACACTCGGAGCAGGTGAGGGAACACTCGGAGCAGGTGAGGGAACACTCGGAGCAGGTGATATGAGGACACTCGGAGCAGGTGAGGGAACACTCAGAGCAGGTGAGGGAACACTCGGAGCAGGTGAGGGAACACTCAGAGAAGGTGATATGAGAACACGCAGAGAAGGTGATATGAGAACACTCTGAGCAGGTGAGGGAACACTCGGAGCAGGTGAGGGAACACTCGGAGCAGGTGAGGGACACTCAAAGAAGGTGAAGGGTTAAAGTTGATTTTGGGGGGTCTTCTAAAGACCCCTACCATTGATCATGTTGTTATTAATTTGTTTACGTGCCATTGTACTTATGCTCACTGTATAGCTGAATATTGAGGCCTCTCTGTATCCAGCTCTCTGCCAAAACCCGCAGCCCCGCGTCTGTGAGAATAGGTGAAAAAAGGGACTGAGGGTGATAGTGAGACACAAAGAGTCAGCGTCTGTTTTTCTCTGAAACAAGGGCAGATTTGCAGACCGCTGAGACAGGTTCTCAGAAACCTTGTGTTACGATTAACTTATTTTAGCTGCACATGCAGGTTTTGACATAGGAGATGATGCCATAAGGTGTCTTTCTTTTGTTCGGGGAAGATCTCAGAAGAGACATAAGTTGTATGTTGATCTTTGACTTCTGACTACGGCTGTATTTTAATTAAAATATCTTAAATATATATGAACATTTTGAGTATTCCTAAGTTGTTAAGTAAATAACGGAGCCAAGAAAAGGTGGAACCAACAAAGGTGATATGAGAACACTCAGAGCAGGTGAGGGAACACTTAGTGCAGGTGAGGGAACACTCGGAGCAAATGAGGGAACACTCGGAGCAGGTGAGGGAACACTCGGAGCAGGTGAGGGAACACTCGGAGCAGGTGATATGAGGACACTCGGAGCAGGTGAGGGAACACTCAGAGCAGGTGAGGGAACACTCGGAGCAGGTGAGGGAACACTCAGAGAAGGTGATATGAGAACACGCAGAGAAGGTGATATGAGAACACTCTGAGCAGGTGAGGGAACACTCGGAGCAGGTGAGGGAACACTCGGAGCAGGTGAGGGACACTCAAAGAAGGTGAAGGGTTAAAGTTGATTTTGGGGGGTCTTCTAAAGACCCCTACCATTGATCATGTTGTTATTAATTTGTTTACGTGCCATTGTACTTATGCTCACTGTATAGCTGAATATTGAGGCCTCTCTGTATCCAGCTCTCTGCCAAAACCCGCAGCCCCGCGTCTGTGAGAATAGGTGAAAAAAGGGACTGAGGGTGATAGTGAGACACAAAGAGTCAGCGTCTGTTTTTCTCTGAAACAAGGGCAGATTTGCAGACCGCTGAGACAGGTTCTCAGAAACCTTGTGTTACGATTAACTTATTTTAGCTGCACATGCAGGTTTTGACATAGGAGATGATGCCATAAGGTGTCTTTCTTTTGTTCGGGGAAGATCTCAGAAGAGACATAAGTTGTATGTTGATCTTTGACTTCTGACTACGGCTGTATTTTAATTAAAATATCTTAAATATATATGAACATTTTGAGTATTCCTAAGTTGTTAAGTAAATAACGGAGCCAAGAAAAGGTGGAACCAACAAAGGTGATATGAGAACACTCAGAGCAGGTGAGGGAACACTTAGTGCAGGTGAGGGAACACTCAGAGCAGGTGAGGGAACACTTAGTGCAGGTGAGGGAACACTAAGAGCAGGTGAGGGAACACTCAGAGCAGGTGAGGGAACACTTAGTGCAGGTGAGGGAACACTCGGAGCAGGTGAGGGAACACTTAGTGCAGGTGAGGGAACACTAAGAGCAGGTGAGGGAACACTCAGAGCAGGTGAGGGAACACTTAGTGCAGGTGAGGGAACACTCGGAGCAGGTGAGGGAACACTTAGTGCAGGTGAGGGAACACTCGAAGCAGGTGAGGGAACACTCGGAGCAGGTGATATGAGGACACTCGGAGCAGGTGAGGGAACACTCAGAGCAGGTGAGGGAACACTCGGAGCAGGTGAGGGAACACTCGGAGCAGGTGAGGGAACACTCGGAGCAGGTGAGGGAACACTCGGAGCAAATGAGGGAACACTCGGAGCAAATGAGGGAACACTCGGAGCAGGTGAGGGAACACTCGGAGCAGGTGAGGGAACACTCGGAGCAGGTGATATGAGGACACGCAGAGAAGGTGATATGAGAACACTCTGAGCAGGTGAGGGAACACTCGGAGCAGGTGAGGGAACACTCGGAGCAGGTGAGGGACACTCAAAGAAGGTGAAGGGTTAAAGTTGATTTTGGGGGGTCTTCTAAAGACCCCTACCATTGATCATGTTGTTATTAATTTGTTTACGTGCCATTGTACTTATGCTCACTGTATAGCTGAATATTGAGGCCTCTCTGTATCCAGCTCTCTGCCAAAACCCGCAGCCCCGCGTCTGTGAGAATAGGTGAAAAAAGGGACTGAGGGTGATAGTGAGACACAAAGAGTCAGCGTCTGTTTTTCTCTGAAACAAGGACAGATTTGCAGACCGCTGAGACAGGTTCTCAGAAACCTTGTGTTACGATTAACTTATTTTAGCTGCAAATGCAGGTTTTGACATAGGAGATGATGCCATAAGGTGTCTTTCTTTTGTTCGGGGAAGATCTCAGAAGAGACATAAGTTGTATGTTGATCTTTGACTTCTGACTACGGCTGTATTTTAATTAAAATATCTTAAATATATATGAACATTTTGAGTATTCCTAAGTTGTTAAGTAAATAACGGAGCCAAGAAAAGGTGGAACCAACAAAGGTGATATGAGAACACTCAGAGCAGGTGAGGGAACACTTAGTGCAGGTGAGGGAACACTCAGAGCAGGTGAGGGAACACTTAGTGCAGGTGAGGGAACACTAAGAGCAGGTGAGGGAACACTCAGAGCAGGTGAGGGAACACTTAGTGCAGGTGAGGGAACACTCGGAGCAGGTGAGGGAACACTTAGTGCAGGTGAGGGAACACTCGAAGCAGGTGAGGGAACACTCGGAGCAGGTGATATGAGGACACTCGGAGCAGGTGAGGGAACACTCAGAGCAGGTGAGGGAACACTCGGAGCAGGTGAGGGAACACTCGGAGCATGTGAGGGAACACTCGGAGCAGGTGAGGGAACACTCGGAGCAGGTGAGGGAACACTCGGAGCAGGTGAGGGAACACTCGGAGCAAATGAGGGAACACTCGGAGCAAATTTAGGGAACACTCGGAGCAGGTGAGGGAACACTCGGAGCAGGTGAGGGAACACTCGGAGCAGGTGAGGGAACACTCGGAGCAGGTGAGGGAACACTCGGAGCAGGTGATATGAGGACACTCGGAGCAGGTGAGGGAACACTCAGAGCAGGTGAGGGAACACTCGGAGCAGGTGAGGGAACACTCAGAGAAGGTGATATGAGAACACGCAGAGAAGGTGATATGAGAACACTCTGAGCAGGTGAGGGAACACTCGGAGCAGGTGAGGGAACACTCGGAGCAGGTGAGGGACACTCAAAGAAGGTGAAGGGTTAAAGTTGATTTTGGGGGGTCTTCTAAAGACCCCTACCATTGATCATGTTGTTATTAATTTGTTTACGTGCCATTGTACTTATGCTCACTGTATAGCTGAATATTGAGGCCTCTCTGTATCCAGCTCTCTGCCAAAACCCGCAGCCCCGCGTCTGTGAGAATAGGTGAAAAAAGGGACTGAGGGTGATAGTGAGACACAAAGAGTCAGCGTCTGTTTTTCTCTGAAACAAGGACAGATTTGCAGACCGCTGAGACAGGTTCTCAGAAACCTTGTGTTACGATTAACTTATTTTAGCTGCACATGCAGGTTTTGACATAGGAGATGATGCCATAAGGTGTCTTTCTTTTGTTCGGGGAAGATCTCAGAAGAGACATAAGTTGTATGTTGATCTTTGACTTCTGACTACGGCTGTATTTTAATTAAAATATCTTAAATATATATGAACATTTTGAGTATTCCTAAGTTGTTAAGTAAATAACGGAGCCAAGAAAAGGTGGAACCAACAAAGGTGATATGAGAACACTCAGAGCAGGTGAGGACAACACTCAGGGCAGGTGAGGGAACACTCAGAACAGGTGATATGAGAACACTCAGAGAAGATGATATGAGAACACTCGGAGCAGGTGAGGGACACTCAGAGCAGGTGAGGGAACACTTAGTGCAGGTGAGGGAACACTCAGAGCAGGTGAGGGAACACTTAGTGCAGGTGAGGGAACACTAAGAGCAGGTGAGGGAACACTCAGAGCAGGTGAGGGAACACTTAGTGCAGGTGAGGGAACACTCGGAGCAGGTGAGGGAACACTTAGTGCAGGTGAGGGAACACTCGAAGCAGGTGAGGGAACACTCGGAGCAGGTGATATGAGGACACTCGGAGCAGGTGAGGGAACACTCAGAGCAGGTGAGGGAACACTCGGAGCAGGTGAGGGAACACTCGAAGCAGGTGAGGGAACACTCGGAGCAGGTGAGGGAACACTCGGAGCAGGTGAGGGAACACTCGGAGCAAATGAGGGAACACTCGGAGCAAATGAGGGAACACTCGGAGCAGGTGAGGGAACACTCGGAGCAGGTGAGGGAACACTCGGAGCAGGTGAGGGAACACTCGGAGCAGGTGAGGGAACACTCGGAGCAGGTGATATGAGGACACTCGGAGCAGGTGAGGGAACACTCAGAGCAGGTGAGGGAACACTCGGAGCAGGTGAGGGAACACTCAGAGAAGGTGATATGAGAACACGCAGAGAAGGTGATATGAGAACACTCTGAGCAGGTGAGGGAACACTCGGAGCAGGTGAGGGAACACTCGGAGCAGGTGAGGGACACTCAAAGAAGGTGAAGGGTTAAAGTTGATTTTGGGGGGTCTTCTAAAGACCCCTACCATTGATCATGTTGTTATTAATTTGTTTACGTGCCATTGTACTTATGCTCACTGTATAGCTGAATATTGAGGCCTCTCTGTATCCAGCTCTCTGCCAAAACCCGCAGCCCCGCGTCTGTGAGAATAGGTGAAAAAAGGGACTGAGGGTGATAGTGAGACACAAAGAGTCAGCGTCTGTTTTTCTCTGAAACAAGGGCACATTTGCAGACCGCTGAGACAGGTTCTCAGAAACCTTGTGTTACGATTAACTTATTTTAGCTGCACATGCAGGTTTTGACATAGGAGATGATGCCATAAGGTGTCTTTCTTTTGTTCGGGGAAGATCTCAGAAGAGACATAAGTTGTATGTTGATCTTTGACTTCTGACTACGGCTGTATTTTAATTAAAATATCTTAAATATATATGAACATTTTGAGTATTCCTAAGTTGTTAAGTAAATAACGGAGCCAAGAAAAGGTGGAACCAACAAAGGTGATATGAGAACACTCAGAGCAGGTGAGGGAACACTTAGTGCAGGTGAGGGAACACTCAGAGCAGGTGAGGGAACACTTAGTGCAGGTGAGGGAACACTAAGAGCAGGTGAGGGAACACTCAGAGCAGGTGAGGGAACACTTAGTGCAGGTGAGGGAACACTCGGAGCAGGTGAGGGAACACTTAGTGCAGGTGAGGGAACACTCGAAGCAGGTGAGGGAACACTCGGAGCAGGTGATATGAGGACACTCGGAGCAGGTGAGGGAACACTCAGAGCAGGTGAGGGAACACTCGGAGCAGGTGAGGGAACACTCGAAGCAGGTGAGGGAACACTCGGAGCAGGTGAGGGAACACTCGGAGCAGGTGAGGGAACACTCGGAGCAGGTGAGGGAACACTCGGAGCAGGTGATATGAGGACACTCGGAGCAGGTGAGGGAACACTCAGAGCAGGTGAGGGAACACTCGGAGCAGGTGAGGGAACACTCAGAGAAGGTGATATGAGAACACGCAGAGAAGGTGATATGAGAACACTCTGAGCAGGTGAGGGAACACTCGGAGCAGGTGAGGGAACACTCGGAGCAGGTGAGGGACACTCAAAGAAGGTGAAGGGTTAAAGTTGATTTTGGGGGGTCTTCTAAAGACCCCTACCATTGATCATGTTGTTATTAATTTGTTTACGTGCCATTGTACTTATGCTCACTGTATAGCTGAATATTGAGGCCTCTCTGTATCCAGCTCTCTGCCAAAACCCGCAGCCCCGCGTCTGTGAGAATAGGTGAAAAAAGGGACTGAGGGTGATAGTGAGACACAAAGAGTCAGCGTCTGTTTTTCTCTGAAACAAGGGCAGATTTGCAGACCGCTGAGACAGGTTCTCAGAAACCTTGTGTTACGATTAACTTATTTTAGCTGCACATGCAGGTTTTGACATAGGAGATGATGCCATAAGGTGTCTTTCTTTTGTTCGGGGAAGATCTCAGAAGAGACATAAGTTGTATGTTGATCTTTGACTTCTGACTACGGCTGTATTTTAATTAAAATATCTTAAATATATATGAACATTTGGAGTATTCCTAAGTTGTTAAGTAAATAACGGAGCCAAGAAAAGGTGGAACCAACAAAGGTGATATGAGAACACTCAGAGCAGGTGAGGGAACACTTAGTGCAGGTGAGGGAACACTCAGAGCAGGTGAGGGAACACTTAGTGCAGGTGAAGGAACACTAAGAGCAGGTGAGGGAACACTCAGAGCAGGTGAGGGAACACTTAGTGCAGGTGAGGGAACACTCGGAGCAGGTGAGGGAACACTTAGTGCAGGTGAGGGAACACTCGAAGCAGGTGAGGGAACACTCGGAGCAGGTGATATGAGGACACTCGGAGCAGGTGAGGGAACACTCAGAGCAGGTGAGGGAACACTCGGAGCAGGTGAGGGAACACTCGGAGCATGTGAGGGAACACTCGGAGCAGGTGAGGGAACACTCTGAGCAGGTGAGGGAACACTCGGAGCAGGTGAGGGAACACTCGGAGCAGGTGAGGGACACTCAAAGAAGGTGAAGGGTTAAAGTTGATTTTGGGGGGTCTTCTAAAGACCCCTACCATTGATCATGTTGTTATTTATTTGTTTACGTGCCATTGTACTTATGCTCACTGTATAGCTGAATATTGAGGCCTCTCTGTATCCAGCTCTCTGCCAAAACCTGCAGCCCCGCGTCTGTGAGAATAGGTGAAAAAAGGGACTGAGGGTGATAGTGAGACACAAAGAGTCAGCGTCTGTTTTTCTCTGAAACAAGGGCAGATTTGCAGACCGCTGAGACAGGTTCTCAGAAACCTTGTGTTAAGATTAACTTATTTTAGCTGCACATGCAGGTTTTGACATAGGAGATGATGCCATAAGGTGTCTTTCTTTTGTTCGGGGAAGATCTCAGAAGAGACATAAGTTGTATGTTGATCTTTGACTTCTGACTACGGCTGTATTTTAATTAAAATATCTTAAATATATATGAACATTTTGAGTATTCCTAAGTTGTTAAGTAAATAACGGAGCCAAGAAAAGGTGGAACCAACAAAGGTGATATGAGAACACTCAGAGCAGGTGAGGGAACACTCAGGGCAGGTGAGTGAACACTCAGAACAGGTGATATGAGAACACTCAGAGAAGATGATATGAGAACACTCGGAGCAGGTGAGGGACACTCAGAGCAGGTGAGGGAACACTTAGTGCAGGTGAGGGAACACTCAGAGCAGGTGAGGGAACACTTAGTGCAGGTGAGGGAACACTAAGAGCAGGTGAGGGAACACTCAGAGCAGGTGAGGGAACACTTAGTGCAGGTGAGGGAACACTCGGAGCAGGTGAGGGAACACTTAGTGCAGGTGAGGGAACACTCGAAGCAGGTGAGGGAACACTCGGAGCAGGTGATATGAGGACACTCGGAGCAGGTGAGGGAACACTCAGAGCAGGTGAGGGAACACTCGGAGCAGGTGAGGGAACACTCGGAGCAGGTGAGGGAACACTCGGAGCAGGTGAGGGAACACTCGGAGCAGGTGAGGGAACACTCGGAGCAAATGAGGGAACACTCGGAGCAAATGAGGGAACACTCGGAGCAGGTGAGGGAACACTCGGAGCAGGTGAGGGAACACTCGGAGCAGGTGAGGGAACACTCGGAGCAGGTGAGGGAACACTCGGAGCAGGTGATATGAGGGAACACTCGGAGCAGGTGAGGGAACACTCAGAGCAGGTGAGGGAACACTCGGAGCAGGTGAGGGAACACTCAGAGAAGGTGATATGAGAACACGCAGAGAAGGTGATATGAGAACACTCTGAGCAGGTGAGGGAACACTCGGAGCAGGTGAGGGAACACTCGGAGCAGGTGAGGGACACTCAAAGAAGGTGAAGGGTTAAAGTTGATTTTGGGGGGTCTTCTAAAGACCCCTACCATTGATCATGTTGTTATTAATTTGTTTACGTGCCATTGTACTTATGCTCACTGTATAGCTGAATATTGAGGCCTCTCTGTATCCAGCTCTCTGCCAAAACCCGCAGCCCCGCGTCTGTGAGAATAGGTGAAAAAAGGGACTGAGGGTGATAGTGAGACACAAAGAGTCAGCGTCTGTTTTTCTCTGAAACAAGGGCAGATTTGCAGACCGCTGAGACAGGTTCTCAGAAACCTTGTGTTACGATTAACTTATTTTAGCTGCACATGCAGGTTTTGACATAGGAGATGATGCCATAAGGTGTCTTTCTTTTGTTCGGGGAAGATCTCAGAAGAGACATAAGTTGTATGTTGATCTTTGACTTCTGACTACGGCTGTATTTTAATTAAAATATCTTAAATATATATGAACATTTTGAGTATTCCTAAGTTGTTAAGTAAATAACGGAGCCAAGAAAAGGTGGAACCAACAAAGGTGATATGAGAACACTCAGAGCAGGTGAGGGAACACTTAGTGCAGGTGAGGGAACACTCAGAGCAGGTGAGGGAACACTTAGTGCAGGTGAGGGAACACTAAGAGCAGGTGAGGGAACACTCAGAGCAGGTGAGGGAACACTTAGTGCAGGTGAGGGAACACTCGGAGCAGGTGAGGGAACACTTAGTGCAGGTGAGGGAACACTCGAAGCAGGTGAGGGAACACTCGGAGCAGGTGATATGAGGACACTCGGAGCAGGTGAGGGAACACTCAGAGCAGGTGAGGGAACACTCGGAGCAGGTGAGGGAACACTCGGAGCATGTGAGGGAACACTCGGAGCAGGTGAGGGAACACTCGGAGCAGGTGAGGGAACACTCGGAGCAGGTGAGGGAACACTCGGAGCAAATGAGGGAACACTTGGAGCAAATGAGGGAACACTCGGAGCAGGTGAGGGAACACTCGGAGCAGGTGAGGGAACACTCGGAGCAGGTGAGGGAACACTCGGAGCAGGTGAGGGAACACTCGGAGCAGGTGATATGAGGACACTCGGAGCAGGTGAGGGAACACTCAGAGCAGGTGAGGGAACACTCGGAGCAGGTGAGGGAACACTCAGAGAAGGTGATATGAGAACACGCAGAGAAGGTGATATGAGAACACTCTGAGCAGGTGAGGGAACACTCGGAGCAGGTGAGGGAACACTCGGAGCAGGTGAGGGACACTCAAAGAAGGTGAAGGGTTAAAGTTGATTTTGGGGGGTCTTCTAAAGACCCCTACCATTGATCATGTTGTTATTAATTTGTTTACGTGCCATTGTACTTATGCTCACTGTATAGCTGAATATTGAGGCCTCTCTGTATCCAGCTCTCTGCCAAAACCCGCAGCCCCGCGTCTGTGAGAATAGGTGAAAAAAGGGACTGAGGGTGATAGTGAGACACAAAGAGTCAGCGTCTGTTTTTCTCTGAAACAAGGGCAGATTTGCAGACCGCTGAGACAGGTTCTCAGAAACCTTGTGTTAAGATTAACTTATTTTAGCTGCACATGCAGGTTTTGACATAGGAGATGATGCCATAAGGTGTCTTTCTTTTGTTCGGGGAAGATCTCAGAAGAGACATAAGTTGTATGTTGATCTTTGACTTCTGACTACGGCTGTATTTTAATTAAAATATCTTAAATATATATGAACATTTTGAGTATTCCTAAGTTGTTAAGTAAATAACGGAGCCAAGAAAAGGTGGAACCAACAAAGGTGATATGAGAACACTCAGAGCAGGTGAGGGAACACTTAGTGCAGGTGAGGGAACACTCAGAGCAGGTGAGGGAACACTCAGGGCAGGTGAGGGAACACTCAGAACAGGTGATATGAGAACACTCAGAGAAGATGATATGAGAACACTCGAAGCAGGTGAGGGACACTCAGAGCAGGTGATATGAGAACACGCAGAGCAGGTGATATGAGAACATGCAGAGCAGGTGATATGAGAACATGCAGAGCAGGTGATATGAGAACACGCAGAGCAGGTGATATGAGAACACGCAGAGCAGGTGATATGAGAATACACAGAGCAGGTGATATGAGAACATGCAGAGCAGGTGATATGAGAACATGCAGAACAGGTGATATGAGAACACACAGAGCAGGTGATATGAGAACATGCAGAACAGGTGATATGAGAACATGCAGAGCAGGTGATATGAGAACACTCAGAGAAGGTGAAGTGTTAAAGTTGATTTTCGAGGTCTTATATCAAATCAAATCAGATCAAATTTTATTTGTCACATACACATGGTTAGCAGATGTTAATGCGAGTGTAGCGAAATGCTTGTGCTTCTAGTTCCGACAATGCAGTAATAACTAACGAGTAATCTAACTAACAATTTCACAACAACTACCGTATACACACAAGTGTAAAGGGATAAATAATATGTACATAAAGATATATGAATGAGTGATGGTACAGAGCGGCATAGGCAAGATGCAGTAGATTGTATCGAGTACAGTATATACATATGAGATGAGTAATGTAGGGTATGTAAACAAAGTGGCATAGTTTAAAGTGGCTAGTGATACATGTATTACATAAAGATGCAGTAGATGATATAGAGTACAGTATATACGTATACATATGAGATAAATTATATAGGGTATGTAAACATTATATTAAGTAGCATTGTTTAAAGTGGCTAGTGATATATTTTACATCAATTCCCATTATTAAAGTGGCTGGAGTTGAGTCAGTGTGTTGGCAGCAGCCACTCAATGTTAGTGGTGGCTGTTTAACAGTCTGATGGCCTTGAGATAGAAGCTGTTTTTCAGTCTCTCGGTCCCAGCTTTGATGCACCTGTACTGACCTCGCCTTCTGGATGATAACGGGGTAAACAGGCAGTGGCTCGGGTGGTTGTTGTCCTTGATGATCTTTATGGCCTTCCTGTGACATCGGGTGGTGTAGGTGTCCTGGAGGGCAGGTAGTTTGCCCCCGGTGATGCGTTGTGCAGACCTCACTACCCTCTGGAGAGCCTTACGGTTGTGGGCGGAGCAGTTGCCGTACCAGGCGGTGAAACAGCCCGACAGGATGCTCTCGATTGTGCATCTGTAGAAGTTTGTGAGTGTTTTTGGTGACAAGCTAAATTTCATCAGCCTCCTGAGGTTGAAGAGGCGCTGCCGCGCCTTCTTCACAATGCTGTCTGTGTGGGTGGACCAATTCAGTTTGTCTGTGATGTGTATGCCGAGGAACTTAAAACTTACTACCCTCTCCACTACTGTTCCATCGATGTGGATAGGGGGGTGCTCCCTCTGCTGTTTCCAAGTCCACAATCATCTCCTTAGTTTAGACGTTGAGTGTGAGGTTATTTTCCTGACACCACACTCCGAGGGCCCTCACCTCCTCCCTGTAGGCCGTCTCGTCGTTGTTGGTAATCAAGCCTACCACTGTAGTGTCGTCCGCAAACTTTATGATTGAGTTGGAGGTGTGCGTGGCCACGCAGTCGTGGGTGAACAGGGAGTACAGGAGAGGGCTCAGAACGCACCCTTGTGGGGCCCCAGTGTTGAGGATCAGCAGGGTGGAGATGTTGTTACCTACCCTCACCACCTGGGGGCGGCCCGTCAGGAAGTCCAGTACCCAGTTGCACAGGGCGGGGTCGAGACCCAGGGTCTCGAGCTTGATGACGAGTTTGGAGGGTACTATGGTGTTAAATGCTGAGCTGTAGTCGATGAACAGCATTCTCACATAGGTATTCCTCTTGTCCAGATGGGTTAGGGCAGTGTGCAGTGTGGTTGAGATTGCATCGTCTGTGGACCTATTTGGGCGGTAAGCAAATTGGAGTGGGTCTAGGGTGTCAGGTAGGGTGGAGGTGATATGGTCCTTGACTAGTCTCTCAAAGCACTTCATGATGACGGAAGTGACTGCTACGGGGCGGTAGTCCTTTAGCTCAGTTACCTTAGCTTTCTTGGGAACAGGAACAATGTTGGCCCTCTTGAAGCATGTGGGAACAGCAGACTGGGATAAGGATTGATTGAATATGTCCGTAAACACACCAGCCAGCTGGTCTGTGCATACTCTGAGGGCGCGGCTTGGGATGCCGTCTGGACCTGCAGCCTTGCGAGGGTTAACACGTTTAAATGTTTTACTCAAGTCGGCTGCAGTGAAGGAGAGTCCGCATGTTTTGGTTGCTGGCCGTGTCATTGGCACTGTATTGTCCTCGAAGCGAGCAAAAAAGTTATTTAGTCTGCCTGGGAGCAAGACATCCTGGTCCGTGACGGGGCTGGTTTTCTTTTTGTAATCGGTGATTGACTGTAGACCCTGCCACATACCTCTTTTGTCTGAGCTGTTAAATTGCGACTCTACTTTGTCTCTATACTGAAGCTTAGCTTGTTTGATTGCCTTGCGGAGGGAATAGTTACACTGTTTGTATTCGGTCATGTTTCCGGTTACCTTGCCATGATTAAAAGCAGTGGTTTGCGCTTTCAGTTTCACGCGAATGCTGCCATCAATCCACGGTTTCTGGTTTGGGAATGTTTTAATCATTGCTATGTGAACAGAAGGACTTGAGTTCCTGTATGTTGTTGTTAACCATAAGGCCTACGCCCCGCCCCTCTTCTTACCAGAAATATGTTTGTTTCTGTCGGCGCGATGCATGGAGAAACCAGCTGGTCATGCCCAAAACACAGGGTGGAAAACACTGGCCAACCCAAAACACTGAACAACCCAAAACACTGACCAACCCAAAACACTGACCAACCCAAAACACTGACCAACCCAAAACACTGACCAACCCAAAACACTGACCAACCCAAAACACTGACCAACCCAAAACACAGGGTAACACAGTCCGGAGCACAAAACACCTCCAACTCAAAACAAAATAATCCCACACAAACAAGAGTGAGCCTCACAAGCTTAAATAGACGAGCAAATGAAGAATACACAAATTGGAACAGGTGCAACCAATAAGACTAAACTAACAGAAAAGGAAAACGAGATCTGCGGCGGCTAGTAGGCCGGAAACAACGACCGCCGAGCATCGCCCGGTCAGGCAGTATCCATCTCCATCTCTTCAATCCCCTCAGACTCTATTAAACATATAAAGGATGATTTAGAATGAAGCAACAACATTCACAATAAACTGACCAGTAATTCTAGGAAACATGAGAATCATAAAGACTGTGATTACTTTGGTTCTCTGATGACGTCCTGTCATCAGCTCCCCCTGAGGACAAGACCAGATAGTCAGTCAGAACATACATGTTGGTGAGCGAACCTTAAAGCCATGACATTCTCTCAGAGGACCTGAGGACCTACCCTGGGGGTCAGACATGTTCTAAAAAGGTCAAACTCTCCTGAAAACTGAATCGAGTTATATACTGTAGAACAAGAGGACATTACTAGTCAGGTTAGATGTAGAGGACATTACTAGTCAGGTTAGATGTAGAGTTATATACTGTAGAACTAGAGAAAATTACTAGTCAGGTTAGATGTAGAGTTATATACTGTAGAACAAGAGGACATTACTAGTCAGGTTAGATGTAGAGGACATTACTAGTCAGGTTAGATGTAGAGGACATTACTAGTCAGGTTAGATGTAGAGTTATATACTGTAGAACTAGAGGACATTACTAGTCAGGTTAGATGTAGAGGACATTACTAGTCAGGTTAGATGTAGAGTTATATAGTGTAGAACAAGAGGACATTACTAGTCAGGTTAGATGTAGAGGACATTACTAGTCAGGTTAGATGTAGAGGACATTACTAGTCAGGTTAGATGTAGAGGACATTACTAGTCAGGTTAGATGTAGAGTTATATAGTGTAGAACAAGAGGACACTACTAGTCAGGTTAGATGTAGAGGACATTACTAGTCAGGTTAGATGTAGAGGACATTACTAGTCAGGTTAGATGTAGAGGACATTACTAGTCAGGTTAGATGTAGAGTTATATACTGTAGAACAAGAGGACATTACTAGTCAGGTTAGATGTAGAGTTATATACTATAGAACATGAGGACATTACTAGTCAGGTTAGATGTAGAGGACATTACTAGTCAGGTTAGATGTAGAGGACATTACTAGTCAGGTTAGATGTAGAGGACATTACTAGTCAGGTTAGATGTAGAGGACATTACTAGTCAGGTTAGATGTAGAGGACATTACTAGTCAGGTTAGATGTAGAGGACATTACTAGTCAGGTTAGATGTAGAGGACATTACTAGTCAGGTTAGATGTAGAGGACATTACTAGTCAGGTTAGATGTAGAGTTATATACTGTAGATCTAGAGGACATTACTAGTCAGGTTAGATGTAGAGGACATTAATAGTCAGGTTAGATGTAGAGGACATTACTAGTCAGGTTAGATGTAGAGTTATATACTGTAGATCTAGAGGACATTACTAGTCAGTTTAGATGTAGAGTTATATACTGTAGATCTAGAGGACATTACTAGTCAGGTTAGTTAGAAAAGAGATGACTACTTATGCTTTACTTCCCTTTTCACTTTTCACAGAAACACTCTACCCAGTACAGCCAGTAGAGGACTGGTCACCCCTCAGAGCCTGGTTCCTCTAGTCTACCCAGTACAGCCAGTAGAGGACTGGTCACCCCTCAGAGCCTGGTTCCTCTAGTCTACCCAGTACAGCCAGTAGAGGACTGGTCACCCCTCAGAGCCTGTTTCCTCTGGTCTACCCAGTACAGCCAGTAGAGGACTGGTCACCCCTCAGAGCCTGGTTCCTCTGGTCTACCCAGTACAGCCAGTAGAGGACTGGTCACCCCTCAGAGCCTGGTTCCTCTCTACCCAGTACAGCCAGTAGAGGACTGGTCACCCCTCAGAGCCTGGTTCCTCTCTACCCAGTACAGCCAGTAGAGGACTGGTCACCCCTCAGAGCCTGGTTCCTCTGGTCTACCCAGTACAGTCAGTAGAGGACTGGTCACCCCTCAGAGCCTGGTTCCTCTGTACCCAGTACAGCCAGTAGAGGACTGGTCACCCCTCAGAGCCTGGTTCCTCTGGTCTACCCAGTACAGCCAGTAGAGGACTGGTCACCTCTCAGACCCTGGATCCTCTCTACCCAGTACAGCCAGTAGAGGACTGGTCACCCCTCAGAGCCTGGATCCTCTGGTCTACCCAGTACAGCCAGTAGAGGACTGGTCACCCCTCAGAGCCTGATTCCTCTGGTCTACCCAGTACAGCCAGTAGAGGACTGGTCACCCCTCAGAGCCTGGTTCATCTGGTATACCCAGTACAGCCAGTAGAGGACTGGTCACCCCTCAGAGCCTGGTTCCTCTAGTCTACCCAGTACAGCCAGTAGAGGACTGGTCACCCCTCAGAGCCTGGTTCCTCTAGTCTACCCAGTACAGCCAGTAGAGGACTGGTCACCCCTCAGAGCCTGTTTCCTCTGGTCTACCCAGTACAGCCAGTAGAGGACTGGTCACCCCTCAGAGCCTGGTTCCTCTGGTCTACCCAGTACAGCCAGTAGAGGACTGGTCACCCCTCAGAGCCTGGTTCCTCTCTACCCAGTACAGCCAGTAGAGGACTGGTCACCCCTCAGAGCCTGGTTCCTCTCTACCCAGTACAGCCAGTAGAGGACTGGTCACCCCTCAGAGCCTGGTTCCTCTGGTCTACCCAGTACAGTCAGTAGAGGACTGGTCACCCCTCAGAGCCTGGTTCCTCTGTACCCAGTACAGCCAGTAGAGGACTGGTCACCCCTCAGAGCCTGGTTCCTCTGGTCTACCCAGTACAGCCAGTAGAGGACTGGTCACCTCTCAGACCCTGGATCCTCTCTACCCAGTACAGCCAGTAGAGGACTGGTCACCCCTCAGAGCCTGGATCCTCTGGTCTACCCAGTACAGCCAGTAGAGGACTGGTCACCCCTCAGAGCCTCATTCCTCTGGTCTACCCAGTACAGCCAGTAGAGGACTGGTCACCCCTCAGAGCCTGGTTCCTCTGGTATACCCAGTACAGCCAGTAGAGGACTGGCCACCCCTCAGAGCCTGGTTCCTTTGGTCTACCCAGTACAGCCAGTAGAGGACTGGTCCCCCCTCAGAGCCTGGTTCCTCTCTACCCAGTACAGTCAGTAGAGGACTGGTCACCCCTAGGAGCCTGGTTCCTCTCTACCCAGTACAGTCAGTAGAGGACTGGTCACACCTCAGAGCCTGTTTCCTCTCTTCCCAGTACAGCCAGTAGAGGACTGGTCACCCCTCAGAGCCTGGTTCCTCTCTACCCAGTACAGTCAGTATAGGACTGGTCACCCCTCAGAGCCTGGTTCCTATGGTCTACCCAGTACAGCCAGTAGAGGACTGGCCACCCCTCAGAGCCTGGTTCCTCTGGTCTACCCAGTACAGCCAGTAGAGGACTGGTCACCCCTAAGAGCCTGGTTCCTCTCTACCCAGTACAGCCAGTAGAGGACTGGTCCCCCCTCAGAGCCTGGTTCCTCTCTACCCAGTACAGTCAGTAGAGGACTGGTCACCCCTAGGAGCCTGGTTCCTCTCTACCCAGTACAGCCAGTAGAGGACTGGTCACCCCTCAGAGCCTGGTTCCTCTCTACCCAATACAGCCAGTATAGGACTGTTCACCCCTCATAGCCTGGTTCCTCTGGTCTACCCAGTACAGCCAGTAGAGGACTGGTCACCCCTCAGAGCCTGGTTCCTCTCTACCCATTACAGCCAGTAGAGGACTGGTTACCCCTCAGATCCTGGTTCCTCTCTACCAAGTACAGCCAGTAGAGGACTGGTCACCCCTCAGAGCCTGGGTCCTCTCTACCCAGTACAGCCAGTAGAGGACTGGTCACCCCTCAGAGCCTGGTTCCTCTGGTCTAACCAGTACAGCCAGTGGAGGACTGGTCACCCCTCAGAGCCTGGTTCCTCTGGTCTATCCAGTACAGCCAGTAGAGGACTGGTCACCCCTCAGAGCCTGATTCCTCTGGTCTACCCAGTATAGCCAGTAGAGGACTGTTCACCCCTCAGAGCCTGGTTCCTCTGGTCTACCCAGTACAGCCAGTAGAGGTCTGGTCACCCCTCAGAGCCTGGTTCCTCTGGTCTACCCAGTACAGCCAGTAGAGGACTGGTCACCCCTCAGAGCCTGGTTCCTCTCTACCCATTACAGCCAGTAGAGGACTGGTTACCCCTTAGAGCCTGGTTCCTCTCTACCCAGTACAGCCAGTAGAGGACTGGTCACCCCTCAGAGCCTGGTTCCTCTCTACCCAGTACAGCCAGTAGAGGACTGGTCACCCCTCAGAGCCTGGTTCCTCTCTACCCAGTACAGCCAGTAGAGGACTGGTCACCCCTCAGAGCCTGGTTCCTCTCTACCCAGTACAGTCAGTAGAGGACTGGTCACCCCTAGGAGCCTGGTTCCTCTCTACCCAGTACAGTCAGTAGAGGACTGGTCACACCTCAGAGCCTGTTTCCTCTCTTCCCAGTACAGCCAGTAGAGGACTGGTCACCCCTCAGAGCCTGGTTCCTCTCTACCCAGTACAGTCAGTATAGGACTGGTCACCCCTCAGAGCCTGGTTCCTATGGTCTACCCAGTACAGCCAGTAGAGGACTGGCCACCCCTCAGAGCCTGGTTCCTCTGGTCTACCCAGTACAGCCAGTAGAGGACTGGTCACCCCTAAGAGCCTGGTTCCTCTCTACCCAGTACAGCCAGTAGAGGACTGGTCCCCCCTCAGAGCCTGGTTCCTCTCTACCCAGTACAGTCAGTAGAGGACTGGTCACCCCTAGGAGCCTGGTTCCTCTCTACCCAGTACAGCCAGTAGAGGACTGGTCACCCCTCAGAGCCTGGTTCCTCTCTACCCAATACAGCCAGTATAGGACTGTTCACCCCTCATAGCCTGGTTCCTCTGGTCTACCCAGTACAGCCAGTAGAGGACTGGTCACCCCTCAGAGCCTGGTTCCTCTCTACCCATTACAGCCAGTAGAGGACTGGTTACCCCTCAGATCCTGGTTCCTCTCTACCAAGTACAGCCAGTAGAGGACTGGTCACCCCTCAGAGCCTGGGTCCTCTCTACCCAGTACAGCCAGTAGAGGACTGGTCACCCCTCAGAGCCTGGTTCCTCTGGTCTAACCAGTACAGCCAGTGGAGGACTGGTCACCCCTCAGAGCCTGGTTCCTCTGGTCTATCCAGTACAGCCAGTAGAGGACTGGTCACCCCTCAGAGCCTGATTCCTCTGGTCTACCCAGTATAGCCAGTAGAGGACTGTTCACCCCTCAGAGCCTGGTTCCTCTGGTCTACCCAGTACAGCCAGTAGAGGTCTGGTCACCCCTCAGAGCCTGGTTCCTCTGGTCTACCCAGTACAGCCAGTAGAGGACTGGTCACCCCTCAGAGCCTGGTTCCTCTCTACCCATTACAGCCAGTAGAGGACTGGTTACCCCTTAGAGCCTGGTTCCTCTCTACCCAGTACAGCCAGTAGAGGACTGGTCACCCCTCAGAGCCTGGTTCCTCTGGTCTACCCAGTATAGCCAGTAGAGGACTGGTCACCCCTCAGAGCCTGGTTCCTATCTACCCAGTACAGCCAGTAGAGGACTGGTCACCCCTCAGAGCCTGGTTCATCTGGTATACCCAGTACAGCCAGTAGAGGACTGGTCACCCCTCAGAGCCTGGTTCCTCTGGTCTACCCAGTACAGCCAGTAGAGGACTGGTCACCCCTCAGACCCTGGTTCCTCTCTACCCATTACAGCCAGTAGAGGACTGGTTACCCCTTAGAGCCTGGTTCCTCTCTACCCAGTACAGCCAGTAGAGGACTGGTCACCCCTCAGAGCCTGGTTCCTCTGGTCTATCCAGTACAGCCAGTAGAGGACTGGTCACCCCTCAGAGCCTGGTTCCTCTCTACCCATTACAGCCAGTAGAGGACTGGTTACCCCTTAGAGCCTGGTTCCTCTCTACCCAGTACAGCCAGTAGAGGACTGGTCACCCCTCAGAGCCTGGTTCCTCTGGTCTATTCAGTACAGCCAGTAGAGGACTGGTCACCCCTCAGAGCCTGGTTCCTCTGGTCTACCCAGTACAGCCAGTAGAGGACTGGTCACCCCTCAGAGGCTGGTTCCTATCTACCCAGTACAGCCAGTAGAGGACTGGTCACCCCTCAGAGCCTTGTTCATCTGGTATACCCAGTACAGCCAGTAGAGGACTGGTCACCCCTCAGAGCCTGGTTCCTCTCTACCCAGTACAGCCAGTAGAGGACTGGTCACCCCTCAGAGCCTGTTTCCTCTGGTCTACCCAGTACAGCCAGTAGAGGACTGGTCAACCCTCAGAGCCTGGTTCCTCTGGTCTACCCAGTACAGCCAGTAGAGGACTGGTCACCCCTCAGAGCCTGGTTCCTCTCTACCCAGTACAGCCAGTAGAGGACTGGTCACCCCTCAGAGCCTGGTTCCTCTCTACCCAGTACAGCCAGTAGAGAACTGGTCACCCCTCAGAGCCTGGTTCCTCTCTACCCAGTACAGCCAGTAGAGGACTGGTCACCACTCAGAGCCTGGTTCCTCTCTACCCAGTACAGCAAGTAGAGGACTGGTCACCCCTCAGAGCCTGGTTCATCTGGTATACCCAGTACAGCCAGTAGAGGACTGGTCACCCCTCAGAGCCTGGTTCCTCTCTACCCAGTACAGCCAGTAGAGGACTGGTCACCTCTCAGAGCCTGGTTCCTCTCTACCCAGTACAGCCAGTATAGGACTGGTCACCCCTCAGAGCCTGGTTCCTCTGGTCTACCCAGTACAGCCAGTAGAGGACTGGTCACCCCTCAGAGCCTGGTTCCTCTCTACCCAGTACAGCCAGTAGAGGACTGGTCTGCGCCTTCTTCACAATGCTGTCTGTGTGGGTGGACCAATTCAGTTTGTCTGTGATGTGTACGCCGAGGAACTTAAAACTTACTACCCTCTCCACTACTGTCCCATCGATGTGGATAGGGGGGTGCTCCCTCTGCTGTTTCCAAGTCCACAATCAACTCCTTAGTTTAGACGGTGAGTGTGAGGTTATTTTCCTGACACCACACTCCGAGGGCCCTCACCTCCTCCCTGTAGGCCGTCTCGTCGTTGTTGGTAATCAAGCCTACCACTGTAGTGTCGTCCGCAAACTTTATGATTGAATTGGAGGCGTGCGTGGCCACGCAGTCGTGGGTGAACAGGGAGTACAGGAGAGGTCTCAGAACGCACCCTTGTGGGGCCCAGTGTTGAGGATCAGCAGGGTGGAGGTGATATGGTCCTTGACTAGTCTCTCAAAGCACTTCATGATGACGGAAGTGACTGCTACGGGGCGGTAGTCCTTTAGCTCAGTTACCTTAGCTTTCTTGGGAACAGGAACAATGTTGGCCCTCTTGAAGCATGTGGGAACAGCAGACTGGGATAAGGATTGATTGAATATGTCCGTAAACACACCAGCCAGCTGGTCTGTGCATCCTCTGAGGGCGCGGCTTGGGATGCCGTCTGGACCTGCAGCCTTGCGAGGGTTAACACGTTTAAATGTTTTACTCACGTCGGCTGCAGTGAAGGAGAGTCCGCATGTTTTGGTTGGTGGCCGTGTCATTGGCACTGTACTGTCCTCGAAGCGAGCAAAAAAGTTATTTAGTCTGCCTGGGAGCAAGACATCCTGGTCCGTTACGGGGCTGGTTTTCTTTTTGTAATCGGTGATTGACTGTAGACCCTGCCACATACCTCTTGTGTCTGAGCTGTTAAATTGCGACTCTACTTTGTCTCTATACTGAAGCTTAGCTTGTTTGATTGCCTTGCGGAGGGAATAGTTACACTGTTTGTATTCGGTCATGTTTCCGGTTACCTTGCCATGATTAAAAGCAGTGGTTTGCGCTTTCAGTTTCACGCGAATGCTGCCATCAATCCACGGTTTCTGGTTTGGGAATGTTTTAATCATTGCTATGTGAACAGAAGGACTTGAGTTCCTGTATGTTGTTGTTAACCATAAGGCCTACGCCCCGCCCCTCTTCTTACCAGAAATATGTTTGTTTCTGTCGGCGCGATGCATGGAGAAACCAGCTGGTCATGCCCAAAACACAGGGTGGAAAACACTGGCCAACCCAAAACACTGAACAACCCAAAACACTGACCAACCCAAAACACTGACCAACCCAAAACACTGACCAACCCAAAACACTGACCAACCCAAAACACAGGGTAACACAGTCCGGAGCACAAAACACCTCCAACTCAAAACAAAATAATCCCGCACAAACAAGAGTGAGCCTCACAAGCTTAAATAGACGAGCAAATGAAGAATACACAAATTGGAACAGGTGCAACCAATAAGACTAAACTAACAGAAAAGGAAAACGAGATCTGCGGCGGCTAGTAGGCCGGAAACAACGAGCACCCGATCAGGCAGTATCCATCTCCATCTCTTCAATCCCCTCAGACTCTATTAAAGATATAAAGGATGATTTAGAATGAAGCAACAACATTCACAATAAACTGACCAGTAATTCTAGGA
Organism: Oncorhynchus mykiss; assembly: GCF_013265735.2. Lineage (NCBI taxonomy): Eukaryota > Metazoa > Chordata > Actinopteri > Salmoniformes > Salmonidae > Oncorhynchus > Oncorhynchus mykiss. The sequence continues at coordinate 1,874,120 of NC_048573.1, read as the reverse complement.
AACATGAGAATCATAAAGACTGTGATTGCTTTGGTTCTCTGATGACGTCCTGTCATCAGCTCCCCTTGAGGACAAGAACAGATAGTCAGTCAGAACATACATGTTGGTGAGCGAACCTTAAAGCCATGACATTCTCTCAGAGGACCTGAGGACCTACCCTGGGGGTCAGACATGTTCTAAAAAGGTCAAACTCTCCTGAAAACTGAATCGAGTTATATACTGTAGAACAAGAGGACATTACTAGTCAGGTTAGATGTAGAGGACATTACTAGTCAGGTTAGATGTAGAGTTATATACTGTAGAACTAGAGAAAATTACTAGTCAGGTTAGATGTAGAGTTATATACTGTAGAACAAGAGGACATTACTAGTCAGGTTAGATGTAGAGGACATTACTAGTCAGGTTAGATGTAGAGGACATTACTAGTCAGGTTAGATATAGAGTTATATACTGTAGAACTAGAGGACATTACTAGTCAGGTTAGATGTAGAGGACATTACTAGTCAGGTTAGATGTAGAGTTATATACTGTAGAACAAGAGGACATTACTAGTCAGGTTAGATGTAGAGGACATTACTAGTCAGGTTAGATGTAGAGGACATTACTAGTCAGGTTAGATGTAGAGGACATTACTAGTCAGGTTAGATGTAGAGTTATATAGTGTAGAACAAGAGGACACTACTAGTCAGGTTAGATGTAGAGGACATTACTAGTCAGGTTAGATGTAGAGGACATTACTAGTCAGGTTAGATGTATTGGACATTACTAGTCAGGTTAGATGTAGAGTTATATACTGTAGAACAAGAGGACATTACTAGTCAGGTTAGATGTAGAGTTATATACTATAGAACAAGAGGACATTACTAGTCAGGTTAGATGTAGAGGACATTACTAGTCAGGTTAGATGTAGAGGACATTACTAGTCAGGTTAGATGTAGAGGACATTACTAGTCAGGTTAGATGTAGAGGACATTACTAGTCAGGTTAGATGTAGAGGACATTACTAGTCAGGTTAGATGTAGAGGACATTACTAGTCAGGTTAGATGTAGAGGACATTACTAGTCAGGTTAGATGTAGAGTTATATACTGTAGATCTAGAGGACATTACTAGTCAGGTTAGATGTAGAGGACATTACTAGTCAGGTTAGATGTAGAGTTATATACTGTAGATCTAGAGGACATTACTAGTCAGGTTAGATGTAGAGTTATATACTGTAGAACAAGAGGACATTACTAGTCAGGTTAGATGTAGAGGACATTACTAGTCAGGTTAGATGTAGAGTTATATACTGTAGATCTAGAGGACATTACTAGTCAGGTTAGATGTAGAGGACATTACTAGTCAGGTTAGATGTAGAGTTATATACTGTAGATCTAGAGGACATTACTAGTCAGGTTAGATGTAGAGTTATATAGTGTAGAACAAGAGGACATTACTAGTCAGGTTAGATGTAGAACTAGAGGACATTACTAGTCAGGTTAGATGTAGAGGACATTACTAGTCAGGTTAGATGTAGAGGACATTACTAGTCAGGTTAGATGTAGAGTTATATACTGTAGATCTAGAGGACATTACTAGTCAGTTTAGATGTAGAGTTATATACTGTAGATCTAGAGGACATTACTAGTCAGGTTAGTTAGAAAAGAGATGACTACTTATGCTTTACTTCCCTTTTCACTTTTCACAGAAACACTCTACCCAGTACAGCCAGTAGAGGACTGGTCACCCCTCAGAGCCTGGTTCCTCTAGTCTACCCAGTACAGCCAGTAGAGGACTGGTCACCCCTCAGAGCCTGTTTCCTCTGGTCTACCCAGTACAGCCAGTAGAGGACTGGTCACCCCTCAGAGCCTGGTTCCTCTGGTCTACCCAGTACAGCCAGTAGAGGACTGGTCACCCCTCAGAGCCTGGTTCCTCTCTACCCAGTACAGCCAGTAGAGGACTGGTCACCCCTCAGAGCCTGGTTCCTCTGGTCTACCCAGTACAGTCAGTAGAGGACTGGTCACCCCTCAGAGCCTGGTTCCTCTGTACCCAGTACAGCCAGTAGAGGACTGGTCACCCCTCAGAGCCTGGTTCCTCTGGTCTACCCAGTACAGCCAGTAGAGGACTGGTCACCTCTCAGACCCTGGATCCTCTCTACCCAGTACAGTCAGTAGAGGACTGGTCACCGCTCAGAGCCTGGTTCCTATGGTCTACCCAGTACAGCCAGTAGAGGACTGGCCACCCCTCAGAGCCTGGTTCCTCTGGTCTACCCAGTACAGCCAGTAGAGGACTGGCCACCCCTCAGAGCCTGGTTCCTCTCTACCCAGTACAGCCAGTAGAGGACTGGTCACCCCTCAGAGCCTGGTTCCTCTCTACCCAGTACAGTCAGTAGAGGACTGGTCACCGCTCAGAGCCTGGTTCCTATGGTCTACCCAGTACAGCCAGTAGAGGACTGGCCACCCCTCAGAGCCTGGTTCCTCTGGTCTACCCAGTACAGCCAGTAGAGGACTGGTCACCCCTAAGAGCCTGGTTCCTCTGGTCTACCCAGTACAGCCAGTAGAGGACTGGTCACCCCTCAGAGCCTGGTTCCTCTCTACCCAGTACAGCCAGTAGAGGACTGGTCACCCCTCAGAGCCTGGTTCCTCTCTACCCAGTACAGCCAGTAGAGGACTGGTCACCCCTCAGAGCCTGGTTCCTCTCTACCCAGTACAGTCAGTAGAGGACTGGTCACACCTCAGAGCCTGGTTCCTCTCTACCCAGTACAGCCAGTAGAGGACTGGTCACCCCTCAGAGCCTGGTTCCTCTCTACCCAGTACAGTCAGTAGAGGACTGGTCACCGCTCAGAGCCTGGTTCCTATGGTCTACCCAGTACAGCCAGTAGAGGACTGGCCACCCCTCAGAGCCTGGTTCCTCTGGTCTACCCAGTACAGCCAGTAGAGGACTGGTCACCCCTAAGAGCCTGGTTCCTCTGGTCTACCCAGTACAGCCAGTAGAGGACTGGTCACCCCTCAGAGCCTGGTTCCTCTCTACCCAGTACAGCCAGTAGAGGACTGGCCACCCTTCAGATTCTGGTTCCTCTCTACCCAGTACAGCCAGTAGAGGACTGGCCACCCCTCAGAGCCTGGTTCCTCTGGTCTACCCAGTACAGCCAGTAGAGGACTGGTCACCCCTCAGAGCCTGGTTCCTCTCTACCCAGTACAGCCAGTAGAGGACTGGTCACCCCTCAGAGCCTGGTTCCTCTCTCCCCAGTACAGCCAGTAGAGGACTGGTCACCCCTCAGAGCCTGGTTCCTCTGGTCTACCCAGTACAGCCAATAGAGGACTGGTCACCCCTCAGAGCCTGGTTCCTCTCTACCCAGTACAGCCAGTAGAGGACTGGTCACCCCTCAGAGCCTGGTTCCTCTCTACCCAGTACAGCCAGCAGAGGACTGGTCACCCCTCAGAGCCTGGTTCCTCTCTACCCAGTACAGCCAGTAGAGGACTGGTCACCCCTCAGAGCCTGGTTCCTCTCTACCCAGTACAGTCAGTAGAGGACTGGTCACACCTCAGAGCCTGGTTCCTCTCTACCCAGTACAGCCAGTAGAGGACTGGTCACCCCTCAGAGCCTGGTTCCTCTCTACCCAGTACAGTCAGTAGAGGACTGGTCACCGCTCAGAGCCTGGTTCCTATGGTCTACCCAGTACAGCCAGTAGAGGACTGGCCACCCTCAGAGCCTGGTTCCTCTGGTCTACCCAGTACAGCCAGTAGAGGACTGGTCACCCCTAAGAGCCTGGTTCCTCTGGTCTACCCAGTACAGCCAGTAGAGGACTGGTCACCCCTCAGAGCCTGGTTCCTCTCTACCCAGTACAGCCAGTAGAGGACTGGCCACCCTTCAGATTCTGGTTCCTCTCTACCCAGTACAGCCAGTAGAGGACTGGCCACCCCTCAGAGCCTGGTTCCTCTGGTCTACCCAGTACAGCCAGTAGAGGACTGGTCACCCCTCAGAGCCTGGTTCCTCTCTACCCAGTACAGCCAGTAGAGGACTGGTCACCCCTCAGAGCCTGGTTCCTCTCTCCCCAGTACAGCCAGTAGAGGACTGGTCACCCCTCAGAGCCTGGTTCCTCTGGTCTACCCAGTACAGCCAATAGAGGACTGGTCACCCCTCAGAGCCTGGTTCCTCTCTACCCAGTACAGCCAGTAGAGGACTGGTCACCCCTCAGAGCCTGGTTCCTCTCTACCCAGTACAGCCAGCAGAGGACTGGTCACCCCTCAGAGCCTGGTTCCTCTCTACCCAGTACAGCCAGTAGAGGACTGGTCACCCCTCAGAGCCTGGTTCCTCTCTACCCAGTACAGTCAGTAGAGGACTGGTCACACCTCAGAGCCTGGTTCCTCTCTACCCAGTACAGCCAGTAGAGGACTGGTCACCCCTCAGAGCCTGGTTCCTCTCTACCCAGTACAGTCAGTAGAGGACTGGTCACCGCTCAGAGCCTGGTTCCTATGGTCTACCCAGTACAGCCAGTAGAGGACTGGTCACCCCTAAGAGCCTGGTTCCTCTGGTCTACCCAGTACAGCCAGTAGAGGACTGGTCACCCCTCAGAGCCTGGTTCCTCTCTACCCAGTACAGCCAGTAGAGGACTGGCCACCCTTCAGAGCCTGGTTCCTTTGGTCTACCCAGTACAGCCAGTAGAGGACTGGCCACCCCTCAGAGCCTGGTTCCTCTCTACCCAGTACAGCCAGTAGAGGACTGGTCACCCCTCAGAGCCTGGTTCCTCTCTACCCAGTACAGCCAGTAGAGGACTGGTCACCCCTCAGAGCCTGGTTCCTCTCTACCCAGTACAGTCAGTAGAGGACTGGTCACACCTCAGAGCCTGGTTCCTCTCTACCCAGTACAGCCAGTAGAGGACTGGTCACCCCTCAGAGCCTGGTTCCTCTCTACCCAGTACAGTCAGTAGAGGACTGGTCACCGCTCAGAGCCTGGTTCCTATGGTCTACCCAGTACAGCCAGTAGAGGACTGGCCACCCCTCAGAGCCTGGTTCCTCTGGTCTACCCAGTACAGCCAGTAGAGGACTGGTCACCCCTAAGAGCCTGGTTCCTCTGGTCTACCCAGTACAGCCAGTAGAGGACTGGTCACCCCTCAGAGCCTGGTTCCTCTCTACCCAGTACAGCCAGTAGAGGACTGGCCACCCTTCAGATTCTGGTTCCTCTCTACCCAGTACAGCCAGTAGAGGACTGGCCACCCCTCAGAGCCTGGTTCCTCTGGTCTACCCAGTACAGCCAGTAGAGGACTGGTCACCCCTCAGAGCCTGGTTCCTCTCTACCCAGTACAGCCAGTAGAGGACTGGTCACCCCTCAGAGCCTGGTTCCTCTCTCCCCAGTACAGCCAGTAGAGGACTGGTCACCCCTCAGAGCCTGGTTCCTCTGGTCTACCCAGTACAGCCAATAGAGGACTGGTCACCCCTCAGAGCCTGGTTCCTCTCTACCCAGTACAGCCAGTAGAGGACTGGTCACCCCTCAGAGCCTGGTTCCTCTCTACCCAGTACAGCCAGTAGAGGACTGGTCACCCCTCAGAGCCTGGTTCCTATCTACCCAGTACAGCCAGTAGAGGAATGGTCACCCCTCAGAGCCTGGTTCATCTGGTATACCCAGAACAGCCAGTAGAAGACTGGTCACCCCTCAGAACCTGGTTCCTCTCTACCCAGTACAGCCAGTAGAGGACTGGTCACCCCTCAGAGCCTGGTTCCTCTGGTCTACCCAGTACAGCCAGTAGAGGACTGGTTACCCCTCAGAGCCTGGTTCCTCTCTACCCAGTACAGCCAGTAGAGGACTGGTCACCCCTCAGAGCCTGGTTCCTATCTACCCAGTACAGCCAGTAGAGGACTGGTCACCCCTCAGAGCCTGGTTCATCTGGTATACCCAGTATAGCCAGTAGAGGAATGGTCACCCCTCAGAACCTGGTTCCTCTCTACCCAGTACAGCCAGTAGAGGACTGGTCACCCCTCAGAGCCTGGTTCCTCTGGTCTACCCAGTACAGCCAGTAGAGGACTGGTCACCCCTCAGAGCCTGGTTCCTCTCTACCCAATAAAGCCAGTATAGGACTGTTCACCCCTCATAGCCTGGTTCCTCTGGTCTACCCAGTACAGCCAGTAGAGGACTGGTCACCCCTCAGTGCCTGGTTCCTCTGGTCTACCCAGTACAGCCAGAACAGGACTGGTCACCACTCAGAGCCTGGTTCCTCTGGTCTACCCAGTACAGCCAGAACAGGACTGGTCACCACTCAGAGCCTGGTTCCTCTGGTCTACCCAATACAGCCAGTAGAGGACTGGTCACCCCTCAGAGTCTGGTTCCTCTCTACCCATTACAGCCAGTAGAGGACTGGTTACCCCTCAGAGCCTGGTTCCTCTCTACCCAGTACAGCCAGTAGAGGACTGGTCACCCCTCAGAGCCTGGGTCCTCTCTACCCAGTACAGCCAGTAGAGGACTGGTCACCCCTCAGAGCCTGGTTCCTCTGGTCTACCCAGTACAGCCAGTAGAGGACTGGTCACCCCTCAGAGCCTGGTTCCTCTGGTCTATCCAGTACAGCCAGTAGAGAACTGGTCACCCCTCAGAGCCTGATTCCTCTGGTCTACCCAGTATAGCCAGTAGAGGACTGGTCACCCCTCAGAGCCTGGTTCCTCTCTACCCAGTACAGCCAGTAGAGGACTGTTCACCCCTCAGAGCCTGGTTCCTCTGGTCTACCCAGTACAGCCAGTAGAGGTCTGGTCACCCCTCAGAGCCTGGTTCCTCTGGTCTACCCAGTACAGCCAGTAGAGGACTGGTCACCCCTCAGAGCCTGGTTCCTCTCTACCCATTACAGCCAGTAGAGGACTGGTTACCCCTTAGAGCCTGGTTCCTCTCTACCCAGTACAGCCAGTAGAGGACTGGTCACCCCTCAGAGCCTGGTTCCTCTGGTCTACCCAGTACAGCCAGTAGAGGACTGGTCACCCCTCAGAGCCTGGTTCCTATCTATCCAGTACAGCCAGTAGAGGACTGGTCACCCCTCAGAGCCTGATTCCTCTGGTCTACCCAGTATAGCCAGTAGAGGACTGGTCACCCCTCAGAGCCTGGTTCCTATCTACCCAGTACAGCCAGTAGAGGACTGGTCACCCCTCAGAGCCTGGTTCATCTGGTATACCCAGTACAGCCAGTAGAGGACTGGTCACCCCTCAGAGCCTGGTTCCTCTGGTCTACCCAGTACAGCCAGTAGAGGACTGGTCACCCCTCAGAGCCTGGTTCCTCTCTACCCATTACAGCCAGTAGAGGACTGGTTACCCCTTAGAGCCTGGTTCCTCTCTACCCAGTACAGCCAGTAGAGGACTGGTCACCCCTCAGAGCCTGGTTCATCTGGTATACCCAGTACAGCCAGTAGAGGAATGGTCACCCCTCAGAACCTGGTTCCTCTCTACCCAGTACAGCCAGTAGAGGACTGGTCACCCCTCAGAGCCTGGTTCCTCTGGTCTACCCAGTACAGCCAGTAGAGGACTGGTCACCCCTCAGAGCCTGGTTCCTCTCTACCCAATAAAGCCAGTATAGGACTGTTCACCCCTCATAGCCTGGTTCCTCTGGTCTACCCAGTACAGCCAGTAGAGGACTGGTCACCCCTCAGTGCCTGGTTCCTCTGGTCTACCCAGTACAGCCAGAACAGGACTGGTCACCACTCAGAGCCTGGTTCCTCTGGTCTACCCAGTACAGCCAGAACAGGACTGGTCACCACTCAGAGCCTGGTTCCTCTGGTCTACCCAATACAGCCAGTAGAGGACTGGTCACCCCTCAGAGCCTGGTTCCTCTCTACCCATTACAGCCAGTAGAGGACTGGTTACCCCTCAGAGCCTGGTTCCTCTCTACCCAGTACAGCCAGTAGAGGACTGGTCACCCCTCAGAGCCTGGGTCCTCTCTACCCAGTACAGCCAGTAGAGGACTGGTCACCCCTCAGAGCCTGGTTCCTCTGGTCTACCCAGTACAGCCAGTAGAGGACTGGTCACCCCTCAGAGCCTGGTTCCTCTGGTCTATCCAGTACAGCCAGTAGAGAACTGGTCACCCATAGGAGCCTGATTCCTCTGGTCTACCCAGTATAGCCAGTAGAGGACTGGTCACCCCTCAGAGCCTGGTTCCTATCTACCCATTACAGCCAGTAGAGGACTGGTCACCCCTCAGAGCCTGGTTCATCTGGTATACCCAGTACAGCCAGTAGAGGACTGGTCACCCCTCAGAGCCTGGTTCCTCTCTACCCAGTACAGCCAGTAGAGGACTGTTCACCCCTCAGAGCCTGGTTCCTCTGGTCTACCCAGTACAGCCAGTAGAGGTCTGGTCACCCCTCAGAGCCTGGTTCCTCTGGTCTACCCAGTACAGCCAGTAGAGGACTGGTCACCCCTCAGAGCCTGGTTCCTCTCTACCCATTACAGCCAGTAGAGGACTGGTTACCCCTTAGAGCCTGGTTCCTCTCTACCCAGTACAGCCAGTAGAGGACTGGTCACCCCTCAGAGCCTGGTTCCTCTGGTCTACCCAGTACAGCCAGTAGAGGACTGGTCACCCCTCAGAGCCTGGTTCCTATCTATCCAGTACAGCCAGTAGAGGACTGGTCACCCCTCAGAGCCTGATTCCTCTGGTCTACCCAGTATAGCCAGTAGAGGACTGGTCACCCCTCAGAGCCTGGTTCCTATCTACCCAGTACAGCCAGTAGAGGACTGGTCACCCCTCAGAGCCTGGTTCATCTGGTATACCCAGTACAGCCAGTAGAGGACTGGTCACCCCTCAGAGCCTGGTTCCTCTGGTCTACCCAGTACAGCCAGTAGAGGACTGGTCACCCCTCAGAGCCTGGTTCCTCTCTACCCATTACAGCCAGTAGAGGACTGGTTACCCCTTAGAGCCTGGTTCCTCTCTACCCAGTACAGCCAGTAGAGGACTGGTCACCCCTCAGAGCCTGGTTCCTCTAGTCTATCCAGTACAGCCAGTAGAGGACTGGTCACCCCTCAGAGCCTGGTTCCTCTCTACCCATTACAGCCAGTAGAGGACTGGTTACCCCATAGAGCCTGGTTCCTCTCTACCCAGTACAGCCAGTAGAGGACTGGTCACCCCTCAGAGCCTGGTTCCTCTGGTCTATCCAGTACAGCCAGTAGAGGACTGGTCACCCCTCAGAGCCTGGTTCCTCTGGTCTACCCAGTACAGCCAGTAGAGGACTGGTCACCCCTCAGAGCCTGGTTCCTATCTATCCAGTACAGCCAGTAGAGGACTGGTCACCCCTCAGAGCCTGATTCCTCTGGTCTACCCAGTATAGCCAGTAGAGGACTGGTCACCCCTCAGAGCCTGGTTCCTATCTACCCAGTACAGCCAGTAGAGGACTGGTCACCCCTCAGAGCCTGGTTCATCTGGTATACCCAGTACAGCCAGTAGAGGACTGGTCACCCCTCAGAGCCTGGTTCCTCTGGTCTACCCAGTACAGCCAGTAGAGGACTGGTCACCCCTCAGAGCCTGGTTCCTCTCTACCCATTACAGCCAGTAGAGGACTGGTTACCCCTTAGAGCCTGGTTCCTCTCTACCCAGTACAGCCAGTAGAGGACTGGTCACCCCTCAGAGCCTGGTTCCTCTGGTCTATCCAGTACAGCCAGTAGAGGACTGGTCACCCCTCAGAGCCTGGTTCCTCTCTACCCATTACAGCCAGTAGAGGACTGGTTACCCCATAGAGCCTGGTTCCTCTCTACCCAGTACAGCCAGTAGAGGACTGGTCACCCCTCAGAGCCTGGTTCCTCTGGTCTATCCAGTACAGCCAGTAGAGGACTGGTCACCCCTCAGAGCCTGGTTCCTCTGGTCTACCCAGTACAGCCAGTAGAGGACTGGTCACCCCTCAGAGCCTGGTTCCTATCTACCCAGTACAGCCAGTAGAGGACTGGTCACCCCTCAGAGCCTTGTTCATCTGGTATACCCAGTACAGCCAGTAGAGGACTGGTCACCCCTCAGAGCCTGGTTCCTCTCTACCCAGTACAGCCAGTAGAGGACTGGTCACCCCTCAGAGCCTGGTTCCTCTGGTCTACTCAGTACAGCCAGTAGAGGACTGGTCACCCCTCAGAGCCTGGTTCCTCTCTACCCAGTACAGCCAGTAGAGGACTGGTCACCCCTCAGAGCCTGGTTCCTCTCTACCCAGTACAGCCAGTAGAGGACTGGTCACCCCTCAGAGCCTGGTTCCTCACTACCCAGTACAGCCAGTAGAGGACTGGTCACCACTCAGAGCCTGGTTCCTCTGGTCTACCCAGTACAGCCAGTAGAGGACTGGTCACCCCTCAGAGCCTGGTTCCTCTCTACCCAGTACAGCAAGTAGAGGACTGGTCACCCCTCAGAGCCTGGTTCATCTGGTATACCCAGTACAGCCAGTAGAGGACTGATCACCCCTCAGAGCCTGGTTCCTCTCTACCCAGTACAGCCAGTAGAGGACTGGTCACCTCTCAGAGCCTGGTTCCTCTCTACCCAGTACAGCCAGTATAGGACTGGTCACCCCTCAGAGCCTGGTTCCTCTGGTCTACCCAGTACAGCCAGTAGAGGACTGGTCACCCCTCAGAGCCTGGTTCCTCTCTACCCAGTACAGCCAGTAGAGGACTGGTCTGCGCCTTCTTCACAATGCTGTCTGTGTGGGTGGACCAATTCAGTTTGTCTGTGATGTGTACGCCGAGGAACTTAAAACTTACTACCCTCTCCACTACTGTCCCATCGATGTGGATAGGGGGGTGCTCCCTCTGCTGTTTCCAAGTCCACAATCAACTCCTTAGTTTAGACGGTGAGTGTGAGGTTATTTTCCTGACACCACACTCCGAGGGCCCTCACCTCCTCCCTGTAGGCCGTCTCGTCGTTGTTGGTAATCAAGCCTACCACTGTAGTGTCGTCCGCAAACTTTATGATTGAATTGGAGGCGTGCGTGGCCACGCAGTCGTGGGTGAACAGGGAGTACAGGAGAGGTCTCAGAACGCACCCTTGTGGGGCCCAGTGTTGAGGATCAGCAGGGTGGAGATGTTGTTACCTACACTCACCACCTGGGGGCGGCCCGTCAGGAAGTCCAGTACCCAGTTGCACAGGGCGGGGTCGAGACCCAGGGTCTCGAGCTTGATGACGAGTTTGGAGGGTACTATGGTGTTAAATGCTGAGCTGTAGTCGATGAACAGCATTCTCACATAGGTATTCCTCTTGTCCAGATGGGTTAGGGCAGTGTGCAGAACAGGAACAATGTTGGCCCTCTTGAAGCATGTGGGAACAGCAGACTGGGATAAGGATTGATTGAATATGTCCGTAAACACACCAGCCAGCTGGTCTGTGCATACTCTGAGGGCGCGGCTTTGGATGCCGTCTGGACCTGCAGCCTTGCGAGTGTTAACACGTTTAAATGTTTTACTCACGTCGGCTGCAGTGAAGGAGAGTCCGCATGTTTTGGTTGCTGGCCGTGTCATTGGCACTGTATTGTCCTCGAAGCGAGCAAAAAAGTTATTTAGTCTGTCTGGGAGCAAGACATCCTGGTCCGTGACGGGGCTGGTTTTCTTTTTGTAATCCGTAATTGACTGTAGACCCTGCCACATACCTCTTGTGTCTGAGCTGTTAAATTGTGACTCTACTTTGTCTCTATACTGAAGCTTAGCTTGTTTGATTGCCTTGCGGAGGGAATAGCTGCACTGTTTGTATTCGGTCATGTTACCAGACACCTTGCCATGATTAAAAGCAGTGGTTTGCGCTTTCAGTTTCACGCGAATGCTGCCATCAATCCACGGTTTCTGGTTTGGGAATGTTTTAATCATTGCTATGTGAACAGAAGGACTTGAGTTCCTGTATGTTGTTGTTAACCATAAGGCCTACGCCCCGCCCCTCTTCTTACCAGAAATATGTTTGTTTCTGTCGGCGCGATGCATGGAGAAACCAGCTGGTCATGCCCAAAACACAGGGTGGAAAACACTGGCCAACCCAAAACACTGACCAACCCAAAACACTGACCAACCCAAAACACTGACCAACCCAAAACACTGACCAACCCAAAACACTGACCAAACCAAAACACTGACCAACCCAAAACACTGACCAACCCAAAACACTGACCAACCCAAAACACAGGGTAACACAGTCCGGAGCACAAAACACCTCCAACTCAAAACAAAATAATCCCGCACAAACAAGAGTGAGCCTCACAAGCTTAAATAGACGAGCAAATGAAGAATACACAAATTGGAACAGGTGCAACCAATAAGACTAAACTAACAGAAAAGGAAAACGAGATCTGCGGCGGCTAGTAGGCCGGAAACAACGACCGCCGAGCATCGCCCGATCAGGCAGTATCCATCTCCATCTCTTCAATCCCCTCAGAATCTATTAAACATATAAAGGATGATTTAGAATGAAGCAACAACATTCACAATAAACTGACCAGTAATACTAGGAAACATGAGAATCATAAAGACTGTGATTGCTTTGGTTCTCTGATGACGTCCTGTCATCAGCTCCCCCTGAGGACAAGAACAGATAGTCAGTCAGAACATACATGTTGGTGAGCGAACCTTAAAGCCATGACATTCTCTCAGAGGACCTGAGGACCTGCCCTGGGGGTCAGACATGTTCTAAAAAGGTCAAACTCTCCTGAAAACTGAATCGAGTTATATACTGTAGAACAAGAGGACATTACTAGTCAGGTTAGATGTAGAGTTATATACTGTAGAACAAGAGGACATTACTAGTCAGGTTAGATGTAGAGGACATTACTAGTCAGGTTAGATGTAGAGGACGTTACTAGTCAGGTTAGATGTAGAGGACGTTACTAGTCAGGTTAGATGTAGAGTTATATACTGTAGAACAAGAGGACATTACTAGTCAGGTTAGATGTAGAGGACATTACTAGTCAGGTTAGATGTAGAGGACGTTACTAGTCAGGTTAGATGTAGAGTTATATACTGTAGAACAAGAGGACATTACTAGTCAGGTTAGATGTAGAGGACATTACTAGTCAGGTTAGATGTAGAGTTATATACTGTAGAACTAGAGGACATTACTAGTCAGGTTAGATGTAGAGTTTTATACTGTAGAACAAGAGGGCATTACTAGTCAGGTTAGATGTAGAGTTATATACTGTAGAACAAGAGGACATTACTAGTCATGTTAGATGTAGAGTTATATACTGTAGGACAAGAGGACATTACTAGTCAGGTTAGATGTAGAGTTATATACTGTAGAACAAGAGGACATTACTAGTCAGGTTAGATGTAGAGGACATTACTAGTCAGGTTAGATGTAGAGTTATATAGTGTAGAACAAGAGGACATTACTAGTCAGGTTAGATGTAGAACTAGAGGACATTACTAGTCAGGATAGAAAAGAGATGACTACTTCACTTTAGAAACACATGAATAAACAGTATTATAGTAATAAACCATGAGGTCTGTGATTAACAGTTGACCCATCAGTATTATAGTAATAAACCATGAGGTCTGTGATTAACAGTTGACCCATCAGTATTATAGTAATAAACCATGAGGTCTGTGATTAACAGTTGACCCATCAGTATTATAGTAATAAACCATGAGGTCTGTGATTAACAGTTGACCCATCAGTATTATAGTAATAAACCATGAGGTCTGTGATTAACAGTTGACCCATCAGTATTATAGTAATAAACCATGAGGTCTGTGATTAACATTTGACCCATCAGTATTATAGTAATAAACCATGAGGTCTGTGATTAACAGTTGACCCATCAGTATTATAGTAATAAACCACGAGGTCTGTGATTAACAGTTGACCCATCAGTATTCTAGTAATACACCATGAGGTCTGTGATTAACAGTTGACCCATCAGTATTATAGTAATAAACCATGAGGTCTGTGATTAACAGTTGACCCATCAGTATTATAGTAATAAACCACGAGGTCTGTGATTAACAGTTGACCCATCAGTATTCTAGTAATAAACCATGAGGTCTGTGATTAACAGTTGACCCATCAGTATTATAGTAATAAACCATGAGGTCTGTGATTAACAGTTGACCCATCAGTATTATAGTAATAAACCATGAGGTCTGTGATTAACAGTTGACCAATCAGTATTATAGTAATAAACCATGAGGTCTGTGATTAACAGTTGACCCATCAGTATTATAGTAATAAACCATGAGATCTGTGATTAACAGTTGACCCATCAGTATTATAGTAATAAACCATGAGGTCTGTGATTAACAGTTGACCCATCAGTATTATAGTAATAAACCATGAGGTCTGTGATTAACAGTTGACCCATCAGTATTATAGTAATAAACCATGAGGTCTGTGATTAACAGTTGACCCATCAGTATTATAGTAATAATCATAATATCTATATGTGAAACTCTAACAAGACAACAACAACAAGGAACAGGTGAAAACAATTAGACAGAAACAAACGAAAATGAAAAAGGGATACCGGTGAAGACAACTGATTAGGAATAGGTGACAACAATACCCTATAATGACATCACAATACCCCATAAGGACATCACAATACCCCATAATGACATCACAATACCCAATAATGACATCACAATACCCCATAAGGACATCACAATAACCCATAATGACATCACAATACCCCATAAGGACATCACAATACGCCACAATGACAAAGCAAAAACAGGTTTTCAGAAATTTTTACAAATTAATCAAATAAATGTAAACTGAAAGTTCACTTGTTTAATGTTGAGACATCAATGACCAGTCTGAGATCAAGGACCAGTCAGACATCAAGGACCAGTCAGACATCAATGACCAGTCAGAGATCAATGACCAGTCAGAGATCAAGGACCAGTCAGACATCAAGGTTAAACTCACCTGTATGTTTTCTCCACATGTAGACACCAGCTGAAGCTGTGAGAACTACAACAGCTGCAAGAACTATAACAGCTGCAGCTATTAGTAGACCAACCTTCCACCAGTAGGGTAATATAGGAAACACATCATCTGAAACAGAGAAGCCATGTCAAACCATTACAACAACACCTACACATGTACTGTACAAGAAGTAAAGCATCATTTATAAATACTACTGAACAGACCAATAAGGTCACACCCTAGGAAACCGTCCTCCACCAACTAGTCTAACTAACTAGAGGTCTCAGGTATTTGGGTTAACCAATGAAGACCTCACCTGGGACATGAATCTCTGTCTCCTTCAGGTGATTGATCTCCGTCTGGTGAACTCTACAGGTGAACCTGTTGGTGTCAGTCTGGTCCACGGTGACATGTCGTCTCACAGCGTAGAGGCCCTCTGAGTCTCTATATTTCTCTGGAGGTCCATCAGCAGGTAGGATGGTTCCAGAACTGTCCAGAAACTCCATCTCAGGTTCAGGAAACCAGCCTCCAGACTCACACTTCAGGACCACCCCCCAGTCTTTAGTTCCATCAATAGATATCACTGGCTGAGATACAGCACCTACAGATACAAGATAAAACAGAGATCACTGGCTGAGATACAGATACAAGATAAAACAGAGATCACTGGCCGAGATACAGCACCTACACAGATACAAGATAAAACAGATATCACTGGCTGAGATAAAGATACAAGATAAAACAGAGATCACTGGCCGAGATACAGCACCTACACAGATACAAGATAAAACAGATTACTGGCTGAGATACAGCACCTACACAGATACAAGATAAAACAGAGATCACTGGCTGAGATACAGCACTTACACAGATACAAGATACAACAGAGTATTGACAGAAAGATGGTCAGAAGTCATGAACAGAACCCTGCAGCACTCCAGTATTAACAGAACCCTGCAGCACCCCAGTATTAACAGAACCCTGCAGCACTCCAGTATTAACAGAACCCTGCAGCACCTCCAGTATTAACAGAACCCTGCAACACTGCAGTATTAACAGAACCCTGCAGCACTCCAGTATTAACAGAACCCTGCAGCACTCCAGCATTACCATGTCATCAACCTGAATACATTGTGATGTAACACTGAGATAATCATTAAACCATAACAGCTTTACTTGACAGACATCAATAATTCACTGTGTCAAAAGCCTTGGACAAATCAATTAGCAAAACAGCACAATGCTGTTGACTATACAATACATTCTCTACAGTATGTATTACTATCAGTACATAGTAACTACTGTGAGTCAACAGCAGGTAGTAGGGACATTGGGACACAGACAGTGAGTCAACAGTAGGTAGTAGGAATATTGGGACACAGACAGTGAGTCAACAGTAGGTAGTAGGAATATTTGGACACAGCCAGTGAGTCAACAGTAGGTAGTAGGAATATTGGGACAATACAGTAGGTAGTAGGAATATTGGGACACAGAGAGTGAGTCCACAGTAGGTAGTAGGAATATTGGGACACAGACAGTGAGTCAACAGTAGGTAGTAGGAATATTTGGACACAGCCAGTGAGTCAACAGTAGGTAGTAGGAATATTGGGACACAGACAGTGTGACAGACCAGCAGAATACATGATCTCTAACAGAGGAAGGAATGATAAGGGAGGAAGACCAGCTGAATACATGATAAGGGAGGAAGACCAGCTGAATACATGATCTATAACAGAGGAAGGAATGATGAGGGAGGAAGATCAGCTGAATACATGATGAGGGAGGAAGACCAGCTGAATACATGATGAGGGAGGAAGACCAGCTGAATACATGATCTATAACAGAGGAAGGACTGATGAGGGAGGAAGACCAGCTGAATACATGACAAGGGAGGAAGACCAGCTGAATACATGATCTATAACAGAGGAAGGAATGATGAGGGAGGAAGACCAGCTGAATACATGATAAGGGAGGAAGACCAGCTGAATACATGATGAGGGAGGAAGACCAGCTGAATACATGACCTCTAACAGAGGAAGGAATGATGAGGGAGGAAGACGAGCTGAATATATGATGAGGGAGGAAGACCAGCTGAATACATGATGAGGGAGGAAGACCAGCCTAATACATGATCTATAACAGAGGAAGGAATGATGAGGGAGGAAGACCAGCTGAATACATGATCTATAACAGAGGAAGGAATGATGAGGGAGGAAGACCAGCTGAATACATGATGAGGGAGGAAGACCAGCTGAATACATGATCTATAAAAGAGGAAGGAATGATGTGGGAGGAAGACCAGCTGAATACATGATGAGGGAGGAAGACCAGCTGAATACATGATCTATAACAGAGGAAGGAATGATGAGGGAGGAAGACCAGCTGAATACATGATCTATAACAGAGGAATGAAATGATGATGAAGGAGGAAGACATGTTGATTTTTTAGCAGGCAATCATTTAGCCAGATTTACCAATACAACCTCTGATCACATCTCCAGTATTCATGACTCACCAACAAAGAGTTGAACAGTGGTGTTCTTCACCTGGCTGGTCAGTGTTGGAATGAAGCACCTGTAGCTTCCAGCATCAGAGAGAGTAACTCTGGTCAGCTTTAAGGAGAAGTTGCTGTTCTTCAGTTCTTCATGAAACATTGATGTCCTTCCCCTGTAGGATGTAAACTGCTCCTCATTCGAGTCTCGACCTTGACGGTAAAGATGGACATTTCTTGTTTTCAGGTACAATCCTGTCCACTCCACTGCCATGTCCTCAGCACTGACATTGGGTTTCAGGGAACATGGCAGAATGACGTCATCACCAGCTAAGGCAACGACTCGGTCAGCCGGTCCAACAACCTGAACCTCAGACGACCCTGGAGAAAAACAAAGGACACACAGTTAAAGACACCTGGTAACTTCCTGTTTCTGATTCTGGCCCACATGACACCATTCATACCTATGTGAAGACTCAATAGCATTGTTGCCAAATGAAGGCGGCTAAGGTGGTGTCTCATGTGGGACATTTTTGTAGACAGTTTTAGCTACTCCAGGAGGTGACGTTGCTAGCTCAATGCTGCTCCCTCTCATTAAGTAACTCAAGTTGTAGGCCAACTATACACTGAGCATACAAAACATTATGAACACCTGAGCTGTGTTTGAATACCCATACTAACATGCTGTATACTACATACTTATTGAGTGTATACTACATACTATTAGTTCATTTTAGTATACTGTAACTACATACTTATTGAGTATATACTACATACTATTAGTTCATTTTAGTATACTGTAACTACATACTTATTGAGTATATACTACATACTATTAGTTCATTTTAGTATACTGTAACTACATACTTATTGAGTATATATTACATACTATTAGTTCATTTTAGTATACTGTAACTACATACTTATTGAGTATATACTACATACTATTAGTTCATTTTAGTATACTGTAACTACATACTTATTGAGTATATACTACATACTATTAGTTCATTTTAGTATACTGTAACTACATACTTATTGAGTATATACTACATACTATTAGTTCATTTTAGTATACTGTAACTACATACTTATTGAGTATATATTACATACTATTAGTTCATTTTAGTATACTGTAACTACATACTTATTGAGTATATACTACATACTATTAGTTCATTTTAGTATACTGTAACTACATACTTATTGAGTATATACTACATACTATTAGTTCATTTTAGTATACTGTAACTACATACTTATTGAGTATATATTACATACTATTAGTTCATTTTAGTATACTGTAACTACATACTTATTGAGTATATACTACATACTATTAGTTCATTTTAGTATACTGTAACTGAACAGGATCAGATACACAGATACAAGATAAAACAGATCACTGGCTGAGATACAGCACCTACACAGATACAAGATAAAACAGAGATCACTGGCTGAGATACAGCACCTACACAGATACAAGATAAAACAGAGATCACTGGCTGAGATACAGCACCTACACAGATACAAGATAAAACAGAGATCACTGGCTGAGATACAGCACCTACACAGATACAAGATAAAGATCCTTTCAGTTGAGTGTACTAGCTCTTCGCCTGTCTACCGGAAGTTGATGCTGTTGCTATGCAACCTCTTACTATCTAGTTAGCGTAACAAATGACTACGACATTTTACGACTTCGGGTGTGTTCTTAAATTTAATCTGGAGTGCCGGAGTGCACTCATAAATTCAGAGCATTGTCAGATTGTCCATTTGTAAATTCAAAGTGTTTCGCTCTCGGGGCACAAACTACACGCTCGGGCCGAGGAGTAGGGTTGATATGAGCATTCTGACCTTACAACGGTAGTCAAGTACCCAAGCTGGCTAGCTTCCAGACACAAATGAGACCACTCTGACCATTTATTTAGAGAGGTGACTAACTGTGCTGTTGGCAACAATTTAATTTTGCTTTTTTTGCTGACGTTAACTGACATCATTCATATTCAAAGGGTGTTGAGCACTCATAAATTCATTATTCTGTGCTCTGGTACACTCAGACAAGAGTGCTCTGAAATCAGTGTAGATATCCAGAGCGAATTTACGAAAGCACCCGAATGTCCATTGAGAAAGCACAACGAATACACCATTTAGCTAAGCTAAGAATGATGGGAATAATCAAGTCAATAAACGTTGGGTAGTTAGATATCCAGTAGTAAATATACTGGCAAGTTTGATGTATAATATAATTTTCTTAAAATCGTATTTTATTTTACCTTTATTTAACTAGGCAAGTCAGTTAAGAACAAATTCTTATTTTCAATGACGGCCTACAGTGGGTTAACTGCCTTGTTCAGGGGCAGAACGACAGATTTGTACCTTGTCAGCTTGGGGGTTTGAACTTGCAACCTTCCGGTTACTAGTCCAACACTCTAACCACTAGGCTACGCTGATGTGAACCTCTATTTCCTGAAGAATTGCATTGTGGGCCCTAAAATACGTTGATAATAATGTCCTCTGCGAGCATACCTCATATTTTGGCGAATTTAGTACAACATCCGAGAACTTTTTGCATACTAACTGTATCCATACTATGACCAATAAGCATACTAACTATATCCATACTATGACCAATAAGCATACTAACTGTATCCACACTATGACCAATAAGCATACTAACTGTATCCACACTATGACCAAAAAGCATACTAACTATATCCATACTATGACCAAAAAGCATACTAACTATATCCACACTATGACCAATAAGCATACTAACTGTATCCATACTATGACCAATAAGCATACTATATACTATGTTCACATCACAAATAGTACAGTTAGTGTGGTTAGTATGAGTATTCGAACACAGCTCTGCTCTTTCCATGACATAGACTGACCAGGTGAATCCAGGTGAAAGCTGTGATCCCTTTATTTTCTAGGGGGTAGATCAGCTTTAATATTGTAGATAGATTGTAGCTTCTGCAAAGACTTTGCCCTGTTGGGTGATGGTCAGAAAACCCCCTTTCTCTCTCTTTCCCCCCCCCCCCCCCCCCCCCACCGGTTTATGACCCCCCCCATAAATACCGAAACTCTCTCTCTCTCCATTCTATAGAATGATCTTTTGAAAATCCTTTGTTACCACAGAGAGAACCTAGAACGAGGATACAGACAACCGCCGAAATATCTATCTATGAGAACATTTCCGAATGGTACTCTGAAGTATCCATTCTAACAACAACGAAAGGCTTTGATCTTCGGGGAAACACAACCAGAGAGACTCTGATGAACTCTCCAGCAGACGGATCAGATTACAACAGAGAAGACAACAACGACATATATACATTTAAATTGCAATGAGCATTTTGTTAATGTAAAGTACAGTTGAAGTCGAAAGTTTACTTAGGTTGGAGTCATTAAAATTCGTTTTTCAACCACTCAACAAATGTCTTCTTAACAAACTACAGTTTTGGCAAGTCGGTTGGGACATCTACTTTGTGCATGAAACAAGTCATTTTTCCAACAATTGTTTACAGACAGATTATTTTCACTTATAATTCACTGTATCACAATTCCAGTGGGTCAGAAGTTTACACACACTAAGTTGACTGTGCCTTTAAACAGCTTGGACAATTCCAGAAAATTATGTCATGGCTTTAGAAGATTCTGATAGGCTAATTTACATAATTTGAGTCAATTGGAGGTGTACCTGTGGATGTATTTCAAGGCCTACCTTCAAACTCAGTGCCTCTTTGCTTGAAATCATGGGAAAATCCAAAGAAAATCAGCCAAGACATCATAGAGGGGGCAAATTGTAAATTGTAGACCTCCACAAGCCTGATTCATCCTTGGGAGCAATTTCCAAACACCTGAAGGTACCACGTTCATCTGTACAAACATTAGTACGCAAGTATAAACACTATGGGACCACGCAGCCGTCATACCGCTCAGGAAGGAGACGTGTTCTGTCTCGTAGGGATGAACGTACTTTGGTGCGAAAAGTGCAAATCAATCCCAGAACAACAGCAAAGGACCTTGTGAAGATGATGGAGGAAACAGGTACAAAATTATCTATTTCCACAGTAAAACAAGTCCTATATCGACATAACCTGAAAGGCCACTCAGCAAGGAAGAAGCCACTGCTACAAAAACCGTCATAGAAAAGCCAGACTACGGTTTGCAACTGCACATGGGGACAAAGATCGTGCTTTTTGTTTGTTTCTAATGAAACAAAAGTAGAACTGTTTGGCCATAATGACCATCGTTAAGTTTGGAGGAAAAAGAGGGAGGCTTGCAAGCCGAAGAACACTATCCCAAACGTGAAGCACGGGGGAGGCAGCATCATGTTGTGGGGGTGCTTTGCTACAGGACGGACTGGTGCATTTCACAAAATAGATGGCATCATGAGATCGGACATTTATGTGGATATATTGAAGTAACATCTCAAGGCATCAGTCAGGAAGTTAAAGCTTGGTCGCAAATGGGTCTTCCAAATGGACAATGACCTCAAGCATACTTCCAGTTGTGGAATAATGGCTTAAGGACAACAAAGTCAAGGTTTTGGAGAGGCCATCACAAAGCCCTGACCTCAATCCTATAGAAAATGTGTGGGCAGAACTGATAATGCATTTGTGAGCAAGGAAGCCTAGAAACCTTACTCAGTTACACCAGCTCTGTCAGGAGGAATGGGCCAAAATTCACCCAACTTATTGTGGGAAGCTTGTGGAAGGCTACCCAAAACGTTTGACCCAAGTTAGTCAATTTAATGGCAATGCTACCAAATACTATTTGAGTGTATGTAAACTTCTGACCCACTGGGAATGTGATGAAAGAAATAAAAGCTGAAATAAATCCTTCTCTCTACTATTATTCTGACATTTCACATTCTTAAAATAAAGTGGTGATCCTCATTTTTACTAGGATTAAATGTCAGGAATTGTGAAAAACTGAATTGTAAATGTATTTGGATAAGGTGTATGTAAACTTCCGACTTCAACTGTTTATCAACTGTATATGTTAAACAGTTCCATACTCTACCACTAATGAATACAGTACCATAACAACCATCAGCTCTATATGTTAAACAGTTCCATACTCTACCACTAATGAATACAGTACCATATGCCAAAAATGTGAGATTTGACCATTGTCAAGTCCTAGGTGATGGATATCAGATTCACCCCCGTCCCCTGAAACACACACAGGCCCCCCGTTGTGACCATTGTCAAGTAAAAGGAGATCAGATTCACCCCTGTCCCCTGAAACACACACAGGCCCCCCATTGTGACCTTTTCCCCAAGCATCTCTGCAGTCATACTTTTTGATGATTTTATGCCACCAGGGCCACAATAGCTTGCCCTGTCTCTGATTGTCTGAGTGTGACCCCCTGCCCATGGGTTACTGCAGCTAGTGTTGCCAGCACAGCCACTGCATGGGTGGGGGCACCCCACCGGAATCCCCACCGGCTAGGTACAAGGTCATCAAGGTTCTCATTAGCAGCTTTGAGAATGTCCTTGTATTTTGTGCTCTCCCATCAGCGGGGTTCGTAGGACCAACCCTGCCAGGCAGCTCAGAATCATAAGGGATCTTGCTGCTCTAGGTCTCTGACCACACTCACCATTCTGATTTGGCTACGTCTAGGCTACTTACAGTAGGCCTATAAACCAGATAAGAACTCCTCCTTAGTGGGTCCATCAGGTGGGTGTCTAGGCTACTTACAGTAGGCCTGTAAACCAGGTAAGAACTCCTCCTTAGTGGGTCCATCAGGTGGGTGTCTAGGCTACTTACAGTAGGCCTGTAAACCAGATAAGAACTCCTCCTTAGTGGGTCCATCAGGGGAGTGTCATGATAGGACAATAAATAAACAATATTAATAATTTATTTTAAAATGTATATCCCTCATCTGCACAAAATGGAAAGCTCTCTCTCACTCCTGCTCACAAACATGGGCTCTGGGATTTGCAACCATTACATTTTGTTCACTCACATAACACTTTTCCAAACCCATCTTCCATCCCCACATATTGTTCCTGTGTTTGCTGTGTGTTTACCATGTTGATTCAGTTCTTTACTGTTCCAGTTCCTTTACTTGAAGATGTGTTATTTCAATAATTATTATTTAGCTAATTATCCTTTCTTCTAATGCTGTCTTATCTATTTATAAAATACTGTAAAAACAAGGAAAAATATTTTAAAAAATACAGTTGAATACTAAAATATATATATATATTTTCACCATTCCCTGTCTTGGTTGGTATAGTTGTAGTTTATTTCTTTATCAATTGTTGTATTTTATTGTTTTCCTATATTTTGTTATTTCAATCCCTAACATGGCTGGAATTGTGTGTTTCATTATTTGCCCCCTCTATGAGAACATTGTAATTTTTAGATTAGACATGGAGTAGTCTTTGTGTTTCTGAACATACAGTTTATCTACTACGAGAGCTACACAGCTTGTATGGGTCTACAGTCTACAGTCTACAGTCTACAGTCCACAATGTCTGCTGCCTTAGTTTGTTTGATGGCAGTTTGGGTAAACTCCAGAATGTTATCAAGAGCGATCAGATGATTTGCAATGTATTGCAAAGTCCCTCTTTGCCATGCAAATGAACTGATCCCCCAAAAACATTTCCACTGCATTTCAGCCCTGCCACAAAAGGACCAGCTGACATTATGTCAGTGATTCTCTCGTTAACAGAGGTTAGTGTTGACGAGGACAAGGCTGGAGATCACTCTGTCATGGTGATTGAGTTCGAATAACAGACTGGAAGCTTGAAAAGGAGGGTGGTGCTTGGAATCATTGTTCTTCCATGGTTACCTGTGTTAGGTTCTTATTTTTCAGAGTAAATAACCCACGGACACCAGAGAAGCTTTAACCAAGTTTAATTCTTCCCAAAGGTTCTGTACAGCTGTAATCAGACAACCCAACATTTGTTCCATCCAGATATTTATGTCCCACTTAAGACACTCCCTCTTGTCTCCAATCGTTACATCTTATGCTCAACAGGAAGAAGGTAACCAGATACTAAACCCTGATTACTAACTTAAGAGGAACTGACCTCACCTCCTGACCTCAACCATTCCTTCCCCTAGTCCACAGACGACCATCTTTCTCCCCTATCTCAACCCCTCCGTCCCCTAGTCCACAGACGACCATCTGTCTCCCCTATCTCAACCCCTCCGTCCCCTAGTCCACAGACGACCATCTGTCTCCCCTATCTCAACCCCTCTGTCCCCGAGTCAACAGATGTCCATCTGTCTCCCCTATCTCAACCGTTGCTCTACTCCCTCAACTCATTCCAACCCATTCCAACTCATTCCAACCCATTCCAACCCATTCCAACCCATTCCAACTCATTCCAACCCATTCCAACCCATTCCAACACATTCCAACCCATTCCAACCCATTCCAACCCATTCCAACCCATTCCAACCCATTCCAACCCATTCCAACTCATTCCAACCCATTCCAACCCATTCCAACTCATTCCAACTCATTCCAACCCATTCCACAGCTATCTGTTTTTCTACAGAGGCCCAGTCTTTTTCTCCTTGGATTCTATGCTTCTTTCGTTTAATTAATATCTCAATGTTCAAAATGTGGAACCCAACAGTCCCTCGTCTTGAACAATAGCATCCTAATGTTCAACTCATATGAACTTGGAAATTACTAATACATGTATAAACAATGATAATAAAACATGAATAAAACCTAACAAATTATTATAAAACATTAATTAAACAAACAAACAAATGAACAACCAATGAACAGTCACCGTGAGGTGAACAAATTCAGAGACTTATGGCCTCTGAACTATGATCACACAACAAAATGTAATTCCAGCTGAATCGGCCGTCTCGTTCAATGACAGATGGAGCAGCTTTCAGTTTCTGCACTTCCCACTTCTGGTTCCTAAGAGAGTGACAGCACAAGACTTGGAAAGCAACAAAACGACACACAAAACACAAGACTTGGAAAGCAACAAAAAACACAACAAAAATAACAGTGTTAACGATGTGATAAGCTATGCATAATTATATATGCATGACAACCAAAGCCTGAAACCATGACAATTCCCACTTTCTCTTCACCTGACTCTATGCCTCCAGGATACTTTCCTGCCGGACTATAAATCCCTAATGATGCTTCCTCGTGCTTTCACCCAGTCTTCCCATTTAGGCGCCAGGTTTCCCGAGAGGTGTTCCCAAGTCATGTCATTTTCTCTTTGTTCCCCTTCTCCTCCATTTTACCTGATAGGCACGAACACCTGACATGGAAGTGTGGATCACTAATCCATGTTCCATCCTCTTGAGGGAACTCAACACTGTATGTATAGAGTATAGTGTGTTATGGGTTAGATGTAATGATAGAGTATAGTGTGTTATGGGTTAGATGTAATGATAGAGTATAGTGTGTTATGGGTTAGATGTAATGATAGAGTATAGTGTGTTATGGGTTAGATGTAATGATAGAGGAGTATAGTGTGTTAGATGTAATGATAGAGTATAGTGTGTTATGGGATAGATGTAATGATAGAGTATAGTGTGTTATGGGTTAGATGTAATGATAGAGTATAGTGTGTTATGGGTTAGAAGTAATGATAGAGTATAGTGTGTTATGGGTTAGAAGTAATGATAGAGTATAGTGTGTTATAGGTTAGATGTAGTGATAGAGTATAGTGTGTTATGGGTTAGATGTAGTGATAGAGTATAGTGTGTTATGGGTTAGATGTAATGATAGAGTATAGTGTGTTATGGGTTAGATGTAATGATAGAGTATAGTGTGTTATGGGTTAGATGTAATGATAGAGTATAGTGTGTTATGGGTTAGATGTAGTGATAGAGTATAGTGTGTTATGGGTTAGATGTAATGATAGAGTATAGTGTGTTATGGATTAGATGTAGTGATAGAGGAGTATAGTGTGTTATGGGTTAGATGTAATGATAGAGGAGTATAGTGTGTTATGGGTTAGATGTAGTGATAGAGTATAGTGTGTTATGGGTTAGATGTAATGATAGAGTATAGTGTGTTATGGGTTAGATGTAGTGATAGAGTATAGTGTGTTATGGGTTAGATGTAGTGATAGAGGAGTATAGTGTGTTATGGGTTAGATGTAATGATAGAGTATAGTGTGTTATGGGTTAGATGTAGTGATAGAGTATAGTGTGTTATGGGTTAGATGTAATGATAGAGTATAGTGTGTTATGGGTTAGATGTAGTGATAGAGTATAGTGTGTTATGGGTTAGATGTAGTGATAGAGTATAGTGTGTTATGGGTTAGATGTAATGATAGAGTATAGTGTGTTATGGGTTAGATGTAATGATAGAGGAGTATAGTGTGTTATGGGTTAGATGTAGTGATAGAGTACAGTGTGTTATGGGTTAGATGTAGTGATAGAGTATAGTGTGTTATGGGTTAGATGTAGTGATAGAGTATAGTGTGTTATGGGTTAGATGTAGTGATAGAGTATAGTGTGTTATGGGTTAGATGTAATGATAGAGTATAGTGTGTTATGGGTTAGATGTAATGATAGAGGAGTATAGTGTGTTATGGGTTAGATGTAGTGATAGAGTACAGTGTGTTATGGGTTAGATGTAGTGATAGAGTATAGTGTGTTATGGGTTAGATGTAATGATAGAGGAGTATAGTGTGTTATGGGTTAGATGTAGTGATAGAGTATAGTGTGTTATGGGTTAGATGTAGTGATAGAGTATAGTGTGTTATGGGTTAGATGTAATGATAGAGTATAGTGTGTTATGGGTTAGATGTAATGATAGAGGAGTATAGTGTGTTATGGGTTAGATGTAATGATAGAGTATAGTGTGTTATGGGTTAGATGTAATGATAGAGGAGTATAGTGTGTTATGGGTTAGATGTAATGATAGAGTATAGTGTGTTATGGGTTAGATGTAGTGATAGAGTATAGTGTGTTATGGGTTAGATGTAATGATAGAGTATAGTGTGTTATGGGTTAGATGTAATGATAGAGTATAGTGTGTTATGGGTTAGATGTAATGATAGAGGAGTATAGTGTGTTAGATGTAATGATAGAGTATAGTGTGTTATGGGATAGATGTAATGATAGAGTATAGTGTGTTATGGGTTAGATGTAATGATAGAGTATAGTGTGTTATGGGTTAGAAGTAATGATAGAGTATAGTGTGTTATGGGTTAGAAGTAATGATAGAGTATAGTGTGTTATAGGTTAGATGTAGTGATAGAGTATAGTGTGTTATGGGTTAGATGTAGTGATAGAGGAGTATAGTGTGTTATGGGTTAGATGTAGTGATAGAGTATAGTGTGTTATGGGTTAGATGTAATGATAGAGTATAGTGTGTTATGGGTTAGATGTAGTGATAGAGGAGTACAGTGTGTTATGGGTTAGATGTAATGATAGAGGAGTATAGTGTGTTATGGGTTAGATGTAGTGATAGAGTATAGTGTGTTATGGGTTAGATGTAATGATAGAGTATAGTGTGTTATGGGTTAGATGTAATGATAGAGTATAGTGTGTTATGGGTTAGATGTAGTGATAGAGGAGTACAGTGTGTTATGGGTTAGATGTAGTGATAGAGTATAGTGTGTTATGGGTTAGATGTAATGATAGAGTATAGTGTGTTATGGGTTAGATGTAATGATAGAGTATAGTGTGTTATGGGTTAGATGTAATGATAGAGTATAGTGTGTTATGGGTTAGATGTAGTGATAGAGTATAGTGTGTTATGGGTTAGATGTAATGATAGAGTATAGTGTGTTATGGGTTAGATGTAATGATAGAGTATAGTGTGTTATGGGTTAGATGTAATGATAGAGTATAGTGTGTTATGGGTTAGATGTAGTGATAGAGGAGTATAGTGTGTTATGGGTTAGATGTAGTGATAGAGGAGTATAGTGTGTTATGGGTTAGATGTAGTGATAGAGTATAGTGTGTTATGGGTTAGATGTAATGATAGAGTATAGTGTGTTATGGGTTAGATGTAATGATAGAGTATAGTGTGTTATGGGTTAGATGTAATGATAGAGTATAGTGTGTTATGGGTTAGATGTAATGATAGAGTATAGTGTGTTATGGGTTAGATGTAGTGATAGAGTATAGTGTGTTATGGGTTAGATGTAGTGATAGAGTATAGTGTGTTATGGGTTAGATGTAATGATAGAGTATAGTGTGTTATGGGTTAGATGTAATGATAGAGTATAGTGTGTTATGGGTTAGATGTAGTGATAGAGGAGTATAGTGTGTTATGGGTTAGATGTAGTGATAGAGTATAGTGTGTTATGGGTTAGATGTAATGATAGAGGAGTATAGTGTGTTATGGGTTAGATGTAGTGATATAGGAGTATAGTGTGTTATGGGTTAGATGTAATGATAGAGTATAGTGTGTTATAGGTTAGATGTAGTGATAGAGTATAGTGTGTTATGGGTTAGATGTAGTGATAGAGTATAGTGTGTTATGGGTTAGATGTAATGATAGAGTATAGTGTGTTATGGGTTAGATGTAATGATAGAGTATAGTGTGTTATGGGTTAGATGTAGTGATAGAGTATAGTGTGTTATGGGTTAGATGTAATGATAGAGTATAGTGTGTTATGGGTTAGATGTAATGATAGAGGAGTATAGTGTGTTATGGGTTAGATGTAGTGATAGAGTATAGTGTGTTATGGGTTAGATGTAGTGATAGAGTATAGTGTGTTATGGGTTAGATGTAGTGATAGAGTATAGTGTGTTATGGGTTAGATGTAGTGATAGAGTATAGTGTGTTATGGGTTAGATGTAGTGATATAGGAGTATAGTGTGTTATGGGTTAGATGTAATGATAGAGTATAGTGTGTTATGGGTTAGATGTAGTGATAGAGTATAGTGTGTTATGGGTTAGATGTAGTGATAGAGTATAGTGTGTTATGGGTTAGATGTAGTGATAGAGTATAGTGTGTTATGGGTTAGATGTAGTGATAGAGTATAGTGTGTTATGGGTTAGATGTAGTGATAGAGTATAGTGTGTTATGGGTTAGATGTAATGATAGAGTATAGTGTGTTATGGGTTAGATGTAATGATAGAGGAGTATAGTGTGTTATGGGTTAGATGTAGTGATAGAGTATAGTGTGTTATGGGTTAGATGTAATGATAGAGTATAGTGTGTTATGGGTTAGATGTAATGATAGAGTATAGTGTGTTATGGGTTAGATCAAAATCAAATCAAATCAAATTTTATTTGTCACATACACATGGTTAGCAGATGTTAATGCGAGTGTAGCGAAATGCTTGTGCTTCTAGTTCCGACAATGCAGTAATAACAAGTAATCTAACTAACAATTCCAAAACTACTGTCTTGTACACAGTGTAAGGGGATAAAGAATATGTACATAAGGATATATGAATGAGTGATGGTACAGAGCAGCATAGGCAAGATACAGTAGATGGTATCGAGTACAGTATGTACAAATGAGATGAGTATGTAAACAAAGTGGCATAGTTTAAAACCTCTTACTTCTACCCCCTCCTTTTTCGAAAATTCTGTTAAAAATCGCGCAACTTTTCAGCGTCCTGCTGCTCATGCCAGGAATATAGTATATGCATATGATTAGTATGTGTGGATAGAAAACACTCTGAAGTTTATAAAACTGGTTAAATCACGGCTGTGACTATAACAGATCGTGTGTTTCATTGAAAAACGCAAGAAAAACTGCTCTCTGAAAGCTAAAAATAATTTCCATAAGTCACTTCCACGAGTTGTTAAAAGAGAACAGAATTTAATATCGACCTGCCTGAAATTCATACAAATTCCACACGATGGCGCCATTGTCCTCATTTTCAATTGAATTAATTGTTGGAAAATCCATCTATCTGACCTCCATTTTCCCAGTCTTCACCCGGATGTAGTTGATGAAGACATTAGAAGCCATTGATTTGCGAGCGAAGACCTATTGAAAATACATTGCCCTGTAATCATTTTGATAGATTATAAACGTTTACTAATACCTAAAGTTGGATTACAAAAGGATTTCGAAGTGTTTTGTGAAAGTTTATCGTCGACTTTTTTAATTTAAAAAAATTACGCAGCGTTTAAAAACGATGTTTTTTTCTGAATGACACAGCTTCCATACAAAGCTATTTTGGGTATATATGGACCGATTTAAACGAAAAAAAGACCCAATAGTGATGTTTATGGGGCATATAGGAGTGCCAAGAAAGAAGCTCGTCAAAGGTAATGAATGTTTTATATTTTATTTCTGCGTTTTGGGTAGCGCCGGCTACCGCAAAATCTGTTGTTTACGTGTCGTGCTGGCATTTTGGGGGGTGCATGCTATCAGATAATAGCTTCTCATGCTTTCGCCGAAAAGCATTTTAAAAATCTGACTTGCTGGCTAGGTTCACAACGAGTGTAGCTTTAATTCAATACCCTGCTTGTGAATTTTGATCAAAGATTGAGTTGTAACGAGTACATTTAGCATTTAGCGTAGCGCATTTGCATTTCCAGGGGCATACTTGAGACGTCTGCGTCTCAAGTATGGTCAAGAAGTTAAAGTGGCTAGTGATACATGTATTACATAAGGATACAGTCGATGATATAGAGTACAGTATATACGTATGCATATGAGATGAATAATGTAGGGTAAGTAACATTATATAAGGTAGCATTGTTTAAAGTGGCTAGTGATATATTTACATCATTTCCCATCAATTCCCATTATTAAAGTGGCTGGAGTTGAGTCAGTGTCAGTGTGTTGGCAGCAGCCACTCAGTGTTAGTGGTGGCTGTTTAACAGTCTGATGGCCTTGAGATAGAAGCTGTTTTTCAGTCTCTCGGTCCCAGCTTTGATGCACCTGTACTGACCTCGCCTTCTGGATGATAGCGGGGTGAACAGGCAGTGGCTCGGGTGGTTGTTGTCCTTGATGATCTTTATGGCCTTCCTGTGACATCGGGTGGTGTAGGTGTCCTGAAGGGCAGGTAGTTTGCCCCCGGTGATGCGTTGTGCAGACCTCACTACCCTCTGGAGAGCCTTACGGTTGAGGGCGGTGCAGTTGCCATACCAGGCGGTGATACAGCCCGCCAGGATGCTCTCGATTGTGCATCTGTAGAAGTTTGTGAGTGCTTTTGGTGACAAGCCAAATTTCTTCAGCCAACTGAGGTTGAAGAGGCGTTGCTGCGCCTTCTTCACGATGCTGTCTGTGTGAGTGGACCAATTCAGTTTGTCTGTGATGTGTATGCCGAGGAACTTAAAACTTGCTACCCTCTCCACTACTGTTCCATCGATGTGGATAGGGGGGTGTTCCCTCTGCTGTTTCCTGAAGTCCACAATCATCTCCTTAGTTTTGTTGACGTTGAGTGTGAGGTTATTTTCCTGACACCACACTCCGAGGGCCCTCACCTCCTCCCTGTAGGCCGTCTCGTCGTTGTTGGTAATCAAGCCTACCACTGTTGTGTCGTCCGCAAACTTGATGATTGAGTTGGAGGCGTGCGTGGCCACGCAGTCGTGGGTGAACAGGGAGTACAGGAGAGGGCTCAGAACGCACCCTTGTGGGGCCCCAGTGTTGAGGATCAGCGGGGAGGAGATGTTGTTGCCTACCCTCACCACCTGGGGGCGGCCCGTCAGGAAGTCCAGTACCCAGTTGCACAGGGCGGGGTCGAGACCCAGGGTCTCGAGCTTGATGACGAGGTTGGAGGGTACTATGGTGTTGAATGCCGAGCTGTAGTCGATGAACAGCATTCTCACATAGATGTAGTGATAGAGGAGTATAGTGTGTTATGGGTTAGATGTAATGATAGAGGAGTATAGTGTGTTATGGGTTAGATGTAATGATATAGTATAGTGTGTTATGGGTTAGATGTAATGATAGAGTATAGTGTGTTATGGGTTAGATGTAATGATAGAGTATAGTGTGTTAGATGTAGTGATAGAGTATAGTGTGTTATGGGTTAGATGTAGTGATAGAGGAGTATAGTGTGTTATGGGTTAGATGTAATGATAGAGTATAGTGTGTTATGGGTTAGATGTAGTGATAGAGTATAGTGTGTTAGATGTAATGATAGAGTATAGTGTGTTATGGGTTAGATGTAGTGATAGAGTATAGTGTGTTATGGGTTAGATGTAATGATAGAGTATAGTGTGTTATGGGTTAGATGTAATGATAGAGTATAGTGTGTTATGGGTTAGATGTAATGATAGAGTATAGTGTGTTATGGGTTAGATGTAATGATAGAGTATAGTGTGTTATGGGTTAGATGTAGTGATAGAGGAGTATAGTGTGTTATGGGTTAGATGTAATGATAGAGTATAGTGTGTTATGGGTTAGATGTAATGATAGAGTATAGTGTGTTATGGGTTAGATGTAATGATAGAGTATAGTGTGTTATGGGTTAGATGTAATGATAGAGTATAGTGTGTTATGGGTTAGATGTAATGATAGAGTATAGTGTGTTATGGGTTAGATGTAGTGATAGAGGAGTATAGTGTGTTATGGGTTAGATGTAATGATAGAGTATAGTGTGTTATGGGTTAGATGTAATGATAGAGTATAGTGTGTTATGGGTTAGATGTAATGATAGAGGAGTATAGTGTGTTATGGGTTAGATGTAGTGATAGAGTATAGTGTATTATGGGTTAGATGTAGTGATAGAGTATAGTGTGTTATGGGTTAGATGTAATGATAGAGTATAGTGTGTTATGGGTTAGATGTAGTGATAGAGTATAGTGTGTTATGGGTTAGATGTAATGATAGAGTATAGTGTGTTATGGGTTAGATGTAGTGATAGAGGAGTATAGTGTGTTATGGGTTAGATGTAATGATAGAGTATAGTGTGTTATGGGTTAGATGTAGTGATAGAGTATAGTGTGTTATGGGTTAGATGTAGTGATAGAGGAGTATAGTGTGTTATGGGTTAGATGTAGTGATAGAGTATAGTGTGTTATGGGTTAGATGTAATGATAGAGTATAGTGTGTAATGGGTTAGATGTAGTGATAGAGGAGTATAGTGTGTTATGGGTTAGATGTAGTGATAGAGTATAGTGTGTTATGGGTTAGATGTAATGATAGAGTATAGTGTGTTATGGGTTAGATGTAGTGATAGAGTATAGTGTGTTATGGGTTAGATGTAATGATAGAGTATAGTGTGTTATGGGTTAGATGTAATGATAGAGTATAGTGTGTTATGGGTTAGATGTAATGATAGAGGAGTATAGTGTGTTATGGGTTAGATGTAGTGATAGAGGAGTATAGTGTGTTATAGGTTAGATGTAATGATAGAGTACAGTGTGTTATGGGTTAGATGTAATGATAGAGTATAGTGTGTTATGGGTTAGATGTAATGATAGAGTATAGTGTGTTATGGGTTAGATGTAATGATAGAGGAGTATAGTGTGTTATGGGTTAGATGTAGTGATAGAGTATAGTGTGTTATGGGTTAGATGTAGTGATAGAGTATAGTGTGTTATGGGTTAGATGTAGTGATAGAGTATAGTGTGTTATAGGTTAGATGTAATGATAGAGTACAGTGTGTTATGGGTTAGATGTAATGATAGAGTATAGTGTGTTATGGGTTAGATGTAGTGATAGAGTATAGTGTGTTATGGGTTAGATGTAGTGATAGAGTATAGTGTGTTATGGGTTAGATGTAATGATAGAGTATAGTGTGTTATGGGTTAGATGTAGTGATAGAGGAGTATAGTGTGTTATGGGTTAGATGTAGTGATAGAGTATAGTGTGTTATGGGTTAGATGTAATGATAGAGTATAGTGTGTTATGGGTTAGATGTAGTGATAGAGTATAGTGTGTTATGGGTTGGATGTAGTGATAGAGTATGGGTTAGATGTAATGATAGAGTATAGTGTGTTATGGGTTAGATGTAATGATAGAGTATGGGTTAGATGTAATGATAGAGTATGGGTTAGATGTATGGGTTAGATGTAATGATAGAGTATGGGTTAGATGTATGGGTTAGATGTAATGATAGAGTATGGGTTAGATGTAATGATAGAGTATAGTGTGTTATGGGTTAGATGTAATGATAGAGTATAGTATGTTATGGGTTAGATGTAATGATAGAGGAGTATAGTGTGTTATGGGTTAGATGTACTGATAGAGGAGTATAGTGTGTTATGGGTTAGATGTAATGATAGAGTATAGTGTGTTAGATGTAGTGATAGAGTATAGTGTGTTATGGGTTAGATGTAATGATAGAGTATGGGTTAGATGTAATGATAGAGTATGGGTTAGATGTATGGGTTAGATGTAATGATAGAGTATGGGTTAGATGTATGGGTTAGATGTAATGATAGAGTATGGGTTAGATGTAATGATAGAGTATAGTGTGTTATGGGTTAGATGTAATGATAGAGTATAGTGTGTTATGGGTTAGATGTAGTGATAGAGTATAGTGTGTTATGGGTTAGATGTAATGATAGAGTATAGTGTGTTATGGGTTAGATGTAATGATAGAGTATTGTGTGTTATGGATTAGAAGTAATGAAATAGTATGGGTTAGATGTAATGATAGAGTATAGTGTGTTATGGGTTAGATGTAATGATAGAGGAGTATAGTGTGTTAGATGTAATGATAGAGTATAGTGTGTTATGGGTTAGATGTAATGATAGAGTATAGTGTGTTATGGGTTAGATGTAGTGATAGAGTATAGTGTGTTATGGGTTAGATGTAGTGATAGAGTATAGTGTGTTATGGGTTAGATGTAGTGATAGAGTATAGTGTGTTATGGGTTAGATGTAGTGATAGAGTATAGTGTGTTATGGGTTAGATGTAGTGATAGAGTATTGTGTGTTATGGGTTAGATGTAATGATAGAGTATAGTGTGTTATGGGTTAGATGTAGTGATAGAGTATAGTGTGTTATGGGTTAGATGTAATGATAGAGTATAGTGTGTTATGGGTTAGATGTAATGATAGAGTATAGTGTGTTATGGGTTAGATGTAGTGATAGAGTATAGTGTGTTATGGGTTAGATGTAATGATAGAGTATAGTGTGTTATGGGTTAGATGTAATGATAGAGTATAGTGTGTTATGGGTTAGATGTAGTGATAGAGTATAGTGTGTTATGGGTTAGATGTAATGATAGAGGAGTATAGTGTGTTATGGGTTAGATGTAATGATAGAGTATAGTGTGTTATGGGTTAGATGTAATGATAGAGTATAGTGTGTTATGGGTTAGATGTAGTGATAGAGTATAGTGTGTTATGGGTTAGATGTAGTGATAGAGTATAGTGTGTTATGGGTTAGATGTAATGATAGAGTATAGTGTGTTATGGGTTAGATGTAGTGATAGAGTATAGTGTGTTATGGGTTAGATGTAGTGATAGAGTATAGTGTGTTATGGGTTAGATGTAGTGATAGAGTATAGTGTGTTATGGGTTAGATGTAATGATAGAGTATAGTGTGTTATGGGTTAGATGTAGTGATAGAGTATAGTGTGTTATGGGTTAGATGTAATGATAGAGTATAGTGTGTTATGGGTTAGATGTAGTGATAGAGGAGTATAGTGTGTTATGGGTTAGATGTAATGATAGAGTATAGTGTGTTATGGATTAGAAGTAATGAAATAGTATGGGTTAGATGTAATGATAGAGTATGGGTTAGATGTATGGGTTAGATGTAATGATAGAGTATGGGTTAGATGTAATGATAGAGTATGGGTTAGATGTTTGGGTTAGATGTAATGATAGAGTATGGGTTAGATGTATGGGTTAGATGTAATGATAGAGTATGGGTCAGATGTAATGATAGAGTATGGGTTAGATGTATGGGTTAGATGTAATGATAGACTATGGGTTAGATGTATGGGTTAGATGTAATGATAGAGTATGGGTTAGATGTATGGGTTAGATGTAATGATAGAGTATGGGTTAGATGTAATGATAGAGTATTGGTTAGATGTATGGGTTAGATGTAATGATAGAGTATGGGTTAGATCCCACAAGGGCATCCAGTGATTCCCCCACACAAACCACCTCCCTTCATCATGACACTGAGAGATACGTTTCTCGGCCGCATAAATGTTAGCAGCGTATCCACCCCTCATCGTGCTTTAGCAATTCTCTCTCGCTGTATCCCAATCACAACGAAAACATTTTATAATTTATCCCAACCAGAATCTAGAATGACTGACCTCAGCGCTCACTTTGAGACTAAGGCTCCAATTCCAGTTTTATCAACTTCGATCGTCCCTGTGAGAACACACATTTATAAACCACCTTTTACTGCCGGTCATAACTCTTCTCATTACAGCCCCCCCTTTTGTCCCTGTTGTCCTGTCATGAGTGGCCTGGTCAAGAAAGATCAGGATCTCAATGCATTCCCAGTTTAAATAGTTAGCAGGGCGTGTACCCCCTCCCATTTCCGTCGCCCTGCACCTATCATTCTGGCGTGTCTTGTTCAGATGTCATTTACAGTTAATTTTCCCAAAGGCACATGTAAACTTTTGCCTGTCACATTTCATGGCCCTTGATAATGTCCCGATTTTAATATCCAAGGAGATACTTCCGTTTCCCCCACGTACACGAGTCTCTCACCTGAGCTTGTTCTCTCTCTCCACGCTCTCAGCACCCCGGCCCTGGTTTACGGCCCGGACTCAGAGTGGTAAAAGTCACTGTCTCTCAGAGCACGCCTTTGTCGCTCTTCCTTCAGCCGGTTAGGGAGGGTTTTGAGGTTGACACACACTGTCTGTGGTCAAAAATTCATGCATTAAAACACGATCTGATGTCACCTTCCATGATAACCTCAAAAAAGCACAGATCATAACAACAGTTAAGTTAATTTCATTTCTGTTTCAGGAAACTAGACAAACATTGACTATATGATGAATTATGACATTTTCTTAATAACATCTATAAGACAAATGTCAAAAAGCATAACATGATGTTACTGCTAAAAAACATTTTCTAAATGAGTCCGTACTCCCTTATTCTACTGGCGAGCTCTAGGAAGAGTTACCAGATCATGAAGATGGCACCCTAACCCCTCGCAGAATTCCACGATCCCTCTGGTGAAATTTCAAAAATAAACCGATTCACTTAACTAATCAACTTAGAATCACAACTCTTTATAACTCCCTAAGGAAATGGTAGTATCTCATAAAGTAATGGTACAATTTGGATAGAGACTGGTGTTTCTCGTGAATTATATAATGAACCGTCTATTTAATTCATAATGAACTTGATCATTCTTCATTAGGAATTGTTAATATTCAAGGCTTTTCCTCACCATTCAGATGTTTCCTCCTCCTTTCTTTGCCTGTCCTTCAGAAACCATTTAAATACCTCTTCAAAACATTTCATCCCATAAATCCCACAACACGGCCATATTATCTCACCACCGATCCTTTTCCCCATGTGGTTCTCCATCATACCACGTAAAAAAATATATAAGTTCCTTTTAGGTTTGGTAACCCCAATGCTAATTCCTCGTGACCCCTCCACCCTTTCGTCCATTCTAGAATCCCATTCCAGAATAAGACAACATAAAACGTAAATGTATTTAAAAATAAAACCACATAAAATGTCCCATGATTTAAATAAACCCTAAGGCCTCCTGCATTTTGCAAGGAATGTTTGGCCATATTTAAATGTGTTACCTTTAGAATCCGTTCCCCTGGCGTTTAGAATCTTCAACCCAAAATATGTTTTCCTGGAAATTTAGCCAATTTCTCATCGCAAGGAATCCCACAATATTTAATCCCTGGCCTTTACTGAACAGTTAGGTAAAACGTTATCTCATACGTCTTCCTTCACAACTTTAATCTCTATGTATATCGATGGAACAGAGACACCGCTAGGTGAAAGTTCCATTCTTGCTAACCTCAAAACGAGTAGTTGTTGATCTTTTGAAAATGATGCAAACGCTTGCCTGGCAGCATTTCCTCTGAATACAGTTCCACACCCACTTTACACTCCCTTTTCCAATGACCACACCCACTTTACACTCCCTTTTCCAATGGCCAAATAGCCACACAGCTAAAACACTCGGTCTCCCTATGCTTTGATGCTTTCCGCCATGTTTCTTTGGTTTAGAGGGTCTACACCAGAAGGTAATGGGTATGGTCATTGAAATTATAGTTAGTGATATTCTCTATGGCCCCAGTCTTTCTGTATTAGTGTTCTGGTGTTACACTTTCTGGGTTTATCGTTACGCATTTTCTGTTGATATAATGCTGACATCTAAACACTGGTATATTGAGCTTTTGATTCTGGTTTTATGTCCTTGTGCCAAGTCATAATTGCCTCCCTGAATTATTTATTTGATTTGAATTCTCCGTCAGCAGGAAAATGTTGTCCAATTTTCTCTAATTTGCTAAATTTTTCCCATATTCCAGCTGAATTGGTAGAATGCTCGTGCACTTCTTTCAGCGCATTTATTAAATTCCGCTATCTCTATATTACAGGGAGAAACAGGTCTGTTGGTCGCCATGCCTCTAGTTATTATTCCCTAAACACTCCCAACAGGAGTTCAGGGTGTTTTAGATTTCTTCATGTCGATCATACACACCTTCTATTAACTATTTCCTAAGATAGCACTACACTCTTCCCCGGATAATAATTAATTGGTCACGGCACTTAATACCTTGTATTAGAACCGATACCATAGACTTCTGTGAATCTATTACTGGAGAATACGGACAGGACTTCATGTCCTATTCCGGTACTTCCTCAAATATCTCTATTATTGATACATCATCTCTCAATATGATACTGCTACTACACGTAAATCAAACAGTGTTCAAATATCCTATCCTATTTTATTTTTGTTTTTTAACTCACTATTTTCTAGAACTCTCGTCTTTAAAAAAAAACTCACTGCAACTGGGACTTCTGTCCTTTTTTTACAGATCTCGCAGGGATATACCCCCACTCTCAAATACCATCAGTCCTGTGTCATGCCAACAGTAAAGCATCCTGAGACCATTCATGTGTGGGGTTGCTTCTCAGCCAAGTGAGTGGGCTCATCCACAATTTTGCCTAAGAACACAACAACTTCTGGAGATGAACAAGGCCTTTTCCAGCATGATGGAGCACCTTGCCATAAGGCAAAGGTGAAAACTAAGTGGGAACAAAACATTGATATTTTGGGTCCATGGCCAGGAAACTCCCCAGACCTAAATCCCATTGAGAACTTGTGGTCAATCCTCAAGAGGTGGGTGGACAAACAAAAACCTCCAAATTCTGACAAACTCCAAGCATTGATTATGCAAGAATGGACTGCCATCAGTCAGGATGTGGCCCAGAAGTTAATTGACAGCATGCCAGGGTGGATTGCAGAGGTCTTGAAAAAGAAGGGTCAACACTGCAAATATTGACTCTTTCCATCAACTTCATGTAATTGTCAATAAAAGCCTTTGACACTCATGAAATGCTTGTAATTATACTTCAGTATTCCATAGTAACATCTGACAAAAATATCTAAAGACACTGAAGCAGCAAACTTTGTGAAAATTTATATTTGTCATTCTCAAAACCTTTGGCCACAACTTTACATGATGTTGAATAACTGTTTTAATCTAATGTGTTAATATATAGGGGGAATGAGTGGCACAGTCTACATCATGTTAAATAACTGTTTTAATCTAATGTGTTAATATATAGAGGGAATGAGTGATGCAGTCTACATCATGTTAAATAACTGTTTACTTCATAATACACATGTTAACATCTGGAAGTACTTCCTTATAAAATAAACAGTCTGGAGGGTCATTGGGAAACTACTGTCCATTTCCTGGCAAAGATTTTACATTGCCAATAGCCTGAAAGAGGTCATTTTAGTTAGGTTTTTAATGCATATTTACAAGTAGATTTAAACACAAATGTTATCCAATATAATTAGTGGTTCAAGGAGCAAAGCTTTGGGGCAGCAGCATAGCCTAGTGGTTAGAGTGTAGTGGTTAGAGTGTAGTGGTTAGAATGTAGGGGCGGCAGCGTATCCCAGTGGTTAGAGTGTAGTGGTTAGAGCGTTGGACTAGTAACCGAAAATATCAAATCCCAGAGCTGACAAGGTACAACTCTGTCATTCTGCCCCTGAACAGGCAGTTAACCCCACTGTTCCTAGGCCGTCATTGAAAATAAGAATTTGTTCTTAACTGACTTGCCTAGTTTTAAAAAAAAGAATGTATTAGTTTCCGTTGGTTATTAGGGGATAGAGCAGAGAAGCTGGTGAAAGTCTGTTGTATTGGTTATTAGGGGTTAGAGCAGAGAAGCTGGTGAAAGCCTGTTGTATTGGTTATTAGGGGATAGAGCAGAGAAGCTGGTGAAAGCCTGTTGTATTGGTTATTAGGGGTTAGAGCAGAGAAGCTGGTGAAAGCCTGTTGTATTGGTTATTAGGGGATAGAACAGAGAAGCTGGTGAAAGCCTGTTGTATTGGTTATTAGGGGATAGAACAGAGAAGCTGGTGAAAGCCTGTTGTATTGGTTATTAGGGGATAGAACAGAGAAGCTGGTGAAAGCCTGTTGTATTGGTTATTAGGGGTTAGAACAGAGAAGCTGGTGAAATCCTGTTGTATTGGTTATTAGGGGTTAGAGCAGAGAAGCTGGTGAAAGCCTGTTGTATTGGTTATTAGGGGTTAGAACAGAGAAGCTGGTGAAAGCCTGTTGTATTGGTTATTAGGGGATAGAGCAGAGAAGCTGGTGAAAGCCTGTTGCATTGGTTATTAGGGGATAGAACAGAGAAGCTGGTGAAAGCCTGTTGTATTGGTTATTAGGGGTTAGAGCAGAGAAGCTGGTGAAAGCCTGTTGTATTGGTTATTAGGGGTTAGAGCAGAGAAGCTGGTGAAAGCCTGTTGTATTGGTTATTAGGGGTTAGAACAGAGAAGCTGGTGAAAGCCTGTTGTATTGGTTATTAGGGGATAGAGCAGAGAAGCTGGTGAAAGCCTGTTGCATTGGTTATTAGGGGATAGAACAGAGAAGCTGGTGAAAGCCTGTTGTATTGGTTATTAGGGGTTAGAGCAGAGAAGCTGGTGAAAGCCTGTTGTATTGGTTATTAGGGGATAGAACAGAGAAGCTGGTGAAAGCCTGTTGTATTGGTTATTAGGGGATAGAACAGAGAAGCTGGTGAAAGCCTGTTGTATTGGTTATTAGGGGTTAGAGCAGAGAAGCTGGTGAAAGCCTGTTGTATTGGTTATTAGGGGATAGAACAGAGAAGCTGGTGAAAGCCTGTTGTATTGGTTATTAGGGGATAGAGCAGAGAAGCTGGTGAAAGCCTGTTGTATTGGTTATTAGGGGATAGAACAGAGAAGCTGGTGAAAGCCTGTTGTATTGGTTATTAGGGGTTAGAACAGAGAAGCTGGTGAATGCCTGTTGTATTGGTTATTAGGGGTTAGAACAGAGAAGCTGGTGAAAGCCTGTTGTATTGGTTATTAGGGGTTAGAACAGAGAAGCTGGTGAAAGCCTGTTGTATTGGTTATTAGGGGTTAGAACAAAGAAGCTGGTGAAAGCCTGTTGTATTGGTTATTAGGGGTTAGAACAGAGAAGCTGGTGAAAGCCTGTTGTATTGGTTATTAGGGGTTAGAGCAGAGAAGCTGGTGAAAGCCTGTTGTATTGGTTATTAGGGGTTAGAACAGAGAAGCTGGTGAAAGCCTGTTGTATTGGTTATTAGGGGATAGAACAGAGAAGCTGGTGAAAGCCTGTTGTATTGGTTATTAGGGGTTAGAGCAGAGAAGCTGGTGAAAGCCTGTTGTATTGGTTATTAGGGGTTAGAACAGAGAAGCT
Source organism: Oncorhynchus mykiss (assembly GCF_013265735.2). Lineage (NCBI taxonomy): Eukaryota > Metazoa > Chordata > Actinopteri > Salmoniformes > Salmonidae > Oncorhynchus > Oncorhynchus mykiss. The sequence goes on along the minus strand of NC_048573.1, from coordinate 1,832,118 downwards.
GGTGAAAGCCTGTTGTATTGGTTATTAGGGGTTAGAGCAGAGAAGCTGGTGAAAGCCTGTTGTATTGGTTATTAGGGGTTAGAGCAGAGAAGCTGGTGAAAGCCTGTTGTATTGGTTATTAGGGGTTAGAACAGAGAAGCTGGTGAATGCCTGTTGTATTGGTTATTAGGGGATAGAACAGAGAAGCTGGTGAAAGCCTGTTGTATTGGTTATTAGGGGTTAGAGCAGAGAAGCTGGTGAATGCCTGTTGTATTGGTTATTAGGGGATAGAACAGAGAAGCTGGTGAAAGCCTGTTGTATTGGTTATTAGGGGATAGAGCAGAGAAGCTGGTGAAAGCCTGTTGTATTGGTTATTAGGGGATAGAACAGAGAAGCTGGTGAAAGCCTGTTGTATTGGTTATTAGGGGATAGAACAGAGAAGCTGGTGAAAGCCTGTTGTATTGGTTATTAGGGGATAGAGCAGAGAAGCTGGTGAAAGCCTGTTGTATTGGTTATTAGGGGTTAGAACAGAGAAGCTGGTGAAAGCCTGTTGTATTGGTTATTAGGGGTTAGAGCAGAGAAGCTGGTGAAAGCCTGTTGTATTGGTTATTAGGGGTTAGAGCAGAGAAGCTGGTGAAAGCCTGTTGTATTGGTTATTAGGGGATAGAGCAGAGAAGCTGGTGAAAGCCTGTTGTATTGGTTATTAGGGGTTAGAGCAGAGAAGCTGGTGAAAGCCTGTTGTATTGGTTATTAGGGGTTAGAGCAGAGAAGCTGGTGAAAGCCTGTTGTATTGGTTATTAGGGGTTAGAGCAGAGAAGCTGGTGAAAGCCTGTTGTATTGGTTATTAGGGGATAGAACAGAGAAGCTGGTGAAAGCCTGTTGTATTGGTTATTAGGGGATAGAGCAGAGAAGCTGGTGAAAGCCTGTTGTATTGGTTATTAGGGGATAGAGCAGAGAAGCTGGTGAAAGCCTGTTGTATTGGTTATTAGGGGATAGAGCAGAGAAGCTGGTGAAAGCCTGTTGTATTGGTTATTAGGGGATAGAACAGAGAAGCTGGTGGAAGCCTGTTGTATTGGTTATTAGGGGTTAGAGCAGAGAAGCTGGTGAATGCCTGTTGTATTGGTTATTAGGGGTTAGAACAGAGAAGCTGGTGAATGCCTGTTGTATTGGTTATTAGGGGTTAGAACAGAGAAGCTGGTGAAAGCCTGTTGTATTGGTTATCGGGGGTTATATTTCTTCTGATTCTTTATTGCTATATTATTATTATACCAGTTAACATTCAAATAAAAGTGAGATAGCAAGGCCGAGGAGGGTGCAACTTGAATTTCGACCTGGCCCGGGTATCCTGGAAGGCTATTGACCTCATCCCGTCAGTAGAGGATGCCTGGTTGTACTTCAAAAGTGCCTTCCTCACCATCTTAAATAAGCATGCCCCTTTAAAAAAATGCAGACCTAAGAACAGATATAGTCCTTGGCCAGGTCGCAGTTGTAAATGAGAACTTGTTCTCAACTGGCCTACCTGGTTAAATAAAGGTGAAATAAAAAATAAAAAATAATAGTAAAGAGCCATAGTCTACATCCTCTCGTGCCAATTGTCAGGAGAAATACTTTCACCTCCGACACCAGATGGAGAGACATAAGACTGCACACATATATAATAATGTATAGCTTACCACATTGTTAATACTGTTATGTGTTGTGTTTCTTTTTGCTCTTCAAGTCTTGTGCTGTCACTCTCTTAGGAACCGGAAGGAGAAAGTTGAGATGGAAGAAGTCAACAGCTCCAGCGGACACGTTCTCATCAGTGTTCTATGAGAAATGGAAATGAGAGTGTGCTTGGTGTGATCATAGAACAGAGGCCATACGTCTCTGAGTTGGTAAACCTCACAGTGAATGAGAATTATGTTTATTATCATTGTTTGTCCATTGATAAGTCATTTCCAAGTGTATGTAAGGTTGAACAATATGGAAGGTTGAACAGTATGGAAGGTTGAACAGTACGGAAGGTTGAACAGTATGGAAGGTTGAACAGTATGGAAGGTTGAACAGTACGGAAGGTTGAACAGTATGGAAGGTTGAACAGTACGGAAGGTTGAACAGTATGGAAGGTTGAACAGTATGGAAGGTTGAACAGTATGGAAGGTTGAACAGTATGGAAGGTTGAACATAGGTTGCTATAGAAGCAGACTGGTTGTTAGTTCTATTAGTTAGGTTGCTATAGAAGCAGACTGGTTGTTAGTTCTATCAGTTAGGTTGCTCGAGAAGCAGACTGGTTGTTAGTTCTATCAGCTAGGTTGTTAGAGAAGCAGACTGGTTGTTTGTTCTATCAGTTAGGTTGTTAGAGAAGCAGACTGGTTGTTAGTTCTATCAGTTACGTTGTTACAGAAGCAGACTGGTTGTTAGTTCTATCAGTTACGTTGTTACAGAAGCAGACTGGTTGTTAGTTCTATCAGTTACGTTGTTACAGAAGCAGACTGGTTGTTAGTTCTATCAGCTAGGTTGTTAGAGAAGCAGACTGGTTGTTTGTTCTATCAGTTAGGTTGTTAGAGAAGCAGACTGGTTGTTAGTTCTATCAGTTAGTTAGTTCTATTGGTTTGATTGCTATGCTGGCCGGTAACGTTCTTATCCCTTGCTTGCTAGCTAGAAAACTACGGCTTACATGGTCAGGTCAGATAGAATCACATCAAAGTAGCTGAATTTGTTGAATCTGTTTTCTAGTGAAATTTATTTGGATACATCCATGCTACTGTTAATACATAATGCCTGTTGAGGGGTGGCACATTTAATATAAATATTACTACCTACATTTCATATAAATATCACTACCTACATTTCATATAAATATTACTACCTACATTTCATATAAATATTACTACCTACATTTCATATAAATATTACTACCTACATTTCATATATTATTTTTAGTGGTGGAAGAGGAGGTAGAATCGAGTGGATTTGGGGCATTGATGAGCTGATCTGGCCCTAAAATGGCAGGCTTGGCTCAGTTCAGGCTGCCAGATCTGGGCTGAATGACTCCGGCCTACTCTGTACAGTAATTCATTTGGGACTCAGACCGGACCCAGCTACCAGACCAGAGCAGTTTTAGATCTGTAGTAACAGGAAATCAGCCCATATGTTTGTGCTACCTGGGTACATAACTAAAAAAACATGTCTGATATGTATTGAGGTGCACAATCGTTCTAACACTCTCAGGCAGCAAGTGCAGAGACCTTAAAACCGGTGTGATGTGTTCTCTCCGTCTGGTCTTGGTCAGTACCCTGCAGCATTCTGTATGTTTTACAGTTGACCAGACAATATAATGTCACAGCTATAAAGATGAGTCCTCTATCTCTATAGTCATTACCTTAATCTATAATGTCACAGCTATAAAGATGAATCCTCGACCTCTATAGTCATTACCTTAATCTATAATGGTACTGATATAAAGACCTATCTCTATAGTCATTACCCTAATCTATAATGGTACTGATATAAAGACCTATCTCTATAGTCATTACCCTAATCTATAATGGTACTGATATAAAGACCTATCTCTATAGTCATTACCCTAATCTATAATGGTACTGATATAAAGATGAATCCTCTACCTCTATAGTCATTACCCTAATCTATAATGGTACTGATATAAAGATGAATCCTCTACCTCTATAGTCATTACCCTAATCTATAATGGTACTGATATAAAGACCTATCTCTATAGTCATTACCCTAATCTATAATGGTACTGATATAAAGACCTATCTCTATTGTCATTACCCTAATCTATAATGGTACTGATATAAAGATGAATCCTCTACCTCTATAGCCATTACCCTAATCTATAATGGTACTGATATAAAGATGAATCCTCTACCTCTATAGTCATTACCCTAATCTATAATGGTACTGATATAAAGACCTATCTCTATATTCATTACCCTAATCTATAATGGTACTGATATAAAGACCTATCTCTATAGTCATTACCCTAATCTATAATGGTACTGATATAAAGATGAATCCTCTATCTCTATAGGCATTACCCTAATCTATAATGGCACTGATATAAATACCTATCTCTATAGTCATTACCCTAATCTATAATGGTACTGATATAAAGACCTATCTCTATAGTCATTACCCTAATCTATAATGGTACTGATATAAAGACCTATCTCTATTGTCATTACCCTAATCTATAATGGTACTGATATAAAGACCTATCTCTATTGTCATTACCCTAATCTATAATGGTACTGATATAAAGACCTATCTCTATTGTCATTACCCTAATCTATAATGGTACTGATATAAAGATGAATCCTCTACCTCTATAGTCATTACCCTAATCTATAATGGCACTGATATAAATACCTATCTCTATAGTCATTACCCTAATCTATAATGGTACTGATATAAAGACCTATCTCTATAGTCATTACCCTAATCTATAATGGTACTGATATGAAGACCTATCTCTATAGTCATTACCCTAGTCTATAATGGTACTGATATAAAGACCTATCTCTATAGTCATTACCCTAATCTATAATGGTACTGATATAAAGACCTATCGATATTGTCATTACCCTAATCTATTATGGTACTGATATAAAGACCTATCTCTATAGTCATTACCCTAATCTATAATGGTACTGATATAAAGACCTATCTCTATAGTCATTACCCTAATCTATAATGGTACTGATATAAAGACCTATCTCTATAGTCATTACCCTAATCTATAATGGTACTGATATAAAGACCTTAGCTTCAGCCATATTTATGACTAAAGACAAGACGTTTTACGATCTGAATTCTTTGTATCTCTTCAATTCAGACCAGAATCTGTCTTCACTAACCCTTTTCCTAACCTTAAAATAATTAAACTAATTCTCCTAACCTGCTATGAAACAGTCACTGCCATATCGAAGTATTGTGTAAATACGGACACCACCCTACAACACCACCACACCCCAAACTGCCCTGTCTGTCACGACACCACCCTACAGCACCACCACCCTACAGCACCACCACACCCCAAACTGCCCTGTCTGTCACAGACACCACCCTACAGCACCACCACCCTACAGCACCACCACCCTACAGCACCACCACCCTACAGCACCACCACCCTACAGCACCACCACACCCCAAACTGTCCTGTCTTCCACGGATACCAACCTACAGCACTACCACTCTGCAACATCACCACACCCAAACTGTCCTGTCTGTCACGGACACCACCCTATAGCACCACCACCCTAAAGCACCACCACCCTACAGCACCAAAACCCTACAGCACCACCACACCCCAAACTGTCCTGTCTTCCACGTACACCCTACAGAACCACCACCCTACAGCACCACCACCCTACAGCACCACCACACCCCAAACTGTCCTGTCTTCCACGGACACCACCCTACAGCACCACCACCCTAAGGCACCACCACACTCAAACTGTCCTGTCTGTCACGGACACCACCCTACAGCACCAACACCCTACAGCACCACCACACCCCAAACTGTCCTGTCGGTCACGGACACCACCCTACAGCACCACCACCCTACAGCACCACCACACCCCAAACTGTCCTGTCTTCCACGGACACCACCCTACAGCACCACCACTCTAAAGCACCACCACACCCCAAACTGCCCTGTCTGTCACTGACACCACCCTACAGCACCACCACCCTACAACACCACCACCATATAGCACCACCACCCTACAGCACCACCACACCCCAAACTGTCCTGTCTTCCACGGACACCACCCTACAGCACCACCACCCTAAGGCACCACCACACCCAAAATGTCCTGTCTGTCACGGACACCACCCTACAGCACCACCACCCTACAGCACCACCACACCCCAAACTGTCCTGTCGGTCACGGACACCACCCTACAGCACCACCACCCTACAACACCACCACCCTATAGCACCACCACACCCCAAACTGTCCTATCTTCCACGGACACCACCCTACAGCACCACCACCCTAAGGCACCACCACACCCAAACTGTCCTGTCTGTCACGGACACCACCCTACAGCACCACCACCCTACAGCACCACCACACCCCAAACTGCCCTGTCTGTCACTGACACCACCCTACAGCACCACCACCCTACAACACCACCACCATATAGCACCACCACCCTACAGCACCACCACACCCCAAACTGTCCTGTCTGTCACGGACACCACCCTACAACACCACCACCCTACAGCACCACCACCCTACAGCACCACCACACCCCAAACTGTCCTGTCGGTCACGGACACCACCCTACAGCACCACCACACCCCAAACTGTCCTGTCGGTCACGGACACCACCCTACAGCACCACCACCCTACAGCACCACCACCCTACAGCACCACCACACCCCAAACTGTCCTGTCTGTCACGGACACCACCCTACAACACCACCACCCTACAGCACCACCACCCTACAGCACCACCACACCCCAAACTGTCCTGTCGGTCACGGACACCACCCTACAGAACCACCACACCCCAAACTGTCCTGTCGGTCACGGACACCACCCTACAGCACCACCACCCTACAGCACCACCACACCCCAAACTGTCCTGTCTTCCACGGACACCACCCTATAGCACCACCACCCTAAAGCACCACCACCCTACAGCACCACCACCCTATAGCACCACCACACCCCAAACTGTCCAGTCTGATGGAGATGGAGATTACCCTAACTGCAGTGTCTGCCGCGGACACCACCCTACAGCACCACCACACCCAAACTGCCCTGTCTGATCAGACAACAACACAGTGACGTCAAGACATCTACATTTCCTGCACTCGGTTTTGATCCTGCACTTGAATTCTCCCCGTTTCTTTCTTGTTAATATTATGTTCAGATAATAAAATATCCTTCAGGCTAAATAATGAAGGAATAATGTTGTGTCCTACCTGTCGTTATCAATGAAACACTGATGAACAGAATCCCAAAACACCAGACCGCAGAGGTCGGAAAGGTCTTCATTTCACTAACAAAACAAGTCTGACTCCAAGGTAAAGCTGTTTGTAACTGGTAAATAAAACTATTAGGAGTTTAGAAAAATAAACCAAAACAGTTGAAAGGCTAATTTGTCAACGAACATAATGTAACACTGCGTCTGTTCCAGAAATAACGGAGGAAAAAGGGCGGTGGAGTTTCACACTTTACTTTCACTTTCACTTACAGTACTTCTAGTTGAATATCATCTCGGGATATCTAGATCCATCTAGTGTTCTGATATGGACATTAAACTTCATGTCATCTCGCGATATCTATCTCCGTCTACTGTTCAGATTATTTTTAAATGTAACCTTGGCAAGTCAGTTAATAACAATTAAGACGACCTACTCCGGCCAAACCCGGACGACGCCAATTATAGGCAGCCCTATGGGACTCCCAATCACGGCAGGCAGGTGATACCTTGGTTTGATTCCAGGCTGTATCTGTAGTGACGCCTCAAGCACTGCCTTAGACCGCTGCGCCTCTCGGGACATATTGGAACATCATATTGGAACAATAGTGAATATTAGGAAGCCCTGATACAGACAGTAGCGTTGTCAAATGTCCTAAAAACAGATGTGCACAAATAGGAATGGTGAAATAAATGTGACAACAAGTAGGCTGTAGAGCATATTTAAATTAGTAACAACTTACGATGTGAAATTTTCCCATGAACGTTGATCATTAAAATGTGACTTTCCCTGTCAGTTGTAGTCTAGCTGGTGTGAGCAGTATGGCAGAAAATACACTAATTTTATCAGAGATGTTGTCATGTTGTGTTGCTACCATGCTGTGTTGTAATGTGATGCTGCCTTGCTATGTTGTTGTCTTAGGTCTCTCTTTATGTAGTGTTGTGTTGTGTTGTCTCTCTTGGCGTGATGTGTTTCTTGTCCTATATTTTTATTTAATTTATTTGTATTTTTAATCCGCAGGAGGCCTTTTGGTTGGCCGTAATGGTAAATAAGAATTTGTTCTAAAAACTTTATTTGTCACATGCACCAAATAAAACAAGTGTAGACTTTACAGTGATATGGTCACATGACCAGCCCTTTAACCAATCTACAGTTTATCGTAAGGCCCTGGAGGCTGTAGGGGGAACCTGGAATGGAGCATTCAGAAGAAACTCAAGGCCCTGGAGGCTGTAGGGGGAACCTGGAATGGAGCATTCAGAAGAAACTCAAGGCCCTGGGGGCTGTAGGGGGAACCTGGAATGGAGTATTTAGAAGATACTCAAGGCCCTGTGGGCTGTAGGGGGAACCTGGAATGGAGGATTTAGAAGATACTAAAGGGAAGTGAATGAAATTAAAAATGAATTGGTTGTGATGTCATTCAGAACAGATTAAAAAACAGGCTACATGATTGAGGAAAATCATTTATTTATTTCTATATGCTACAAAGACAAAAGCAATATCTTTCCTCGATGATTAATTGAAAAATAATGATTTTGCACAAAACAACCACAATAAATCAAAAGGCCTACATTAGTTTCATGTTTAAATTAAATAAAATTATGCTGCACTATTCTAGAGACCAAAATGGGAAAATAAAGTAAATAATTGTAATAATTGAATTCTCCTCTCCTGTATGTTTTCTAACTCTGTAAAACGTAACGGTATAACATTATACTGAACCTGTAACAATAATGCCTGAACCACAACACCTATCAGTTGATCTGTATAGACATGAAAAGTGAAGGCATTTACAATGTATCAACCATAATGCTATACAGTATATGACCAGTATATGACTGATGTTAAAGGACAGCTGCTGAATGAATAATACAACACACATGATATTAAAACACATTCCAATCAGAATAATACATGTATCAGTTAATAGATCACATTTGATCAAATGCCACTATTGTTCCAGCAGGTGGAGCTACAATGTAACAACATACAGCATTGTGACTCACAGTTCTACATTAGAATTCCATGAGTTCCATTCTGATGGTTGTTATGGTGATCAGGTGATCTCAGCCTCTCTTTTCTTCAACACAATCACCTGTTCAACACAGAAGTAGTTCATCAGTGTGGCCATGTAGTCAATACTGTGCTACTTAGAATCCGATCAAATTACTTCCAATGGGGCTCCTGCTTATGTCCAGTTCTCCCTTATCAATACCAGGGTTATTTACTAATTATCAATATGAGGGTTGTTTACTAATTATCAATAACAGGGCAATTTACAAATGATCAATACCTGGGCTATTTACTATGTACCAAATACCAGGGCTATTTCCCCCTTATGTCCAGCTCTCCAATATCAATTCCAGCGCTATTTACTCATTTTCAATACCCAGGCTATATACTCTTTATCAATACCAGGGCTATTTACTCCTAAATTCATGAATTCATATCAGTTCCATTACATATTATGGTAGAGAATCCTTCCTATTTTCTACTTCTACTAAGAGGTAACATAATATAGTACACACTGTGTTCAGAATACCATATTGTGGTAGTTGACTCTAAACCATCCTACTTTCTACTTCTACTAAGAGGTAACATAATATAGTACACACTGTGTTCAGAATACCATATTGTGCCCCTGCAGCTGTTGTGTTGTAAGGTAGAAACTCACCTAATTGGTCTTGGTGGGTATTCCTGGGTATCCTGGTTTCCCCTAAACAGACAATTATCAACACTTTACAACATGGTTCAATCAGAGATACAGTTATCAACACTTTACAACATGGTTCAATCAGAGATACAGTTATCAACACTTTACAACATGACTCTCTCAGTATTGTCAGTCCTTTCTGATTTTGAGTCATTGTGAATTACAGCAGGTATTCAGCAGGTATTCTGTTGGAATGAGTCGATCCTGAATAAACTCAGGTTCTCACCCGGAGTCCTGCTCCTGCAGCCTTTCACCATCAGTATGATGGTCACCAGCAGGTAGGGAGACCCCACCAGTAGACTACACAGCAGCCTGGGTAGAGACATGGACAACACTGGGACTGCTGGAGATGGAATGGGAGCTGGACCTGCAGTTGGAGATTGAATTATGTTGGGCATGGAAATAAAATAACAAAATGAAAATATACACACACACACACTCACACTCACACACATACAGTTGAAGTCGGAAGTTTACATACACCTTAGCCAAATACATTTAAATTCAGTTTTTCACAATTCCTGCCATTTAGTAAAAATTCCCTGTCTTCGGTCAGTTAGGATCACACTTTATTTTAAGAATATGAAATGTCAGAATAATAGTAGAGAGAATGATTTATTTCAACTTTTATTTCTTTCATCACATTCCCAGTGGGACAGAAGTTTACATACACTCAATTAGTATTTGATAGCATTGCCTTTACAATTTTTTTTTACTTGGGTGAAACGTTTTGGGTAGCCTTCCACAAGCTTGCCACAATAATCAATCAATCAATCAAACACATGTATTTATATAGCCCTTCTTACATCAGCTGATGTCACAAAGTGCTGTACAGAAACCCAGCCTAAAACCCCAAACAGCAAGAAATGCAAATGTAAAAGCACGTGATCATCAAGCCACCAAGTGACCCAGCCCCGAAGCTAGCCCTGAACCAGGCGCATCTCCCGGCTAGCAATACCTCTTTCAAAATCTGGCCCTGCCCCTTCGTCGACACGGCGCCCCGCCGTACCACCACCATGTAATTCCATCCGCTGTGCCTTCAACCGGCCTTTGCCAGACGACGGAGCAGACGCTTCTACCTACCCCGGATTACTAACTTTAAATGCTGTGTCTCCCGCGTGCAACTGTAGCAACGCCTACCCCGCGGCTTCCCTGCTCCATCTATTGCTGTTCACTGGACCCAATGATCACTTGGCTACATAGCTGATGCCTGCTGGACTGTTCATTTATCACAGTACTCCACTTTGTTTATTATGTTTATCTGTCGGCCTCGAACTCAGGCCCTGTGTGTAGTTAACCGACCCTCTGCACATTCATCACCATTTTACCTGTGTGTAGTTAACCGACCCCCTGCCCATTCTTCGCCATTTTACCTGTTGTTGTCTTAGCTGATTAGCTGTTGTTGAGAGCATCAGCTCTCCCAATCAACACCTGTGATTGCTTTATGCCTTGTATACTGTTGTTTAGGATAGTTATCATTGTATTAGTTTACAGTGGAGCCCCTAGTCCCACTCTACATGCATCAGATTCCTCCTTTGTACCACCTCCCACACATGCGGTGACCTCACCCAGTATAACCAGCACATCCAGAGATGCAACCTCTCTTATCATCACTCAGGGCCTGGGCTTACCTCAACTGTACCCGCACCTCACCATACCCCTGTCTGCACATTATGCACTGAATCTATTCTACCATGCCCAGAAATCTGCTCCTTTTATTCTTTGTCCCCAACGCACTCGACGACCAGTCTTGATAGCCTTTAGCCGTACCCTCATCCTACTCCTCCTCTGTTCCTCGGGTAATGTGGAGGTTAAGCCAGGTCCTGCGTGTCCCCAGGCACTCTCATTTGTTGTCTTCTGTAATTGAAAAAGCCTTGGTTTCATCCATGTCAACATCAGAAGCCTCCTCCCTAAGTTTGCTTTACTCACTGCTTTAGCACACTCCGCCAACCCTGATGTCCTTGCCGTGTCTGAATCCTGGCTTAGGAAGGCCACCAAAAATTCTGAAATTTCCATACCCAACTACAACATTTCAACATAATCGGAAATGTCAATAACCATTTCTCTATGGCTGCCCATGCTTTCCTCCTGGCTACCCCAACTCCAGCCAACAGCTCTGCCCCCCCCCCCCACCCCCCGCAGCTACTTGCCAAAGCCTCCCCAGCTTTTCCTTCACCCAAATCCAGATAGCAGATGTTCTGAAAGAGCTGCAAAACCTGTACCTGTACAAATCAGCTTGGCTAGACAGTCTGGACCCTCTCTTTCTAAAACTATCCACCGCAATTGTTGCAGCCCCTATTACCAGCCTGTTCAACCTCTCTTTCATATCGCCCAAGTTCCCTAAATATTGAAAAGCTGCCGTGGTCCTCCCCCTTTTCAAAGGGGGTGACTGTGGGAGCTAATGTAATATAAATAGGTCCAGTTGCTATGCTGAAGTAGCAAGGACATAAGTACATTGGCCAGAGGAAGAGAAGGTGACACCCAGTACATTTGCAATTTCTGAATAGGGTAACATGTCAAAGATTACATTAAGATAACCGAACATGAGAACATTAGCCAATGCCAAAAGTACATTTATGAAAGCTCGTCATATAATCTATGACATAAATGGGTCCCGCCTCCATATGACATAAAGGGGTCCCGCCACCATTATAATCTATGACATAAATGGGTCCCGCCTCCATTATAATCTATGACATAAAGGGGTCCCGCCACCATTATAATCTATGACATAAAGGGGTGCCGCCACCATTATAATCTATGACATAAAGGGGTCCCGCCACCATTATAATCTATGACATAAAGAGGTCCCGCCACCATTATAATCTATGACATCAATGGGTCCCGCCTCCATTATAATCTATGACATAAAGGGGTCCCGCCACCATTATAATCTATGACATAAAGGGGTCCCGCCACCATTATAATCTATGACATAAAGGGGTCCCGCCACCATTATAATCTATGACATAAAGAGGTCCCGCCACCATTATAATCTATGACATAAAGGGGTCCCGCCACCATTATAATCTATGACATAAAGGGGTCCCGCCACCATTATAATCTATGACATAAAGGGGTCCCGCCACCATTATAATCTATGACATAAAGGGGTCCCGCCACCATTATAATCTATGACATAAATGGGTCCCGCCTCCATTATAATCTATGACATAAAGAGGTCCCGCCACCATTATAATCTATGACATAAATGGGTCCCGCCTCCATTATAATCTATGACATAAAGAGGTCCCGCCACCATTATAATCTATGACATAAAGGGGTCCCGCCACCATTATAATCTATGACATAAAGGGGTCCCGCCACCATTATAATCTATGACATAAAGAGATCCCGCCACCATTATAATCTATGACATAAAGGGGTCCCGCGACCATTATAATCTATGACATAAAGGGGTCCCGCCACCATTATAATCTATGACATAAAGGGGTCCCGCCACCATTATAATCTATAACATAAAGGGGTCCCACCACCATTATAATCTATGACATAAATGGGTCCCGCCTCCATTATAATCTATGACATAAAGAGGTCCCGCCACCATTATAATCTATGACATAAAGGGGTCCCGCCACCATTATAATCTATGACATAAAGGGGTCCCGCCACCATTATAATCTATGACATAACGGGGTCCCGCCACCATTATAATCTATGACATAAAGGGGTCCGCCACCATTATAATCTATGACATAAAGGGGTCCCGCCACCATTATAATCTATGACATGAAGGGGTCCCGCCACCATTATAATCTATGACATAAAGGGGTCCCGCCTCCATTATAATCTATGACATAAAGGGGTCCCACCACCATTATAATCTATGACATAAATGGGTCCCGCCTCCATTATAATCTATGACATAAAGAGGTCCCGCCTCCATTATAATCTATGACATAAAGGGGTCCCGCCACCATTATAATCTGACATAAAGGGGTCCCGCCACCATTATAATCTGACATAAAGGGGTCCCGCCACCATTAACAAACCGAGCTATTTCGCCTACAAAAATTATATTTTGGGAAAAAATGAACTTTGGCTATCTACCTGGGAGTCTCGTGAGTGAAAACATCCGAAGTTCATCAAAGGTAAACGATTTAATTTGATTGCTTTTCTGATTTCCGTGACAAGGTTGCCTGCTGCTAGCAAGGCATAATGCTATGCTAGGATATCGATAAACTTACACAAATGCTTGTCTAGCGTTGGCTGTAAAGCATATTTTGAAAATCTGAGATGACAGGGTGATTAACAAAAGGCTAATCTGTGTTCCAATATATTTCACTTGTGATGAATAGGAATATTTTTTGGGAAGATTTATGTCCGTTGCGTTATGCTAATTCGTGTCAGGCGATCATTACGCTCCCAGATCCGGGTTTGAGAGTCACAAGAATGAATTAACCTCCAAACAAGCTTCAATGCCATACAACACTCCTTCCGTGGCCTCCAACTGCTCTTAAACGCTAGTAAAATCAAATGCATGCTTTTCAACCGTTCACTGCCGGCACCCGCCTGCCTGACTAGCATCACTACCCTGGACGGTTCTGACCTAGAATATGTGGACAACTACAAATACCTAGTTGTCTGGCTAGACTGTAAACTCTCCTTCCAGACTCATATTAAACATCTCCAATCCAAAATCAAATCTAGAATTGTCTTTCTATTTCGCAACAAAGCCTCCTTCACTCACGTCGCAAAACTATCCTGAGTAAAACTGACTATCCTACCTATCCTACCGAGCTACAAAATAGCTTCCAATACGCTACTCAGCAAACTGGATGCAGTCTATCACAGGGCCATCCGTTTTATTACCAAAGCACCTTATACCACCCACCACTGCGACCTGTATGCTCTAGTCTGCTGGCCCTCGCTACATATTTGTCGGCAGACCCACTGGCTCCAGGCCATCTATAAATCTATGCTAGGTAAAGCTCCGCCTTATCTCACCTCACTGGTTACGATAACAACATCCACCCGTAGCACGCGCTCCAGCAGGTATCTCTCACTGGTTATCCCCAAAGCCAACACCTCCTTTGGCCGCCTTTCCTTCCAGTTCTCTGCTGCCAGTGACTGGAACGAATTGCAAAAATCACTGAAGCTGGAGACCTATATTTCCCTCACTAATTTTAAACATCAGCTGTCTGAGCAGATAATCGATCGCTGCAGCTGTACATAGTCCATCTGTAAATAGCCCACCCAATCTACCTACCTCATCCCCATATTGTTTTTATTTACTTTTATGCTCTTTTGCACACCAGTATCTCTACTTGCACATCACCATCTACTCATCTATCACTCCAGTGTTAATCTGCTATATTGTAATTACTTCGCTATTATGGCCTATTTATTGCCTTACCTCCTCACGCCATTTACACACACTGTATATAGACGTTCTTTTTTCTATCGTGTTATTGACTGTACGCTTGTTTATTCCATATGTAACTCTGTGTTGTTGTTTGTGTCACACTGCTTTGCTTTATCTTGGCCAGGTCGCAGTTGTAAATGAGAACTTGTTCTCAACTAACCTACCTGGTTAAATAAAGGTGAATTAAAATAAAATAAAATAAATCTCTACCGCTCCTGCTGTCTCTAGAGAGATGAAAACAGCAGGTCTGGGACATGTAGCATGTCCGATGAACAGTTCAGGGTTCCTTAGGCACAGGCAGAACAGTTGAAACAGGAGCAGCAGCACAGCCAGGCGGACTAGGGCGCAACAAGGAGTCATCAGGCCAGGTAGTCCTGAGGCATGGTCCTAGGGCTCAGGTCCTCCGAGAGAGAGAAAGAAATAAAAAAAGAGAAAGTGAGAAAGAAAGAAAGAGAGAAAGAGAGAAAAAGAGAGAGAATTAGAGTATACTTAAATTCAAACTGGACACCGGATAAGAAAGGAGAAATACTCCAGATAAATTGGGTGAATCTAGGCCACTTCCTCCTGACAGAGCTCGTGTAACAGAAGCAAGTTTGTAGGCCTCCTTGCTCGCACACGCTTTTTCAGTTCTGCCCATAAATGTTCTATAGGATTGAGGTCAGGGCTTTGTGATGGCCACTCCAATACCTAGACTTTGTTGTCCTTAAGTCATTTTGCCACAACTTTGGAAGTATGCTTGGGGTCATTGTCCATTTGGAAGACCCATTTGCGACCAAGCTTTAACTTCCTGACTGATATGTTGAGATGATGCTTCAATATATCCATTTTGTGAAGTGCACCAGGCCCTACTGCAGCAAAGCACCCCTACGACATGAACCTGCCACCCCTTGTGCGTCCCTTCTGATGTTGTTCTTCAGCTTGCAAGCCTCCCCCTTTCCCTCCAAGCATAACGATGGTCATTATTTATGTTTCATCAAACCAGGGGACATTTCTCCAAAAGGTACGATTTTTGTCCACATGTGCAGTTGCAAACTGTAGTCTGGCTTTTTTATGGTTTTTTTTGATCAATGGCTTCTTAATTGCTGAGCGGCCTTTCAGGTTATGTTGATATAGGACTCGTTTTACTGTGGATATAGATACTTTTATACCTGTTTCCTCCAGCATCTTCACAAGGTCCTTTGCTGTTGTTTTGGGATTGATTTTCATTTTTCGCACCAAAGTACATTCATCTCTAGGAGACAGAACGCGTCTCCTTCCTGAGCGGTATGACGGCTGCGTGGTCCCATGGTGTTTAAACTTGCACACTATTGTTTGTACAGACGAACCTGGTACCTTCAGGCGTTTGGAAATTGCTCCCAAGGATGAACTGGACTTTTGGAGTTCTACAACTTCTTTCTGAGGTCTTAAATAATTAATTTTTGAGCCACTGAGTTTGAAGGTAGGCCTTGAAATACATTTTCACGGCTGTCGAAAGAGGAAGACCAAGGTGCAGTACATAAATTAAGGAAGTTTAAAACTAATGATTGAAGGGAGTACACTGGAATTATCATTATTATTAGGGTGGGAAAAAGGGCTGCCTAAGTATGGTTCCCAATCAGAGACAACGATAGTCAGCTGTCCCTGATTGAGAACCACACCCGGCCAAAACAAAGAAATACAAAACATAGAAAATGGAACATAGAATGCCCACCCAAATCACACCCTGACCAAACCAAAATGGAGACATATAAAGCTAAGCTAAGGTCAGGGCGTGACATACATCCACCTCCAATTGACTCAAATGATGGCAATTCGCCTATCAGAAAGCACAGTCTTAGTGTATGTAAACTTAGTGTATGTAAACTTCTTACCCACTGGAATTGTGATATAGTGAATTATAAGTGAAACAATCTTTCCGTAAACAGTTGTTGGAAAAATTACTGGTGTCATGCACAAAGTAGATGTCCTAACCGACTTGCCAAAACTGTAGTTTGTTAAGAACATATTTGTTGAGTGGTTGAAAAACGAGTTTCAATGACTCCAACCTAAGTCAACTAAAAGTGTAAACTTCCGACTATGTTCTGTACATGAACACAGATTTAGTATTCTGTTTGTGAATGTAAATGTTCAGTATATTTCCATGGTTAGTTACAGCAAATACAGTGTTAGACATGTTACTACCAAGCCAGTACATATTTAAGCAATAGGTGTTTTACAGTATATGGCCAATATACCAACATACTGATCTTATGCATCTTACTGATCTTACGCCACAAACCACTGAGGTGCTTTATTACCAACCAGTAAAAATACATGTTTTACCGTGTACCGTGTGATACAACGGCTTCCAAGCCAATCAGCATTGAGGGCTGGAACCACCCAGTTTATAGGTTTTAGCAACACTTAACAGTGTAAAGAAGAACCACCCAGTTTATAATGCAGGTTTCAGCATCTCTTAACAGTGTAAAGAAGAACCACCCAGTTTATAATGCAGGTTTCAGCACCTCTTAACAGTGTAAAGAAGAACCACCCAGTATATAATGCAGGTTTCAGCACCTCTTAACAGTGTAAAGAAGAACCACCCAGTTTATAATGCAGGTTTCAGCACCTCTTAACAGTGTAAAGAAGAACCACCCAGTTTATAATGCAGGTTTCAGCACCTCTTAACAGTGTAAAGAAGAACCACCCAGTTTATAATGCAGGTTTCAGCATCTCTTAACAGTGTAAAGAAGAACCACCCAGTTTATAATGCAGGTTTCAGCACCTCTTAACAGTGTAAAGAAGAACCACCCAGTTTATAATGCAGGTTTCAGCACCTCTTAACAGTGTAAAGAAGAACCACCCAGTTTATAATGCAGGTTTCAGCACCTCTTAACAGTGTAAAGAAGAACCACCCAGTTTATAATGCAGGTTTCAGCACCACTTAACAGTGTAAAGAAGAACCAGATAATCTGAATGTCAAGGTTTCTCATATTCTCACCTGTCACTGTCATCCAGCTCTCTGGTGATTCTCCTTCAGAGTTGTTACACTTGTAGAGTCCTTCATCTGACTTGGATACTGCAGGGATGGTCATCTCTCCTGTAGTCTCAGCCCTGATCAGGGATCCATCTTTGTAGAAATCAGCTTTGAGGTTAGAGAGAGTTCCCTGATATCTGCAGCTCAAAGTCACAGAATCTCTCTCAGTCACAGGAAGGGCAGGGCTCTCCAGGATCACAGCTCCAGCTGTATATAATATATAAACATCATATATAAACAGGTCTCTCCATGATCACAGCTCCAGCTGTATATAATATATAAACATCATATATAAACAGGTCTCTCCAGGATCACAGCTCCAGCTGTATATAATATATAAACAGGTCTCTCCAGGATCACAGCTCCAGCTGTATATAATATATAAACAGGTCTCTCCAGGATCACAGCTCCAGCTGTATATAATATATAAACAGGTCTCTCCAGGATCACGGCTCCAGCTGTATATAATATATAAACAGGGCTCTCCAGGATCACAGCTCCAGCTGTACATAATATATAAACATCATATATAAATATAACATCAGCTATCTGAAACCAGATGAATCACTAAACACTATAATGTTAGTAGATGGTGTTTGTGGACATACCATGTACTGTTATGTTGACAGCATTGCTGTGTTCTCCAGACCCAGACTCACACCAGTACACTCCACTGTCTGATGGTATTAGCAATACGATGCATGAAGGCCCTTGTTGTTTTCC
This sequence comes from Oncorhynchus mykiss, assembly GCF_013265735.2. Lineage (NCBI taxonomy): Eukaryota > Metazoa > Chordata > Actinopteri > Salmoniformes > Salmonidae > Oncorhynchus > Oncorhynchus mykiss. The sequence goes on along the minus strand of NC_048573.1, from coordinate 1,813,382 downwards.
CCAGTCAGTATTACACTCTGAAACATTCCCTCTCTCTGCGTTCCTCATCACTCTCCATCCAGCAGAGTTCCCCTGATCCTCACAGCTCAGAGAGAAAGACTCATATTTAAAGAACTGAGATTTGTCAGGACTGACACTCAGATAGGCAGGAAGAGAGATATCTGAGAAAGAGAGCAAGAGAGAGGGATAGAGAGCGAGGAGGAGATCGAGAGGAGGGAGAGAGAGAGAGATAAGGTCATGAGAAGATGAGATTCGGACTCTTTCGGCATAAAAATAAATGTTTTGTCACACCCGATATACCATGGCTTCCAGCCAATCAGCATTCAGGGCTGGAACCACCCAATTTATAATGCAGGTTTCAGCACCACTTAAAAGTGTTTTCCTTTCCATCTTAAATAAGCCCCTTTCAAAAAATATAGAATAGGAACAGATATAGCCCTTCGTTCACCCCAGACTTGAATGCCCTTGACCAGCACAAAAACATCCTGTGGCGTTCTGCATTAGCATCGAATAGGCCCCGCAATATGCAACCTTTCAGGGAACTCAGGAACCAATATACTCAGTCAGATAGGAAAGCTAAGGTTAGCTTTTTCAAACAGAACTTTTAAAGCCTATAACTCTGTTGTGGCAGAATCAGAATTCTTTAGGTAACATTGATTGATGTTTTTATCAATTTTCATAAGTATGCTTATGTGGGAAAGAGCCCCAGAGAGGGGAGAGGTCAGGCTTGTCTTCTTATGGGAATGTGTCTGTAACTATTACATGTCTCCTCTGAGGTTGCCCTTATCTTGATCTAGTATATGACCTAAGAGGCTCACTGTCTCGGTGAGCTTGTCCAGGAGGAGGTGTATTTGAGATGGGAGTATCTAGAATTGACAATTGATATATGCCATTGTATGAGGTAATGTTTTGGTCCTAAGTGGTACAAAGAACGAGAAAAGAACTTTGTTTAGGAGAGCAAACTGAATGATAATTTATAGCCAATGCTGTCTGGCTATGGGATACTCCTTTCTCAAGTAAAGTCTTCCTTTGTACTGTTCCTAAGATCTGTTATTCGTCATGTGAGTTGAGAGGGGTTTGTCTTGGCTATAAATGACACTAAGAACTGTTTTGTAAGCACTCTCAGAGAATTTATTTATAGACACTGAATTGATCTGTGAGTCACAAGGCTATGGTGAAGCTCATATAATTAAAGATCGACTTTATGATAACTCTGACTTGTGTGTGGTTTGCTTTCTCATGATTTGGTAATACAGGAAATGTCCACGACAACTCATATTAATACATTGAATGTCTCCTTTACTACTATAGACTATAACTCCTATTAATACATTGATTGTCTCCTTTACTACTATAGACTATAAGTCCTATTAATACATTGAATGTCTCCTTTACTACGATAGACTATAACTCAAATTAATACATTTGTCAAGCCGTTGCCCTCTTTGGGTATAGCAAGGCCCAGCCCCCTCTCCCTGCCTCCCCCTTGCCTCCTTCAACTAGGCTGCTGTGGTCAGAGAGAGGTTGTACATTCCTGAGAAGACCCTGCCACATGGCCACATAGTATAAGAGGCAGAGTAAATGTTCAATTACACAAAGGAATTTCTTCCACCTCACAGAACTTGAGGTACGAACAAATTTCATGTTCCGGAGAAAGTATAAAAGATCGGTGAAAAATCCAGCTACGAACTGATCCGTTTGTTACAACTTGTGGAAGCTCATGGGAGACGGTGTGGCCACATTACCATAACGCTGTTTATATAATAGCCTCAGATATGAGGTTTACATCTACTTGTTGTATAATATGAATGAGTGAGTATGATACTGTTTGTAAAATTGTGTAATATGATTTTGGGCTGTTTAATGAATTAAAATATAAATTCCCTTTTGATTTGTACTAAATCAGAGGACCGCCCCTGAGCACAGTTAGGGTCAGGTGTCCTGGGACCGACCCTTTTCTGCAATTCCGAATAAAACCCAACTTTGAGAAATTATCACCAGACCATGTTTCTCTCAATCGTGGGAGGACAAAGATTGTAGACCATTGTTGAATCTTTTAACCATACCACGTGGTTAAAATCTTAGACTATCGATACCGACAGAATAAGAACAAGTCTTTGATAGTAATTATTAACGACAACCGCCGAAACATCCATTCTATAACAAATGAATGTCACTCTGAACTATACCCTCTAACCAAGACAGAGAGAGAGAGAGAGAGGACAAAACTCTCCAACAGAAACAAACTTATCAACAGCAAATGAGACGACACACTGAGCGTAAATATATATATTGAATGCAATTGTTCCCGAATGAGTTAGCGTTCATGTGCAAAGGATTAGCATTTCAAATTTTATAGTTATTAACTCTGTAGTGACTTAGTCGACCCCCACTTCCCCTTTTGTCTAACAAGCCGCCATGCCGGTTTAGCCCACTAGGGCACATCCCCCTATCATTTACGGTAACCATATTTACCTTGTTTGTGTGTTTATGCATTTCTGTGAAATACTTAGTTAGTAATAAATAAATTATTTAAGACAATTGCTCTATGGATGACTCAAAATGAAGACTGGGTTCATGCAGATAACCAAACAATTTACGATGTTTGGAATGAGACTAACGTGAGGTAAAGTAAATAATTCATTAATTTGAAGACTAATTGATCAGATATAAAATATCTGAAAGGTTATATTGGGAAATTATAACTTTGTAATCTGAATACTTTCCTTGGTGCCCCCTATTTCCTAGTTAATTACAGTTACACGATTAATTACTTTGATCACGTTATACTAATTACAGAGAATCTTTGATAAAACTATGTCTTCAATTTAATGACATGACACATTGAACGTCTCCTTTACTACTATAGACTATAGATCATATTAATACACTGAATGTCTCCTTTACTACTATAGACTATAGATCATATTAATACACTGAATGTCTCCTTTACTACTATAGACTATAGATCATATTAATACATTGAATGTCTCCTTTACTACTGTAGTCTATAACTCATATTAATACACTGAATGTCTCCTCAACTACTATAGACTATAGATCATATTAATACATTGAATGTCTCCTTTACTACTGTAGTCTATAACTCATATTAATACACTGAATGTCTCCTCAACTACTATAGACTATAGATCATATTAATACATTGAATGTCTCCTTTACTACTGTAGTCTATAACTCATATTAATACACTGAATGTCTCCTCAACTACTATAGACTATAGATCATATTAATACATTGAATGTCTCCTTTACTACTGTAGTCTATAACTCATATTAATACACTGAATGTCTCCTTAACTACTATAGACTATAGATCATATTAATACACTGAATGTCTCCTTTACTACTGTAGTCTATAACTCATATTAATACACTGAATGTCTCCTCAACTACTATAGACTATAGATCATATTAATACATTGAATGTCTCCTTTACTACTGTAGTCTATAACTCATATTAATACACTGAATGTCTCCTTTACTACTATAGTCTATATCTCACATTAATACATAGAATGTCTCCTTAACTACTATAGTCTATATCTCACATTAATACATAGAATGTCTCCTTTACTACTATAGACTATATCTCACATTAATACATAGAATGTCTCCTTAACTACTATAGTCTATATCTCACATTAATACATAGAATGTCTCCTTAACTACTATAGTCTATATCTCACATTAATACATAGAATGTCTCCTTTACTACTATAGACTATATCTCATATTAATACATAGAATGTCTCCTTAACTACTATAGACTATAACTCATATTAATACACTGAATGTCTCCTTAACTACTATAGTCTATATCTCAAATGAATACACCGAATGTCTCCTTAACTACTATAGTCTATATCTCAAATTAATACATTGAATGTCTCCTTAACTACTATAGACTATAACTCATATTAATACACTGAATGTCTCCTTAACTACTATAGACTATAACTCATATTAATACACTGAATGTCTCCTTAACTACTATAGTCTATATCTCAAATTAATACATAGAATGTCTCCTTAACTACTATAGTCTATATCTCACATTAATACATAGAATGTCTCCTTTACTACTATAGACTATATCTCACATTAATACATAGAATGTCTCCTTAACTACTATAGTCTATATCTCACATTAATACATAGAATGTCTCCTTAACTACTATAGTCTATATCTCACATTAATACATAGAATGTCTCCTTTACTACTATAGACTATATCTCATATTAATACATAGAATGTCTCCTTAACTACTATAGACTATAACTCATATTAATACACTGAATGTCTCCTTAACTACTATAGTCTATATCTCAAATGAATACACCGAATGTCTCCTTAACTACTATAGTCTATATCTCAAATTAATACATTGAATGTCTCCTTAACTACTATAGACTATAACTCATATTAATACACTGAATGTCTCCTTAACTACTATAGACTATAACTCATATTAATACACTGAATGTCTCCTTAACTACTATAGTCTATATCTCAAATTAATACATTGAATGTCTCCTTAACTACTATAGCTCATATAAATACGTTGAATGTATCCGTTACTAGTATAGTCTATTACTCATATTAATACATTGAATGTTGACTTTACTACAACAGTGTGTATGACAAGGACAAAACAAATGGAAAATGAAAAGCGGATCGACGATGGCTAGAAGGCCGGTGACGTCGACCGCCGCCCGAACAAGGACCGGGACCGAATTCGGTGGAAGTCGTGACAATTTGCTATTGTAAAAGTTAGCAACACCTCCGCAGTGGCAGGATGCGCGCTGGATATGGTCACTAGTGTAACCAGGAGGTGAGGCCTCATTTAACACAGTCAATTCATCAGGCTTAAGCCATGTTTCAGTCAGGCCAATCACATCAAGATTATGATCAGTGATTAGTTCATTGACTGTAACTGCCTTGGAAGTGAGGGATCTAACATTAAGTAGCCCTATTTTGAGATGTGAGATGTCACAATCTCTTTCAATAATGACAGGAATGGAGGAGGTCTTTATTCCAGTGAGATTGCTAAGGCGAACACCGCCATGTTTAATTTTGCCCAACCTAGATCGAGGCACAGACACGGTCTCAATGGGGATAGCTGAGCTGACTACACTGACTGTGCTAGTGGCAGACAGCCTGCTACCTGGACTGCACCCTATATCTTTGTAGAGCTAGAGGAGTTAAAGCCCTGTCTATGTTCATAGATAAGATGAAACAATGACTGATCAATGACCCAAGACCAGCTCAGTTAATCCCTACCAGTGTGACAATGTCATAATGCTGCATCAAATGTACATTATCCTAGGAGCGTTGGCAGACACATTGTAAGTAACTTAAATGATGTCCCCTTAATATCCCTGAATGTTGATCCTACAGCTTACAGTTGGCTCCTCTCCACTGTAACTATTCCCCAGGTCGTTGCTATAAAATGAGAATGTATTCACAGTCAACTTACCTGGTAAAATAACTGTAAAATAAAAAATAAAAAATAAAATGGTATGCATTAATCATGAGCCAATGAACCAGAGATACACTGAGCCCCAGTAGGAAGACCACTTTTTTGCAGCTCCAATATAAACAACATGAGTAAGTCTAATTCTGATAAGCTTCCCAGTAAAGCAGTAAAAACAATTAAGCAACCCAGAAAATAATGGATTGACTTAGATAATACATTTGATGATATAGTGGTAGCAATACATCGTTATAACATCTACAGAAAAGACAGAAATGCCAACGGGGACGGTTTTGTTGTTCATATTCAGAACCACATTCCTGTAAAGTTTAGAGAAGATCTAATGTTAAATACTGTTGAAGTAATATGGCTACAGGTTCATCTTTCTCACCTAAAGCCCATTCTGGTGGGAAGCTGCTATAGACCATCAAGCGTTAACAGTCAGTATCGATAACATGTGGGAAATGCTTGAAATGTTTTTCACATCAACAGAGAAGTATTGTCACGACTCCCACCGAAGGTGGCTCCCCAGCCTGTTCGGGCGGCGCTCGGCGGTTGTCGTCGCCGGTCACCCATTTTTCCTTTTCTGTTTGTTTGGTCTTATTGGTTGCACCTGTCTCTTATTTTGTTTATTGATTCATGTCTATTTAAGCCTGTTAGGCCCGCCTATTTTTGTGCGGGATTGTTTTCTGTTAGTCAGAGTGTACGTGTTTGTGTTCCTGTCCGTTTGTGTCCTGTGTTGGGTCGGACAATTTTTTTGTATATTTATCGGCAATTGTTTTGGGGCGTTTGGGATTCCAAATTAAGTCGGCTTCCCCAGTATCCTCTGCTCGCTGCAATTGACTCTGCACCCACCACTCTAGGCAAGTTCATTTTCTGGGTGATTTAAATATTGACTGGCTCTCATCAAGCTGCCCACTCAAGAAAAAACTTCAAACTTTAACCAGCGCCTGCAACCTGGTACATCCAACCTTCCAGGGAAAACTGCACGGGAATTAAATCATCAACATCTATTGCTGCAGAAATGTGCTTTATTAAAGCAGTATCCAGATCCACAGGATGTATTCATCACAATATAGTGGCCATATATAGGAAAAGCAAAGTTCCAAAGGCTGGGCCTAATATAGTGTATAAGAGGTCATACAAGAGGTTATGTAATGATTCATATGTTGACGATGTAAAGAATATTTGCTGGTCTGTGGTGTGCAATGAGGATCAACCAGACGCTGCACTTGGCGCATTTATGAAATTGCTTATTCCAGCTACTAATAAGCTTGCACCCATTAAGAAAATGACTGTAAAAACTGTTAAATGCCCTTGGATTGATGAGGAATTGAAAAATTATATGGTTGAGAGGGATGAGACAAAAGTTATGACAAATAAATCTGGCAGCCCAACTGATTGGCAAACATACTGCAAATTAAGAAATCATGTGACTAATATAAACAAAAATAAATTATAAAAGAATTATACTAAAAAGCTTTGGAGCACCTTAAATACATTTTTGGGAAAAAGGCAAACTCAGCTCTATCATTCATTGAATCATTCATCACAAAACCAACTGATATTGCCAACTACTTCACTTTTTTCAGCTACATTTATCAACTCTTTAATCATGGTTCAATCAGAGATACAGTTATCAACACTTTAAACATGGTTCAATCAGAGATACAGTTATCAACACTTTACAACGTGGTTAAATCAGAGATACAGTTATCAACACTTTACAACATGGTTCAATCAGAGATACAGTTATCAACACTTTAAACATGGTTCAATCAGAGATACAGTTATCAACACTTCACAACATGGTTCAATCAGACCTACAGTTATCAACATGGTTCAATCAGAGCTACAGTTATCAACACTAAACATGGTTCAATCAGAGATACAGTTATCAACACATTACAACATGGTTCAATCAGAGCTACAGTTATCAACACTTTACAACATGGTTCAATCAGAGATACAGTTATCAACACATTACAACATGGTTCAATCAGAGATACAGTTATCAACACTTTAAACATGGTTCAATCAGAGATACAGTTATCAACACATTACAACATGGTTCAATCAGAGCTACAGTTATCAACACTTTACAACATGGTTCAATCAGAAATACAGTTATCAACACTTTATAACATGGTTCAATCAGAGCTACAGTTATCAACACATTACAACATGGTTCAATCAGAGATACAGTTATCAACACTTTACAACATGGTTCAATCAGAGCTACAGTTATCAACACTTTAAACATGGTTCAATCAGAGATACAGTTATCAACACTTTACAACATGGTTCAATCAGAGATACAGTTATCAACACTTTACAACATGGTTCAATCAGAGATACAGTTATCAACACTTTACAACATGGTTCAATCAGAGATACAGTTATCAACATGGTTCAATCAGAGCTACAGTTATCAACATGGTTCAATCAGAGCTACAGTTATCAACATGGTTCAATCAGAGATACAGTTATCAACACTCTACAACATGGTTCAATCAGAGCTTCTTAGGGCTAGTGGGACAACTTCCGGTGAAACTGGAGCAATTGAAGTAAATAATCGTAAAATTGATGGATTTTAAACATTTAGGTACATATACGTGTCTTGTATCAGTTGAAAGATTCTTCTTCATCTATCTCTGATTTACAGTAGCTATTACAGCAAAAGCATGCCATGCGATTGTTTGAGGACGGCGCCCCACGTCAAAATATTTTTCCATTAACACAGGTTTCATAAATTCACAAATAGCGATTAAATATTCACTTACTTTTTGAAAATCTTCCTCTGACTTGTCATCTAACGGGTCCCAGCTATAACATGTAGTGTCGTTTTGTTAGATAAAATCCTTCTTTATATCCCAAAAAGTCTGTTTAGTTGGCGCAATCGATTTGAGTAATCCACTGATCAACATGCAGAGAAATGAATCCGAAAACCCCTAAACTTTGTTTCAACAAGTCAAAATACATTTCTATACACTCCTCAGATACCCTAAAATGTAATCAAACTATCTTATGGAAAGAAGTATGTTCAATAGGAAACCTTTTTTAGCAGGTGCATTCTGTCTTCATAGTACGAATTTCCAAGACTGAGTCCCTGTGCTAAAACTTAGATTTCTTCTTAGTTTTTGAAGTTACAAGCCTAAAACCTTGAACATAGACTTCTGACACCCTGTGGAAGCCATAGGAATTGCATCCAGGGAGCTAATCTTTAAAATTAGGATGGTCTCTCAAATAATTTTTATTCTGGTTGTTTTTTCTTTGGATTTTCTCCAACCATATCTATTGTGTTATAGTCGCATACATTATTTTAACATTTCTACAAACTTCAACTTCAAAGTGTTTTCTTTCAATGGTACCAATTATGTGCATACCCTGGCTTCAGGGCCTGAGTACCAGGCAGATTACTTTGGGCACGTCATGCAGGCGAAATTGAGAAAAAAGGGGCCTAGCCCTGAGAAATTTTAATTGGCAAGATAAGCAAACTTAGTTATAACATGCCAGCAACAAATGCTGGCACAACACATCCAATTATCTGACCAAATTATGAAAGAACAAGAATTGTGCTTTTGAATTCCGTAAAGTCAGTGTGAAATTATTGTTGTCTATCAACAATGACAAGCCACCGGGTTCTGACAACTTGGATGGGAAATGACTGAGGATGCTGTAATAGCGGATGAATTTGCCACTCCTATTTGCCATATCTTTAATTTAAACCTACTAGAGAGCGTTTGCCCTCAGGCCTGGAGAGAAGCTAAAGTCATTCCGCTACCTAAGAATAGTAAAGCCCCCTTTACTGGCTCAAATACCTGACCAGTCAGCCTATTACCAAACCTTAGTAAACTTCTGGAAAAAAATAGTGGTCGACCAGATACAATGCTATTGTACAGTAAGCAAATTGACAACAGTCTTATAGGGAAGGGCACTCAACAAGCACAGTACTTACACCAATAATTGATGATTGGCTGAGAGAGAGAAATATAGAGAAATGTTACTATTATAGAAAAGGTGATGAATATAGAGAAATGTTACTATTATAGAACAGGTGATGAATATAGAGAAATGTACTCACCTCCACCTTGTCCGAGGCTACAGTATACCAGAGTACTCAACAGCACTGAAACACACAGAGAGAACTATCACTATGGTACATGATGTAAACACTGAAACACACAGAGAGAACTATCACTTGGTACATGATGTAAACACTGATACACACCGAGAGAAGTATCACTATGGTACATGATGTAAACACTGAAACACACAGAGATAACTATCACTATGGTACATGATGGAAACACTGAAACACACAGAGAGAACTATCACTATGGCACATGATGTAAACACTGAAACACACAGAGAGAACTATCACTATGGTACATGATGGAAACACTGAAACACACAGAGAGAACTATCACTATGGTACATAATGGAAACACTGAGCTGCACCACAGATATTAATTTACTTAATAGTCTATTAACACATTCTTGTGTGAATCTTATTAACATACTGCAAAAATTCCCATCAAAATCCGTCAATTTAAGAGATCTGTGTTTTTGCATCGTCTGTGTTGCAATCCACAGCATCAGACTATGTTGGACTTCCACATCTGTGTGGAATGGCACTCTACAACTCCCACAAGTCTCGTGGAAAGGGGAGACTCAGTTACAGACTAATATGACCCAACTATCCCAACTATGGAAAGGGGAGACTCTCAGCTACAAACTAATATGACCCCCTATGGAAAGAGGAGACTCTCAGATACAAACTAATATGACCCCACTATGGAAAGAGGAGACTCAGCTACAAACTAATATGACCCCACTATGGAAAGAGGAGACTCAGTTACAAACTAATATGACCCCACTATGGAAAGGGGAGACTCAGTTACAAACTAATATGACCCCAATATGGAAAGAGGAGACTCAGTTACAAACTAATATGACCCCACTATGGAAAGAGGAGACTCAGTTACAAACTAATATGACCCCACTATGGAAAGAGGAGACTCTCAGCTACAAACTAATATGACCCCACTATGGACCCCGACCTGGCTGAGACAAGACTATAAACTATATAGATATTAAACTATATAGATATTAAACTATATATAGATATTAAACTATATAGATATTAAACTATATAGATATTAAACTATATAGATATTAAACTATATAGATATTAAACCATATAGATATTAAACCATATAGATATTAAACCATATAGATATTAAACTATATAGATATTAAACTATATAGATATTAAACTATACAGATATTAAACTATATATATTAAACTATATAGATATTAAACTATACAGATATTAAACTATACAGATATTAAACTATATAGATATTAAACTATATATATATTAAACTATATAGATATTAAACTATATAGATATTAAACTATATAGATATTAAACTATATAGATATTAAACTATATAGATATTAAACTATACAGATATTAAACTATATAGATATTAAACTATATAGATATTAAACTATATAGATATTAAACTATATAGATATTAAACCATATAGATATTAAACTATATAGATATTAAACTATATAGATATTAAACTATACAGATATTAAACTATATAGATATTAAACTATATAGATATTAAACTATATAGATATTAAACTATATAGATATTAAACCATATAGATATTAAACTATATAGATATTAAACTATATAGATATTAAACTATATAGATATTAAACTATACAGATATTAAACTATATAGATATTAAACTATATAGATATTAAACTATATAGATATTAAACTATATAGATATTAAACCATATAGATATTAAACTATATAGATATTAAACTATATAGATATTAAACTATATAGATATTAAACTATATAGATATTCAACTATATAGATTTTAAACTGAGATAATAGATAATAGATAATAATAGATAATCGTAAGATGTTCCATCTCACCTGCCGAAACACACACACAACACACAACACACACACACACACACACACACACACACACACACACACACACACACACACACACACACACACACACACACACACAACACACACACACACACACAACACACAACACACACACACACACACACAACACACACACACACACACACACACACACACACACACACACACACACACACACACACACACACACACACACACACACACACACACACACACACACACAGGGAGGGAGAGTACTTACAGAGCTGCCAGCAGAGCAGTGTGAGTTTCATCCTGTCTTGATGCTGAGTGAGACTGTGATCTCCAGTTACAGACTTATAGACCCTCCTCCTCCTTCATGTTCTGACCACACACAAAAGTCCCTGCTGACGACGCGGTGAAACAGAGGAAGAGACAGTCAATTATTTAGTCTATACTTCCTCTACCACTGTATATTTCTATAGATCTGAGAGTATTGACTAGGTGATGAAACAGAGAGAGTAGATTATCTTGTCTATACTTCCTCTACCACTGTATATTTCTATAGATCTGAGAGTATTGACTAGGTGATGAAACAGAGAGAGTAGATTATCTTGTCTATACTTCCTCTACCACTGTATATTTCTATAGATCTGAGAGTATTGACTAGGTGATGAAACAGAGAGAGTAGATTATCTTGTCTATACTTCCTCTACCACTGTATAGTTATTCGGTGTCACTCCTCCCACCATCAATGGAACTAGGGTAATATCCATTAAAGCCAACCATTCCCATGTGCTCAACTGTGTTATTCTGAGAGGATTGACCTCTAACCCCTACTATCAGCCAATAATGTATATCGAAGAAGATTGACCTCTAACCCCTACTATGAGTTACTACTGAGAGGATTGAGGATTAATGCATCCTGATGTCTTTGCTTGCTGGTTCAGTAGGGGCCCCCAGAGACAACTGCGGGTCTTGACAGGTGGTCTAGCAGTCATCAACCATCTTCTGGTAGACAGACCGCTCACTCTGAACAAGTGCTTGCTTTCTTTTTGATGGGAGACATTAGACCAATCTCCTTGTATGACTGGTGGAGGAGAGCCAGGTGTGTTCTAAAGGTCTTTCTGGTAGGAGGCATTAGACCATTGTCATTATAAAGATATAATTTTCCTAATATAACTCTTCAGATATTTTTACTTCTTTCGGATCATTGAGACGCTAGCGTCCCACCTCGACAACATCCGGTGAAATTGCAGAGCGCGAACTTCAAAATACAAAAGTAATAATTTTAAACATTCATTCTTCAACAAAAAGGCGTGAAATTACGTCGAAATGCTGTAGACGCCTGGAATGTGGCCAATAAGGGAGCACCACGGTTTCAAAACATGAGTCACTTCCTGATTGGATTTTTCTTAGGCTTTCGCCTGCAATATCAGTTCTCTTATACTCACAGACAATATTCTTACAGTTTTGGAAACTTTAGATTCATCCTAAACTGTATTATATATTCTACATATTCTAGCATCTGGTCCTGAGAAATAGCCCTTTTACTTTGGGAACGTTATTTTTCCAAAAAATGAGCCCCCTAGCTTCAAGAGGTTAGAAAATATTTACTAAATAAACTAAAGTGAAAAAATATCTAATCAAAAATCATAAAGTAACACAAGAAAATGTCATAACAATAATGAGGCTATATACCATTATATATTATATATACATTATATACCATGGGAACCAGTAATAAGTCAGTGTGCGAGTGTACAGGTTAGTTGAGGTAATTTGTACATGTAGGTAAAGTGACTCTGCACAGATAATAAACAGCGAGTAGCAGCAGTGTAAAAACAAAGGGGGAGGGGTTAAATAGTCTTGGTGTCCATTTGATTAATTGTTCAGCAGTCTTATGGCTTTGGGGTAGAAGCTGTCGAGGAGCCTTTTCTTCCTAGACTTGGCGCTACGGTACCGCTTGCCGTGTGGTAGCAGAGAGAACAGTCTATGACTTGGGTGACTGGAGTCTTTAACAATTTTTGGACCGTCCTCTGACACCGCCTAGTATATAGGTCCTGGATGTCGGGAAGTTTGGCCCCAGTGATTGTACTGGGCCATAAGCACTACCCTCTGTAGTGCCTTAAGGTCAGATCCCGAGCAGTTGCAATACCAGGCAGTGATGCAAACGGTCAGGTTGCTCTCGATGGTGCAGCTGTAAAACTTTTTTGAGGATCTGGGGACCCATGCCAAATCTTTTCAGTTTCCTGAAGGGTGTTGTCGTGCCCTCTTCATGACTGTCTTGGTGTGTTTGGACCATGATAGTTTGTTGGTGAGGTAGACACCAAGGAACTTGAAGCTCTCGACCCGTTCCACTTCAGCCCCATCGATGTTAACGGGGGCCTGTACGGCCCTATTTTTCTCATAGTCTACGATCATCTCCTTTTGTCTTGCTCACATTGAGGGAGAGGTTGCTGTCCTGGCACCACACTGCCAGGTCTCTGACCTCCTCCCTATAGGCCGTCTCATCGTTGTCGGTGATCAGGCTGTTGAGTTGTCAGCAAACGTAATAATAGTGTTGCAGTCGTGCTTGGCCACGCAGTAGTGGGTGAACAGAGAGTACAGTTGGGGACTAAGAACCCAACCCTTTGGGGCCCCAGTGTTGAGGATCAGCATGGCAGATGTGTTGTTGCCTACCCTTACCACCTGGGGTGGCCTGTCAGGAAGTCCAGGATCCAGTTGCAGAGGGAGATATTTAGTCCCAGGGTCCTTAGCTTAGTGATGAGCTTTGTGGGAACTATGGTATTGAATGCTGAGCTGTAGTCAATGAACAGCATTCTCAGATAGGTGTTACTTTTTCTAGGTGGGACCTAAGGGTGGATAATTAGAAGAATCTCAAATATAAAATATATTTTGATTTGTTTCACACTTTTTTGGTTACTACATGATTCCATATGTGTTGTTTCATTGTTTTGATGTCTTCACCTTTATTCTATATTGTAGAAAATAGTATATATGAAGATAAACCATTGAATGTGTCGGTGTGTCCAAACTTCTGACTGGTACTGTATATATTTTATATATATTTATTGTCTGTGTATATATATCTATCAACAGTGGCAAGAAAAAGTATGTGAACCCTTTGGAATTACCTGGATTTCTGCATATATTGGTCATTTGATCTGATCTGCATCTAAGTCACAACAGTAGATAAACACAGTGTGCTTAACTCTTGTGTTGTCTTAAGGGTAAAACATGACCTGCCACTGTGTTTAACAGCAGAGAAAACCCCCTTTGTTCATCATTTTGACCCTGCTGTTATAAAATCATTTACACACCACAAAAACCACAAATACACACACACACACACACAATGACAAATTGAGATTATGTGTGCTACCGATTGAACTCAGCCAGCATCTACAGAAGAGGAAGACCACCATAGTTGGCACAGTTAGAAAGAACAAGCCTGAGCTCCCCCCTGCACTCCTCACAACAAGGGGGAGAGAGGCCTTCTCATTGCCTTCACCACCACCACTCTAGTTTCTTACCTCCCAAAGAGGAACAAGAATGTGGTCCTCCTGACCACACTGCACAAAACTGCTGAGATCAGTGATCGTGAGGACAAGAAATCAGCCATCATTCTGAATTATAACCACAACAAAGGAGGTGTGGACATCCTGGACAAGGTGATTGGAAATAACAGCTGCAGGAGGATGACTGCTGCTGGCCCCTGGTCATCTTCCATTACGTCATTGATGTGTCCTCATACCAACCCTACCTGGATGCCTGATAAGCGAAACAAGGGGAGGGTGTTCCTGGAGCAGCTGGGAAAGGCCCTTGTAACTCCACCCATTCAAAGAAGGGAGCACCTCCCCCACACAGCAGCCTCTGCAGCGCTTTTGAAAGCTGTTTTTTTATTTGATTAATTTCCCCTTTATTTAACCAGGTAGGCCAGTTGAGAACAAGATCTCATTTACAGCTGAGACCTGGCCAAGCTAAAGCAAAGCAGTGCGACACAAACAACAACACAGAGTTACACATGGAATAAACAAACGTACAGTCAATAACACTATAGAAAATCTGTTTACAGTGTGTGAAAATTAAGTAAGAAGGTAAGGCAATAAATAGGCCATAGTGGTGAAGTAATTACAATTTAGCAATTAACACTGGAGTGATAGATTTGCAGATGAGGATGTGCAAGTTGAAATATTGGTATAAATACTGGTATGCAAAAGAACAGAAAAATCCCCCCAACAAAATTAATATGGGGATGAGGTAGGTAGTTGGTTGGATGGGCTATTTACAGATTCGTTCCAGTCATTGGCAGCAGAGAACTGGAAGGAGGTGTTGGCTTTGGGGATGGCCAGTGAAATATACCTGCTGGAGTGGGTGCTATGAGTGGGTGTTGCTATGGTGACCAGTGAGCTGCAGGAGGATGATGCCCGCTGGCCCCTGGTCATCTTCCATAACATCATATATGTGTCCTCATACAATGCCTTCGTGATATGGAACAAGATCAACCCTACCTGGATGCCTGATAAGTGGAACAAGAGGAGCGTGTTCCTGGAGAAGCTGGGAAATGCACATGTAACCCCACACATTAAAGAAGGGAGCGCCTCCCCAGCACAGCATCCTCTGAAGCGCTTGTGAAAGCTGTTCAGGGGGCTGTATCTTGTCCTGATCCACCTGAGGCTGCAGCTGGGGCAGGCAAGAGGAGGAGATGACAATTCTGTCCCCCAAAGAAGGACTGTAAAACAAATACTATGTGCTGTACATGTGAGAAATACATCTGCAAAGTCCATGCACACACACTTGCTTACTGTCCTACATGTGCTAATTAGAGTTGATTGATTTATATTATTCACATTTTTGTTTTGTATCTATTATCTTATTTTATTATTATTTATTGTTGTTGTTTATACACCTTGTGGGTGGGGGCAATGGTTAAAAAATGGGAGAAGACTAGTATATTGTAGCTCAATTCCTCAGTGTACAGTATATAAGAATATATCACTATGTTGCCAAAAAAGTTCAAGACTGTTTTTGTTTCCCTTCAATAAAATGCATCCAAAACTACTTTCTGCACATAGGCTATACTAGTGCTAACTCTTGCTAAACATTTGTTTACACCTATGCAGTATGTTTAGCAATAATAATAATAAACCTCTGCTTTAGTTAAGAAAACATTTATGACAGGTGTATTTTCATTACGGAGATCACGTCATTTCCGGTCACAACTTGCAGATTTGTTTACGTGTTGCTGTGCGTTTTGTTGCCAACCTATTTTGCTACCTGACAACTTTACGGTTTTTACTTTTTAATTACCGTTTATATTTTTGTTTTTTCCTCCTCAACTTTTTCACTCCGGACGCTTTATCTGGACACGATTCGTCAGGACCTCCAACACCCGAAGCTAAGTAGTAACATTAACATGATGCCTTCTAATTGCAGTCGCTGTACTCGCCTTACGGCGAGGATAGCTGTGCTACAAGCCCAGCTTCAGACGCAATCGTTAGGCAAGGGTGATTTCAGTGTAGGAAAGGATAAAACAGCGTCTGTGCCACCAGTAAGTACAGATAGTAGTATAAATCCCCTGGCACAGTCCCCGCAGCCGAACAACTTTCTCGCGGTTTCTGGTAGGAAATGCTGTAGGAATGCTCAACCGGTGTCGCTCATTCAGCCGACAGAAAATTTCAACCGGTTTTCCCCATTAAGCAGCGAGTAGGAGTCAGAGGTCTGAGACGCAGAAGCTTCCCACCATTAGCTCTGACAAATTGAAAACTCTAGTCATTGGCGACTCCATTACCCGCAGTATTAGACTTAAAATGAATCATCCAGCGATCATACACTATTTACCAGGGGGCAGGGCTACCGACGTTAAGGCTAATCTGAAGATGGTGCTGGCTAAAGCTAAAACTGGCGAGTGTAGAGAGTATAGAGATATTGTTATCCACGTCGGCACCAACGATGATAGGATGAAACAGTCAGAGATCACCAAGCGCAACATAGCTTCTGCGTGTAAATCAGCTAGAAAGATGTGTCGGCATCGAGTAATTGTCCCTGGCTCCCTCCCAGTTAGGGGGAGTGATGAGCTCTACAGCAGAGTCTCACAACTCAATCGCTGGTTGAAAACTGTTTTCTGCCCCTCCCAAAAGATAGAATTTGTAGATAATTTGCCCTCTTTCTGGGACTCACCGACAAACAGGACCAAGCCTGAAATTTTGGGGAGTGACGGACTCTTCTCATCTTATCTACCAACATAGACAGGGCTCTAACTCCTCTAGCTCCACAATGAAATAGGGTGCAGGACAGGCAGCAGGCTGTTAGCCAACCTGCCAGCATAGTGGAGTCTGCTACTAGCACAGTCAGTGTAGTCAGCTCAGCTATCACCATTGAGACCGTGTCTGTGCCTCGACCTAGGTTGGGAAAAACTAACATGGCGGTGTTCGCCTTAGCAATCTCACTAGGATAAAGACCTCCTCCATTCCTGTCATTATTGAAAGAGATCATGATACCTCACATCTCAAAATAGGGCTACTTAATGTTAGATCTTTTACTTCAAAGGCAATTATAGTCAATTAACTAATCACTGATCATAATCTTGATGTGATTGGCCTGACTGAAACATGGCTTAAGCCTGATGAATTGACTGTGTTAAATGAGGCCTCACCTCCTGGCTACACTAGTGACCATATCCCCCGTGCATCCCGCAAAAAATAAAATTACGTTTTTGTCTTTTGAGCTTCTACTCATGAAATCTATGCAGCCTACTCAATCACTTTTTATAGCTACTGTTTACAGGCCTCCTGGGCCATATACAGCGTTCCTCATTGAGTTCCCTGAATTCCTATCAGACCTTGTAGTCATAGCAGATAATATTCTAATCTTTGGTGACTTTAATATTCACATGGAAAAGTCCACAGACCCACTCCAAAAGGCTTTCGGAGCCATCATCGACTCACATCGAACCCACATCGAGTGGGTTTTGTCCAACATGTCTCTGGACCCACTCACTGCCACAGTCATACTCTGGACCTAGTTTTGTCCCATGGAATAAATGTTGTGGATCTTAATGTTTTTCCTCATAATCCTGGACTATCGGACCACTATTTTATTACGTTTGCAATTGCAACAAATAATCTGCTCAGACCCCAACCAAGGAACATCAAAAGTTGTGCTATAAATTCACAGACAACACAAACATTCCTTGATGTCCTTCCAGATTCCCTCTGTCTACCCAAGGACGCCAGAGGACAAAAATCAGTTAACCACCTAACTGAGGAACTCAATTTAACCTTGCGCAATACCCTAGATGCAGTTGCACCCCTAAAAACTAAAAACATTTCTCATAAGAAACTAGCTCCCTGGTACACAGAAAATACCCGAGCTCTGAAGCAAGCTTCCAGAAAATTGGAACAGAAATGGCGCCACACCAAACTGGAAGTCTTCCGACTAGCTTGGAAAGACAGTACCGTGCAGTACCGAAGAGCCCTTACTGCTGCTCGATCATCCTATTTTTCTAACTTAATTGAGGAAAATAAGAACAATCCGAAATTCCTTTTTGATACTGTCGCAAAGCTAACTAAAAAGCAGCATTCCCCAAGAGAGGATTGCTTTCACTTTAGCAGTGATACATTCATGAACTTCTTGGAGGAAAAGATTATGATTATTAGAAAGCAAATTACGGACTCCTCTTTAAATCTGCGTATTCCTTCAAAGCTCAGTTGTCCTGAGTCTGCACAACTCTGCCAGGACCTAGGATCAAGAGAGACGCTCAAGTGTTTTAGTACTATATCTCTTGACACAATGATGAAAATAATCATGGCCTCTAAACCTTCAAGCTGCATACTGGACCCTATTCCAACTAAACTACTGAAAGAGCTGCTTCCTGAGCTTGGCCCTCCTATGTTGAACATAATAAACGTCTCTCTATCCACCGGATGTGTACCAAACTCACTAAAAGTGGCAGTAATAAAGCCTCTCTTGAAAAAGCCAAACCTTGACCCAGAAAATATAAAAAAACCATCGGCCAATATCTAATCTTCCTCTCAAAATTTTTTGAAAAGGCTGTTGCGCAGCAACTCACTGCCTTCCTGAAGACAAACAATGTATGCGAAATGCTTCAGTCTGGTTTTAGACCCCATCATAGCACTGAGACTGCACTTGTGAAGGTGGTAAATTACATCAGACCGAGGCTTTGCATCTGTCCTCGTGCTCCTAGACCTTAGTGCTGCTTTTGATACCATCGATCACCACATTCTTTTGGAGAGATTGGAAACCCAAATTGGTCTACACGGACAAGTTCTGGCCTGGTTTAGATCTTATCTGTCGGAAAGATATCAGTTTGTCTCTGTGAATGGTTTGTCCTCTGACAAATCAACTGTATATTTGATCATATTACTCCTGTGCTAGCCTCTCTACACTGGCTTCCTGTCAAAGCAAGTGCTGATTTCAAGGTTTTACTGCTAACCTACAAAGCATTACATGGGCTTGCTCCTACCTATCTCTCTGATTTGGTCCTGCCGTACATACCTACACGTACGCTACGGTCACAAGATAAAGGCCTCCTAATTGTTCCTAGAATTTCTAAGCAAACAGCTGGAGGCAGAGCTTTCTCCTATAGAGCTCCATTTTTATGGAACGGTCTGCCTACCTATGTCAGAGACGCTAACTTGGTGTCAACCTTTAAGTCTTTACTGAAGACTCATCTCTTCAGTGGGTCATATGATTGAGTGTAGTCTGGTCCAGGAGTGGGAAGGTGAACGGACAGGCTCTGGAGCAACGAACCGCCCTTGCTGTCTCTGCCTGGCCAGTTCCCCTCTTTCCACTGGGATTCTCTGCCTCTAACCCTATTACAGGGGCTGAGTCACTGGCTTACTGGGGCTCTCTCATACCGTCCATGGGAGGGGTGCGTCACCTGAGTGGGTTGAGTCACTGATGTGATCATCTTGTCTGGGTTGCCCCCCCCCCCTTGGGTTGTGCCGTGGCGGAGATCTTTGTGGGCTATACTATACAGCCTTGTCTCAGGATGGTAAGATGGTGGTTGAAGATATCCCTCTAGTGGTGTGGGGGCTGTGCTTTGGCAAAGTGGGTGGGGTTATATCCTTCCTGTTTGGCCCTGTCCGGGGGTGTCCTCGGATGGGGCCACAGTGTCTCCTGTTTGTTATATCTGGAGTACTTCTCCTGTCCTATTCGGTGTCCTGTATGAATTTAAGTGTGCTCTCTCTAATTCTCTCTTTCTCTCTTTCTTTCTCTCTCTCGGAGACCCTGAGCCCTAGGACCATGCCTCAGGACTACCTGACATGATGACTCCTTGCTGTCCACAGTCCACCTGGCCGTGCTGCTGCTCCAGTTTCAACTGTTCTGCCTTATTATTATTGAACCATGCTGGTCATTTATGAACATTTGAACATCTTGGCCATGTTCTGTTATAATCTCCACCCGGCACAGCCAGAAGAGGACTGGCCACCCCACATAGCCTGGTTCCTCTCTAGGTTTCTTCCTAGGTTTTGGCCTTTCTAGGGAGTTTTTCCTAGCCACCGTGCTTCTACACCTGCATTGCTTGCTGTTTGGGGTTTTAGGCTGGGTTTCTGTACAGCACTTTGAGATATCAGCTGATGTACGAAGGGCTATATAAATAAATTTGATTTGATTAGATTTGTGTAGTAAATAAAACGAGTGGTGTCCAATGCTTAAATCCAGTTATTCTGCATTGTGAAGAGGGAAAACCCAGATATTCACAAAGTCTGTGATGAATGACAGGTTGTTTCTGAAAGGAATTTATAATATCTGTACATTATAGGAACAGCTGTAATTATAAACGTACAATGATTGATGTTTTGCTTTAGCTTTGAGATGAAGAATCAATGGTAGACAACTTGCAAGTGCATGAAGAGATCAGCTGTATAAAAGTCTGTTTGTTGAAACTATACTTTCAGTTCCTGTTGATGCTCTATTCCAGACTTACTTCTCCCTACACATCATAGCAATAGGAGGAAGAAGGATTGGGAAACTAACTGCAAATAACAATAAGCTGAACTCCGCCTAGCAGAGACATCTTTGTAATAGCAACTATTAATGATGTTTTATGGTATTAAAGTTAAGGGAAATCCCCCTTGGTGGGTGAACCTCAGTAGGGGATAAAAAGGGAAAACCCCATCTTGGAAGCTGAGTGTATTACTTGCAAATTACTGTAAGTGTTTACTCCGGGTTGCAAACCAGCTTGCAATCCTTATTAAACAAACTAACCTCTGATCAAAGAAGTTTCCTGTGGTCTCTTGTATGAATTGAGGGCAGAAATCCCTTACATTTCTTCATGCAAAATAGATTTGGGGTTTAAAACTTTTAAGGATTAGCCCTTTCCCAAAAATGTTTTGCCTAAAATGACCCAAATCTAACTGCCTAACAGGCCCTGAAGCAAGGATATTTATTTTATTTGACTTTTATTTAACCAGGTAGGCTAGTTGAGAACAAGTTCTCATTTACAACTGCGACCTGGCCAAGATAAAGCATAGCAGTGTGAACAGACAACACAGAGTTACACATGGAGTAAACAATAAACAAGTCAATAACACAGTTGAAAAAAATAGTCTATACACATTGTGTGCAAAAGGCATGAGGAGGTAGGCGAATAATTACAATTTAGCAGATTAACACTGGAGTGATAAAAGATCAGATGGTCATGTGCAGGTAGAGATATTGGTGTGTAAAAGAGCAGAAAAGTAAATAAATATAAACAGTATGGGGATGAAGTAGGTAAATTGGGTGGGCTATTTACCGATGGACTACGTACAGCTGCAGCGATCGGTTAGCTGCTCAGATAGCAGATGTTTAAAGTTGGCGAGGGAGATAAAAGTCTCCAACTTCAGCGATTTATGCATATTATTAGTACCATTTGAAAGGAAACACTTTGACATTCATGGAAATGTGAAAGGAATATAGTAGAATATAACACAACAGTAAAATATAATACAATACAATGAAAAAAACAAAAGTTATTTTGTATCTTTTTTGTACCATCATCTTTGAAATGCAAGTGAAAGACCATAATGTATTATTTCAGCCCAGGTGCAATATAGATTTTGGCCACTATATGGCATCAGTGTATGTGCAAAGTTATAGACTGATCCAATGAATCATTGTATTTCTGTTCAACATTTTGTATCAAGACTGCCAAATGCGCCTAATTTGTTTATTAATACATTTTACATTGTGGTGTTTGTCCCATTCTGTGAATTCTTGGTTGGTGAGGGATCCCCAGACCTCACAACCATAATGGGCAATAGGTTCTGTAACTGATTCAAGTATCTTTATGCAGATCCTAATTGGTATGTCAAATTTGATGTTCCTTTTGATGGCATAGAAGTCCCTTCTTGCCTTGTATCACAGATCGTTCACAGCTTTGTGGAAGTTACCTGTGGTGGTGATGTTTAGGCTGAGGTATGTATAGCTTTTTGTGTGCTCCAGGGCAACGGTGTCTAGATGGACTTTGTGCGAACTGAACCTTTTTTGGAACACCATTATTTTGGTCTTACTGACATTTACTGTCAGGGCCCAGTTCTGAAGAATCTGTGTAGAACATCTAGGTGCTGCTGTAGGCCCTTTGGAAAGAAACGTGTGTGTTTCTGACCAATTTTAACCGCACACTTGTTGTTTGTGAACATGGATTATGTAATGTTGTATTTCTTCCCCCGACACCACATTCTATCAATTTGTTTAGCAGGCCCTCGTGCCAAATTGAGTCGATAGCTTTTTTGAAATCAACATTGAATTTGTTATGGTTTGTTTGTCAATTAGGGTGTGCTTGGTGAATGCCAGGTTTGTCGTATTGTAATTTGGTAAAAAGGCCATTTGACATTTGCTCAGTACATTGTTTTTACGAGTCTGCTGTTAATGATAAAGCAGAGGACTTTCCCAAGTTTTCTGTTGACGCATATCCCATATAAGTTATAGGGGTACATTTGTGGATTGGGGTGGTCGGTCCTTGGTTCCAAATATTGGGGAAGATGCCAGAGTTAAGGATGATGTTAAAGAGTTTAAGTATAGCCAAATGGATTTTCTGGTCTCCAGTGGCCCAACACACCAGGCCTCCAGTGCGCCTCCCGAGTCCCGCTCCAGTGCAGGAGCCTTCCTCCAGGCACGTTGTCCAGTCCAGCACCAAGGCCAGGGCCTTCCTCTGCGCCGGTGCCAAGTCCAGGCACAGTGTTCAGTTCAGCTCCAAGGCCGGAGCCTTCCTCTGCTCCGATGCCCAGTCCTGGCACGGCGTCCAGTCCCTCTCCAAGGCCGAAGCGTTCCTCTGCGCCGGTGACCAGTCCAGTCACGGGGTCCAACCCAGCTCCCTAATATCTATATGGTTTAATATCTATATTGTTTAACATCTATATTGTTTAATATCTATATTGTTTAACATCTATAATGTTTAATATATATATTGTTTAACATCTATATAATTTAATATCTATATAGTTTAATATCTATATAGTTTAATATCTATATAGTTTGATATCTATATGTTTTAATGTCTATATAGTTTAACATCTATATCGTTTAATATCTATATAGTTTAGTATCTATATAGTTTAAAATCTACATAGTTTAAAATCTATATAGTTTAATAACTATATGGTAAAATATCTATACAATTTAATATTTATATTGTTTCACCTCTCTGGGATATGTGGGATGGTAACGTCCCACCTCACCAACAGCCAGTGAATTTGCAGGGTGCCAAATTCAAAACAACAGAAATCTCATAATTAAAATTCCTCAAGCGTACAAGTATTTTACACCATTTTAAAGATACAATTCTCGTTAATCCAGCCACAGTATCTGATTTCAAAAAGGCTTTACAACAAAAGTACACCAAATGATTATGTTAGGTAAGCTCCAACTCACAGAAAAACACAGCCATTTTTCCAGCCAAAGAGGAGTCACAAAAAGCAGAAATCGAGATAAATTAATCACTAACCTTTGATGATCTTCATCAGATGACACTCATAGGACTTCATGTTACACAATACATGTATGTTTTGTTCGATAAAGGTCATATTTATATCAAAAATTCTCACTATATATTGGCGCTTTATGTTGAGTAGTTCCAAAACATTCAGTGATTTTGCAGAGAGCCACAGCCAAATATACAGAAACACTCATCATAAATGTTGATGAAAATACAAGTGTGATGCATGGAACTTTAGATAAACTTGGCCCTAATGTAACCGCTGTGTCAGATTTCCAAAAAGATTTACCGAAAAAGCACACCATGCAATAATCTGAGTACAGCGCTCAGAGACCAAAACAACCCAAACAGATATCCGCCATATTGTGTAGTCAACAGAAGTCAGAAATAGCATTATAAATATTCACTTACCTTTGATGATCTTCATCAGAATGCACTCCCAGGAATCCCAGTTCCACAATAAATGTTTGATTTGTTCGATAAAGTCCATCATTTATGTACAAATACCTACTTTTTGGTGGTGCGTTTCGCCCAATAACCCAAATTCATGAGGCGCGAGTAGAAGAAAGGTCAAAAAGTTCCGTTACAGTTTGTAGAAACATGTCAAACGAAGTATAGAATCAATCTTTAGGATGTTTTTATCATAAATCTTCAATAATGTTCCAACGGGAGAATTCCTTTGTCTGTAGAAATGCAATGGAAAGCAAGCTACCTGTCACTTGAACGTGCATGACCAGCTCATGCCACTCTGGGAGAGACCTTACTCAATCCCCTCTCATTCGCCCCCACTTCACAGTAGAAGACTCAAACATGGTTCTAAAGACTGTTGACATCTA
The DNA here is from genome assembly GCF_013265735.2 of Oncorhynchus mykiss. Classification (NCBI taxonomy): domain Eukaryota; kingdom Metazoa; phylum Chordata; class Actinopteri; order Salmoniformes; family Salmonidae; genus Oncorhynchus; species Oncorhynchus mykiss. Next base: position 1,788,150 of record NC_048573.1, on the reverse strand, counting down.
GTGGAAGCCTTAGGAAGTGCATTATGACCCCATTGACATTGTATATTTGATAGGAAATTAGTTGAAAAACTACAAACCTCAGATTTCCCACATCCTGGTTGAACCTTTTCTCAGGTTTTTGCCTGCCATATGAGTTCTGTTATACTCACAGACATCATTCAAACAGTTTTAGAATCGTCAGAGTGTTTTCTATCCAAATCTACATGTACATCTTACATGCATATCCTAGCTTCTGGGCCTGGGTAACAGGCAATTTACTCTGGGCATGCTTTTCATCCAAACGTCCCAATGCTGCCCCCTATCCCAATGAAGTTTTAAGGATATACAGTGGCAAGAAAACGTGAGTGAACCCTTTGGTTTACCTGGATTTCTGCATAAAATGGTCTTCATCTATGTCACAACAACAGACAAACACAGTCTGCTTAAACTAATAACACACAAACAATTACATGTTCGTGGCTTTATTGAACACACAGTGTAAACATTCACAGTGCATGTTGGAAAAAATATGTGAACCCTTGGTTTTAATAACAGGTTGACCCTACTTTGGCAGCAATAACCTCAAACAAACATTGTTTACATTTTCAGATCAGACTGTTTCAATTTTGCAATGTTCTTGGGATGTCTGGTGTGAACGCTCTCTTGAGGTCATGCCACAGCATCTCAATCAGGTTGAGGTCAGGACTCTGACTGGGCCACTCCAGAGGGCGTATTTTATTCTGTTTATTCTGCTGATTTATTTCTGTGTTTTTGGTCGTTGTCCTGTTGCATCACCCAACTTCTGTTGAGCTTCAATTGGTGGACAGATATCCTTACATTCTCCTGCAAAATATCTTTATAAACTTGGTAATTCATTTTTCCATAGATGATAGCAAGCTGTCCAGGCCCTGAGGCAGCAAAGCTGCCCCAAACCATGATGCTCCCTCCACCGTACTTTACAGTTGGGATGAGGTTTAGATGTTGGTGTGTTGTGCCTTTTTTTCTCCACACGTAGTGTTGTGAGTTCATTCCAAACAACTCAACTGTAGCTTCATCTGTCCTCATAATATTTTGCCAGTGGCGCTGTGGAACATCCAGGTGCTCTATTGCGAACTTCAGATGTGCAGCAATGTTTTTTTTGGACCGCAATGGCTTCTTCTGTGGTGTCCTCTTATGAACACCATTCTTGTTTAGTGTTTAACCTTTCTGGAAACAGGGGCAGTATTTAGTAGCTTGGATGCATAAGGTTCCCTATTTAAACTGCCTGTTACTCAGGCCCAGAAGCTAGGATATGCATATGCATGGTAGTATTGGATAGAAAAACACTCTAAAGTTTCCAACACTGTTAAAATAATGTTTGTGAGTATAGCAGAACTGATATGGCAGGTGAAAACCTGAGGAAAATCCATCCAGGAATTGCTTTTATTTTCTCTCCATTGAAAGCCTATCCACCACACAAAGACCTATGACACAGTTCGTGATCGCTATGGCTTCCACTACATGTGGCCAGGCTTTAGGAATTGTTTCAGGCTTTTATTCTGAAAAATGAGGGAGTAACACCACTTCCAATGAGTGGACAGTGGAAATTTCCAGAGATATTTGTTGCGCGTGACCGGGAGCACGTCTTTCCTGTTTTTCCTTTTCTATTGAAGGAGATATTGTCCTTTTGAAATATTATTGGTTATTTATGACAAAAATCCTGAGGATTATAAACATCGTTTGACATGTTTCTGCAAACTGTTATGGTACTTTTTAGATTTTTCGTCTGCCTGCTGCTGACCGAGCTTTGTGCCAATGGATACCTGAACTAAACCACTCTGGAGCCAGTGGATTACTGAACAAAACTTGCTAACAAAACGGAGGTTTTGGACATAAAGAGGGAGTTTATCGAACAAAACTAACCATTATTGTGTAACTGGGAGTCTTGTGAGTGCAACCATATGAAGATCATCAAAGGTAAGTGATTAATTTTATCGTTATTTCTGACTTTTGTGGCTCCTCTACTTGGCTGGTAACTGTATGTAATGTTTTGCTAGCTGAGAGCTGTCCTCAGATAATCGCAGTTAAATTAAAACCTCTTAGTAGTTAGGGTGCCTTTTTTCAACTTTTGGATAAAAAGCGTGCAAAATTTCAACGTCCTGCTACTCATGCCAGGAATATAGTATATGCATATGATTAGTATGTGTGGATAGAAAACACTCTGAAGTTTATAAAACTGGTTAAATCATGTCTGTGACTATAACAGAACTTGTGTAGCAGGCAAACGCCCAAGGAAAAACTGTTCAGAAAAAAATATAAAAAATCCCTCCGCCAGGTCCCTGTATTGTCTAAAGCAAGGGAAAATAGATAGCGCCCAGCTTACAGTTTCTACAACTTCCACACGATGTCGCCAGTCTTGGGAATTGGGTTGAAGTTAATCCTTGGTGAAATGAAGAATAGGCACCTCCTGTCAGTGGGTACACACCGGATATGTATGAAAGAGAGAAAATCGTCCATAATTTGTTGACTCACTGCTATTGAATACAGATCGCCCCTTCATCAATTTGATCGATTATTAACGTTTACTAAAGTTGGATTACAAAAGTAGTTTGAAGGATTTTGGCAAAGTTTATAGGCAACTTTTTTAATTTTAAAAAATGACGTTGCGTTTTGGAAAGCTGTTATTTTCTGGATCAGACGGGCTTCATAAATGGACATTTTGGGTATACATGGACGGATAGAATCGAAAAAAAGAACAAATTGTGATGTTTATGGGACATATTGGAGTGCCAACAAAGAAGCTCGTCAAAGGTAATGCATGTTTTATATTTTATTTCTGCGTTTAGTGTAGCGCCGGCTACGCTAATTATTTTGTTTACGTCTCGTTCGTGTGTTTCGGAGGGGGGTGCATGCTATCAGATAATAGCTTCTCATGCTTTCACCGAAAAGCATTTTAAAATCTGACATGATGGCTGGATTCACAACGAGTGTAGCTTTAATTGAGTACCCTGCATGTGTGATTTAATGAAAGTTTGAGTTTTTATCTAGTACTATTTGAATTTGCCGCTCTACATTTCCCCAGGCTATTGGCTAGGAGAGACTCAAGCGTCTCAATATCCTTAAGAGGTTTAAGTCTTTTGAAATCAGTTTTTCTTTAAGGAATTTTTATTTTGAGATTTCTGTTGTTTGAATTTGGCGCTCTGCAATTTCACTGGCTGTTGGCCAGGTGTTCCATTAGCGGAACACCTTTTCCTAATTCATATGATAGAGTCATCAACAGAGATGTTAGCATGTTCCAGAGATTTATGTTAGTCTTTAGCTGACACTCTAGGATTCTTCTTAACCTCGTTGAGCATTCTGCACTGTGAGCTTGCAGTCATTGCTGCAGATGCCCACTCCTAGGCAGAGTAGCAACAGTGCTGAACTTTAACCATTTACAGACAATTTGTCTTACTGAGGACTGGTGAACATCAAGGCTTTTAGAGATACTTTGTAACTCTTTCCAGCTTTATGCAAGTGAACAATTCTTAATCTTAGGTCTTCTGATATCTCTTTTGTTCGAGGCATGGTTCATATCAGGCAATGCTTCTTGTAAACAGCAAACTTTAACCCTTGTGAAGTCTTAACATCATGTACACTCCCCTTGTCCTAAGAGTAAAAAAATGACCCACCTTCACTAAACCTCTAAAATAAAGCATCTTAAAAACTTATTTGGCATCGGTGTCCCTTAAACGGGACGGTTGAGCTAACCGAAAAGCACGGTTGGTTTTTTCATTGTATTATCTTTTACCAAATCTTTTACATTTCCATAAACTTCAAACTATTTCCTTTTAAATGGAACCAATAATATGCATATCCTTGCTCCTGGGTCTGAGCTAAAGGCAGTTAAATTTGGGTCATTTTAGGAGAAAAAATTTTGCATGAAGAAATGTAAGGGCTTTCTGCCCTCAGTTCATACAAGAGACCACAGGAAACTTCTTTGATCAGAGGTTAGTTTGTTTAATAAGGATTGCAAGCTGGTTTGCAACCAGGGGTATACACTTACAGTAATTTGCAAGTAATACACTCAGCTTCCAAGATGGGGTTTTCCCTTTTTATCCCCTACTGAGGTTCACCCACCAAGGGTGATTTCCCTTAACTTTAATACCATAAAACATCATTAATAGTTGCTATTACAAAGATGTCTCTGCTAGGCGGAGTTCAGCTTATTGTTATTTGCAGTTAGTTTCCAAATCCTTCTTCCTTCTATTGCTATGATGTGCAGGGAGAAGTACGTCTGGAACAGAGCATTAACAGGAACTGAAAGTATAGTTTCAACAAACAGACTTTTGTACAGCTGATCTCTTCATGCACTTGCAAGGTGTCTACCATTGATTCTTCATCTCAAAGCTAAAGCAAAACATTGATCATTGTACTTTTGTAATTACAGGTGTTCCTATAATGTACATATGTTATATATTTCCTTTCAGAAACAACCTGTCATTCATCACAGACTTTGTGAATATCTGGGTTTTCCCTCTTCACAATGCAGAAAGACTGGATTTAATCAGTGGACACCACTCGTTTTAATTACAACACACCTGTCATGATTGTTTCCATTACTAAAGTAGAGGTTTATTATTATTATTGCTAAAGGTACTGCATATGTGTAAACAATTTTTTAGCAAGAGTTAGCACTAGTATAGGCTATACGCAGAAAGTAGTTTTGTATGCATTTTATCGAAGGGAAACAATAACAGTCTTGTTATTTTTGGCAACATAGTGATATATTCTTATATACTGTACACTGAGGAATTCAGCTACAATATACTAGTCTTCTCCCATTTTTTAACCATTGCCTCCACCCACAAGGTGTATAAACAGCAACAATAAATAATAATAAAATAAGATAATAGATACAAAACAAAAATGTGAATAATATAAATCAATCAACTCTAATTAGCACATGTAGGACAGCATGCAAGTGTGTGGACTGTGCCGATGTATTTCTCACATGTGCAGAATTTCAGTATTTGTCCTCCTTTTGCCTGCCCCAGCTGCAGCCTCAGGTGGATCAGGACAAGATACAGCTTTTATCTCAGCTCACTGGTAACCATAGCAACACCCACTCATAGCATATTTCACTGGTCATCCCCAAATCCAACACCTCCTTTCGCTGCATTTCCTTCCAGTTCTCATATCTCCCTCACTAACTTCAAGCATCGGTTGTCAGAGCAGCTAACCAATCACTGCAGCTGTACACAGCCCATCTGTAAATAACCCATCCAACTACCTACCTCATCCCCATATAATTTTTTTGGGGGGGGGGGTTCTGTTCTTTTGCATACCAGTATTCTTACTTGCACAAAATCAAAATCAAAATCATCTGCACCTCTATCACTCCAGTGTTAATTGCTCAATTGTAATTACTTCACCACTATGGCCTATTTATTGCCTTACCTCCTTACTTAATTTTCACACACTGTATACAGATTTTCTATTGTGTTATTGACTGTACGTTTGTTTATCCCATGTGTAACTCTGTGTTGTTGTTTGTGTCGCACTGCTTTGCTTTATCTTGGCCAGGTCTCAGCTGTAAATTAGATCTTGTTCTCAACTGGCCTACCTGGTTAAATAAAGGTGAAATTAATCAAATAAAAAAACAGCTTTCAAGCTTTCAAAAGCGCTGCAGAGGCTGCTGTGTTGGGGCTCCCTTATTTGAATGGGTGGAGTTACAAGGGCCTTTCCCAGCTGCTCCAGGAACACCCTCCTCTTGTTTCGCTTATCAGGCATCCAGGTAGGGTTGGTATGAGGACACATCAATGACGTAATGGAAGATGACCAGGGGCCAGCAGCAGTCATCCTCCTGCAGCTGTTATTTCCAATCACCTTGTCCAGGATGTCCACACCTCCTTTGTTGTGGTTATAATTCAGAATGATGGCTGATTTCTTGTCCTCACGATCACTGATCTCAGCAGTTTTGTGCAGTGTGGTCAAGAGGACCACATTCTTGTTCCTCTTTGGGAGGTAAGAAACTAGAGTGGTGGTGGTGGTGAAGGCAAACTTTGATGAGACGGCCTCTTATCCCTGTTGTTGTGAGAAGTGCAGGGGGGAGCTCAGGCTTGTTCTTTCTAACTGTGCCAACTATGGTGGTCTTCCTCTTCTGTAGATGCTGGCTGAGTTCAATCGGTAGCACACATAATCTCAATTTGTCATTGTGTGTGTGTGTGTGTGTGTATTTGTGGTTTTTGTGGTGTGTAAATGATTTTATAACAGCAGGGTCAAAATGATGAACAAAGGGGGTTTTCTCTGCTGTTAAACACAGTGGCAGGTCATGTTTTCCCCTTAAGACAACACAAGAGTTAAGCACACTGTGTTTATCTACTGTTGTGACTTAGATGCAGATCAGATCAAATGACCAATATATGCAGAAATCCAGGTAATTCCAAAGGGTTCACATACTTTTTCTTGCCACTGTTGATAGATAGATATACACAGACAATAAATATATATAAAATATATACAGTACCAGTCAGAAGTTTGGACACACCGACACATTCAATGGTTTATCTTCATATATACTATTTTCTACAATATAGAATAAAGGTGAAGACATCAAAACAATGAAACAACACATGGAATCATGTAGTAACCAAGAAAGTGTTAACAAAATATATTTTATATTTGAGATTCTTCAAATATCCACCCACCTGTCTGAGAATACTTGTCACACCCTGGTCTTAGTATTTTGTGTTTTCTTTATTATTTTGGTCAGGCCAGGGTGTGACATGGGTTTATTTATGTGCTGTGTTTTGTCTGGGGTTGTTTGTAGGTATAGGATTGTGGTTTAGAGTAGTACTCTAGTTAAGTCTATGGTTGCCTAGAGTGGTTCTCAATCAGAGGCAGGTGTTTATCGGTGTCTGTGATTGGGAACCATATGTAGGCAGCCATATTCTTTAGGTCTCTTGTGGGTGATTGTTCCTGTCTCTGTGTTTTCACCAGATAGGGCTGTTTTAGGTTTTCACATTTGTTGTTTTTGTTAGTCTGTTCATGTGTAGTGTCTTTATTAAAGAACCATGAATAGAAACCACGCTGCGTTTTGGTCTGCCTCTCCTTCACCACAAGAAAACCATTACAATACTGCTCATTGACTACAGCTCAGCATTCAATACCATGTTGCCCACAAAGCTCATCACTAAGCTAAGGATCCTGGGACTAAACGCCTCCATCTGCAACTGGATCCTGGACTTCCTGACGGGCCGCCCCAGGTGGTAAGGGTAGGCAACAACACATCTGCCATGCTGATCCTCAACACTGGGGCCCCTCAGTGTTGCATGCTTAGTCCCCTACTATACTCCCTGTTCACCCACTACTGCGTGGCCAAGCACGACTCCAACACCATCATTAAGTTTGCTGACTACACAACAGTGGTAGGCCTGATCACCGACAACGATGAGACAGCATACAGGGAGGAGGTCATAGACCTTGCAGAGTGGTGCCAGGACAGCAACCTCTCCCTCAATGTGAGCAAGACAAATGAGATGATCGTAGCCTTAGAGAAATGGAGGGCCGAACAGGCTCCCATTAACATTGATGGGGCTGCAGTGGAGCGGATCGAGAGCTTCAAGTTCCATGGTATCCACATCACCAACAAACTATCATGGTTCAAACACACCAAGACAGTCATGAAGAGAGCACGACAACACCTTTTCCCCCTCAGAAGACTGAAAAGATTTGTCATGGGTCCCCAGATCCTCAAAAAGTTCTACAGCTGCACCATCGAGAGCCTCCTGACCAGTTTCATCACCACCTGGTATGGCAACTGCTCGGCATCTCGACAGTATGGCACTACAGAGGGACCTATATACTAGGCGGTGTCAGAGGACAGCTCAAAAAATTGTTAAAGACTCCAGTCACCCAGTCATAAACTGTTCTCTCTGCTACCGCACGGCAAGAGGTACCGGAGTGCCAAGTCTAGGAAGAAAAGGCTCCTCGACAGCCTCCTACCCCCAAGCCTTAAGGCAGCTGAACAATTAATCAAATGGCCACCCAGACTATTTATATTACCATCCCACCCCCCCCTTGTTTTTACACTGCTGCTACTCGCTGTATATTATCTATGCATAGTCACTTTACAAATGACCTTGACTAACCTGTACCCCCGCACATTGACTCGGTACCGGTACCCCCTGTATATAGCCTCCACATTGACTCTGTACTGGTACCCCCTGTATATAGCCTCCACATTGACTCTGTACCGGTACCCCCTGTATATAGCCTCCACATTGACTCTGTACCGGTACCCCCTGTATATAGCCTCCACATTGACTCGGTACCGGTACCCCCTGTATATAGCCTCCACATTGACTCTGTACCGGTACCCCCTGTATATAGCCTCCACATTGACTCTGTACCGGTACCCCCTGTATATAGCCTCCACATTGACTCTGTACCGGTACCCCCTGTATATAGCCTCCACATTGACTCTGTACCGGTACCCCCTGTATATAGCCTCCACATTGACTCTGTACCGGTACCCCCTGTATATAGCCTCCACATTGACTCTGTACCGGTACCCCCTGTATATCGCCTTGTTATTGTTGTCATTTTATTGTGTTACTTTTTGATTTGATTTGTTTTCACATTAGTTTATTTATTAAATATTTTCTTCACTCTATTTCTTGAACTGCATTGTTGGTTAAGGGCTTGTCAGTAAGCATTTCACAGTAAGGTCTTCAACTGTTGTATTCAGTGTATGTGACAAATAACATTTGAAGGGCTTGTCAGCATTTTACAGTAAGGTGTTGTATTGAGTATTCAGCGCACGTGAATACGATTTGATTTGATTTTGCCTTGATGTCAGCTTTGCACACTCTTGGCATTCTCTCAACCAGCTTCAACTGGAATGCTTTTCACTTTGCGATCCAACTCATCCTAAACCATCTCAATTGGGTTGAGGTTGGGTGATTGTGGAGGCCAGGTCATCTGATGCAGCAATCCATCACTCTCCGTCTTGGTTAAATAGCCCTTACACAGACTGGAGGAGTGTTGGGTCATTGTCCTATTGATAAACAAATGATAGTCCCAGTAAGTGCAAACCAGACAGTGTCACCAGCACAGCACCATCACACCTCCTCCTCCATGCTTCATGGTGGGAACCACACATACGGAGTATGGATTAGAGGTCAATCCTCTCAGATCTACAGTAGTGACTGACAGTAGGGGTTAGGAGTCAATCCTCTCAGATCTACAGTAGTGACTGAAAGTAGGGGATAGAGGTCAATCCTCTCAGATCTATAGTAGTGGCTGATAGTAGGGGACAGAGGTCAACCCTCTCAGATCTACAGTAGTGACTGATAGTAGGGGATAGAGGTCAATCCGCTCAGATCTACAGTAGTGTCTGATAGTAGGGGATAGAGGTCAGTCCTCTCAGATCTACAGTAGTGTCTGATAGTAGGGGATAGAGGTCAGTCCTCTCAGATCTACAGTAGTGTCTGACAGTAGGGGTTAGAGGTCAGTCCTCTCAGAATAACACAGTTGAGCACATGGGAATGGTTGGCATTAACAGATATGATTCTAGTCCAGGGGTGGGAGAAGTGGCAATGAAGAAATATACAGTGGTAGAGGAGGTATAGACAAGATAATCTACTCTCTCTTCCTCTGTTTCACCACGTCGTCAGCAGGGTCGTGTGTGTGTGTGGTCAAAACAGGAAAGAGGAGGAGGGTCTATAAGTCTGTAACTGGAGATCACAGAGTCTCATTGAGAAGCAAGACAGGATGGAACAGGATGAACTCACACCACTCTGCTGGCAGATTTGTAAGTACTCTGTGTGCGTGTGCGTGTGCGTGTGCGTGTGTACGTGTGTACGTGTGTACGTGTGTGTGTGTGCGTGTGTGTGTGTGTGTCGGCAGGTGAGATGGAACACATCTATCTTATGATTATCTGTATGGTTTAATACGAGCTAAAATCTGTTTGATATCTACAGTTGAAGTCAAAAGTTTATATACACATGTTGGAGTCATTAAAACTCATTTTTCAATCACACCACGTTTCTTGTTAACAAACTATAGTTTTGGAAAGTCGGTTAGGACATCTACTTTGTGCATGACACAAGTCATTTTCCCAACAATTGTTTGCAGTCAGATTATTTCACTTACAATTCACTGTATCACAAGTCCAGTGGGTCAGAAGTTTACGTACACTAAGTTGAATGTGCCTTTAAACAGCTTGGAAATTTCCAGAAAATTATGTCATGGCTTTAGAGGCTTCTGACAGGCTAATTGACATCATTTGAGTCAATTTGACAGTGTACCTGTGGATGTATTTCAAGGCCTGCCTTCAAACTCAGTGCCTCTTTGCTTGACATCATGGGAAAATCAAAAGAAATCAGCCAAGACCTCAGAAAAAATTTGCAGACCTCCACAAGTCTGGTTCATCCTTGGGAGCCATTTCCAAACCCCTGAAGGTACCACGTTCATCTGTACTAACAATAGCACACAAGTATAAACACCATGGAAGCACACAGCTGTCATACCGCTCAGTAAGGAGACGCGTTCTGTCTCCTAGAGATGAACGTACTTTAGTGCAAAAAGTGCAAATCAATCCCAGAACATCAGCAAAGGACCTTGTGAAGATGCTGGAGGAGACAGGAACAAAAGTATATATTTCCACAGAGTCCAATATCGACATCACCTGAAAGGCAATTCAGGAAGAAACCACTTCTCCAAAAACACCATAAAAAGCCAGACTACGGTCTGCAACTGCACATGGGGACAAAGATGGTACTTTTTAGAGAAATGGTCTGATGAAACAAAAATTGAAATGTTTGGCCATAATGACCATAGTTATGTTTGGAGGAAAAAGGTGGATGCTTGCAAGCCGAAGAACACCACCCCAACCGTGAAGCATGGGGATGGCAGCATCATGTTGAAGGGGGTGCTTTGCTCCAGGAGGGACTGTTCCACTTCACAAAATAGATGGCATCAAGAGGCAGGAAAATGATGTGGATATTATTGAAGCACCATCTCCAGACATCAGTCAGGAAGTTAAAGCTTGGTCGCAAATGGGTCTTCCAAAAGGACATTGACTTCCAAAGTTGTGGCAAAATGGCTTAGGGACAACAAAGTCAAGGTATTGGAGTGGCCATAACAAAGCCCTGACCTCAATCCTATAGAAAATTTGTGGGCAGAACTGAAAAAGCGCTTGTGAGCACGGAGGCCTACAAACCTGACTGTCAGGAGGAATGGGCCAAAATTCACCCAACTTAATGTGGGACGCTTGTGAAGGCTACCTGATAGATTTGACCCAAGTTAAACAATTTAAAGGCAACACCACCAAGTACAAATTGCGTGTATGTAAATTTCGGACCTATTGGGAATGTGAAGCTGAAAAAAATTATTCTCTCTTCTATTATTCTGACATTTCACATTCTTAAAGTAAAGTGGTGATCCTAACTGACCTAAAACAGGGCATTTTTTACTAGGATTAAATGTCAGGAATTGTGAAAAACTGAGTTTATATGTATTTGGCTAAGGTGTATGTAAACATCCGACTTCAAATGTATGTAGTTTAATATCTGTATTGTTTAATATATATATGGTTTAATATCTATATAGTTTAATATCTATATAGTTTAATATCTATATAGTTTAATATCTATATAGTTTAATATCTATATAGTTTAATATCTGTATTGTTTAATATATATATGGTTTAATATCTATATAGTTTAATATCTATATAGTTTAATATCTATATAGTTTAATATCTATATAGTTTAATATCTATATAGTTGAATATCTATATAGTTTAATATCTATATAGTTTAATATCTATATCGTTTAATATGTATATGTTTTAATATCTATATGTTTAAATATCTATATAGGTTAATATCTATATAGTTTAATATCTATATAGTTTAATAACTTGACGATCTTGGCTCTAACTAGAACAGCAAACGGCCCTGGGAAATGAATAATAACTTCAGCTACGGAGCCAGCCAGTTAACGTTAGCTAGCTAGCTAACAGTACACTTTAGCTTAAGACATATAGCTAGCTAACAGTACACTAGCTTGAAATGAACCACTGTCTGTCAAAATTAGACACGTGTATAGTTGTCACGCCTGCTCCCGCTCACCCTCCCTGGCACTCGAGGGTGCCAGGCTGCCCAGCACTACGCACCCCTGCCACCATCATTACGCACACCTGCTTCCCTCGTCACGTGCATCAGCGATTTTTTGCACTCACCTGGACTCAATCACCTGTGTCATTACCGCCCCTATATCTGTCTGTTCCCCAGAGCTGTTCCCTGCTTCAGCATTAATTGTTGTATGTCAAATCAAATCAAATTAAATTTTATTTGTCACATACACATGGTTAGCAGATGTTAATGCGAGTGTAGCGAAATGCTTGTGATTCTAGTTCCGACAATGCAGTAATAACCAACGAGTAATCTAGCTAACAATTCCAAAACTACTACCTTATACACACAAGTGTAAAGGGATAAAGAATATGTACATAAAGATATATGAATGAGTGATGGTACAGAGCGGCATAGGCAAGATGCAGTAAATGGTATCGAGTACAGTATATACATATGAGATGAGTATGTAAACAAAGTGGCATAGTTTAAAGTGGCTAGTGATACATGTATTACAAAAAGATGCAGTAGATGATATAGAGTACAGTATATATGTATACATATGAGATAAATAATGTAGGGTATGTAAACATTATATTAAGTAGAATTGTTTAAAGTGGCTAGTGATATATTTTACATAAATTCCCATTATTAAAGTGGCTGGAGTTGAGTCAGTGTGTTGGCAGCAGCCACTCAATGTTAGTGGTGGCTGTTTAACAGTCTGATGGCCTTGAGATAGAAGCTGTTTTTCAGTCTCTCGGTCCCAGCTTTGATGCACCTGTACTGACCTCGCCTTCTGGATGATAGCGTGGTGAACAGGCAGTGGCTCGGGTGGTTGTTGTCCTTGATGATCTTTATGGCCTTCCTGTGACATCGGGTTGTGTAGGTGTCCTGGAGGGCAGGTAGTTTGCCCCCGGTGATGCGTTGTGCAGACCTCACTACCCTCTGGAGAGCCTTACGGTTGAGGGTGGAGCAGTTGCCGTACCAGGCGGTGATACAGCCCGACAGGATGCTCTCGATTGTGCATCTGTAGAAGTTTGTGAGTGCTTTTGGTGACAAGCCAAATTTCTTCAGCCTCCTGAGGTTGAAGAGGCGCTGCTGCGCCTTCTTCACGATGCTGTCTGTGTGGGTGGACCAATTCAGTTTGTCTGTGATGTGTACGCCGAGGAACTTAAAACTTGCTACCCTCTCCACTACTGTTCCATCGATGTGGATAGGGGGGTGTTCCCTCTGCTGTTTCCTGAAGTCCACAATCATCTCCTTAGTTTTGCTGACGTTGAGTGTGAGGTTATGTCTTTGTATTACCCAGTTCTGATGCTGTTCCTGTCCCATCCCTTATCTGTGGGAAATTAAACGTTCACTCTCCGTACCTGCTTCTCATCTCCAGCATCGGTTCTTACAGATTGCTGAAGTCCATTACCCTCAGTGTATTTATCCCCGTGTTCTGTGTTTGACTTTTGCCAGTTTGTTTTGTTCGTCAAGCCTATCAGCGTTTTCCCCCTTGCTTCTGTCTTGTCTAAGTTCCTGTTTTCTAGATTTCCCAGTTTTGACCATTCTGCCTGCCCTGACCCTGACCCTGAGCCTGTCTGCCTAGCGTCCTGTACCTTTGCCCCACTACTCTGGATTACTGAACTCTGCCTGCCTGCCATCCTGAACCTTTGCCCCACTACTCTAGATTACTGACCTCTGCCTTACTGACCTCTGCCTGCCTGCCGTCCTGTACCTTTGCCACACTACTCTGGATTACTGCCCTCTGTCTGCCTGCCATCCTGTAGCTTTGTCCCACCACTCTTGATTACTGAGATCTGCCTGCCTGCCATCCTGTACCTTTGCCCCACCACTCTGGTTTACTGACCTCTGCCTGCCCTTGACCTGTCCTTTTTCCTGCCCTTGTTCAAATATTAAACTTTTATTACTTCGTCACACTGCACATGGGTCTTACCTTAAAACATGATTAATAGTTAGCTAACAATCTTTTGTACATCTCGTTGTAATGTAAAAGGTACCTTATTTTAGCGCCCCCCAAAAAAACGTAATACTTCCAGGTCAACTGTAATACGAATACCATTGTAAAGCACAATTTCTTCCCTTTCCAGAAAAATCAATGACAAGACCATCGTGCTGCCTGTCTCTGCATGATTGAAGAAGGCAATGAACTCCGTCGGTTGTTTTTAAAAATGGCGGGTGTGACACTTCACAATTTAACATACAGCGTCAGAGGAGTCCGTTTTTTTCTATATTTCTCCAATACTATCGGGCCATTAACATATCAATCAATGCTTGAATAGAAACGCAGTTCACACCCCAGATTTCGATGCCAACACAGTCGCTACAGTCCAATTAGTTTTTATTGCAGCCTTGTTTGAATGCCGCGGTTGTGCAAATTTGAATGGAATAGGTTTAGTCAACAGTAATATCTGAAAATGTGGCGAGCTAACGCTAGACTATCTTATCATCATCGTGCATGGTGGACACGTCTCCCTATCAGGAATGTCATACCACGGTTGCCCTTAGTTTGAAGATGTAATCCGGAGACAAGTGTTTTCTCCATCTCCTTAGATATCATACTCAAATTCCACTGATTTCAAAACTTGATCCTCCAGAAAGTGGAAATCAACACTTATGCAGCTCCACAATACACAATACACAATACACAATACTTTTTTTCCCTGCATTCGACAGGATTACCAACACAGACTGACGAGCTGAAATAGATAGAAGCCTTCTATATAGCAGACTAATCTGAACTCTTCTCTTGGCATGTACAGACCACTCATTATCCCAGCCAATCATGGCTAGTGGGAAGGCTGCTAACTTTTTCTGTTGCTTAACCAACTAGGCTCATAATTTAACAATTGTATTCATATTTCCAGACAGCATACACGTTTGTTAATAAGGCACATGAAAGTTCACATGTTCAAGAAGGCGTTTCTGCCAAAAAAAACGCATTTTCATAAAAAACATTTTTACAGTCCTGTGAAGTTGTGACCTGCGACATTTCCTGAATCGGGTCTGTTGAGGAAATTTCCTTTATTACCAAATAATGAGAGAGCAAACCACACACAAGTCAAAGATATATTATAAAGTCCATCTTTAATTATATGAGCTTCACCATAGCCATGTGACTCTCAGATCAATTCAGCGTCTATAAATGAATTCTCTGAGAGTGCTTACAAAACAGTTCTTAGTATCATTTATAGCCAAGACTCACACCCATCTCAACTCACATGACGAAACACAGATCTCAGGAACAGTTCACAAAGAACCTTTTACTTGACAGAGGAGTATCCCATAGCCAGATAGCATTAGCTATAAATTATCGTTCAGTTTGGTCTCCTAAACGAAGTTCCTATCTCGTTCTTGGTACCACTTAGGACCAAACCATTACCTCATCCAATGGCATATATCAATTGTCAATTCTAGATACTCCCATCTCAAATACATCTCCTCCTGGACAAGATCACCGAGACAGTGAGCCTCTTAGGTCATATATTAGATCAAGATAAGGGCAACCTCAGAGGGACATACAATAGTTACAGACACATTCCCATAAGAAGACAAGCCTCCATTCTGTCCTCCTCCCCTTCTGATATTCTTCATAGCATCACATGGTTTAATGCAGATACATTGACGTATGAAGACAAGCTTGACCTCTCCCCTCTCTGGGCTCGTAGTGACTAAGCCCTAGCAGAGAAGGGATAACTGCAAACTGCCAACAGTATTATCCAAAAGAAGACACCCTAATGACAAATATCTCACATAAGCAGTATTATGTAAATAAAACATCTCATTTATCAATGTTACCTAACTAATTCTGATTCATCCCCAACGGGATGAGAAAGCTCAGGACACATTTCATATAAGAAAGCTCAGGACACATTTTAGTTTTTGGGACAGATATTTAACCCCTTATTTTTGTTGGCACAAAACGATATTTGCAAAAATCGCTGAAGTTGGAGACTTGTATCTCCCTCACCAACTTCAAACATCTGCTATCTGAGCAGCTAACCGATCGCTGCAGCTGTACATAGTCTATCGGTAAATAGCCCACCCAATTTACCTACCTCATCCCCATACTGTTTATATTTATTTACTTTTCTGCTCTTTTGCACACCAATATCTCTACCTGTACATGACCATCTGATCATTTATCACTCCAGTGTTAATCTGCTAAATTGTAATTATTCGCCTACCTCCTCATGCCTTTTGCACACACTGTATATAGACTCTTTTTTTTCTACTGTGTTATTGACTTGTTAATTGTTTACTCCATGTGTAACTCTGTGTTGTCTGTTCACACTGCTATGCCTTATCTTGGCCAGGTCGCAGTTGTAAATGAGAACTTGTTCTCAACTAGCCTACCTGGTTAAATAAAGGTGAAATAAAAATAAATAAAAAAATATCCATGCTTCCATTAATTTGTATAGGTTACCTTCAGATGAAGGTTTAATATCTATATATATCTCCATACTACCATTCATTTGTATGAGTCTCCCCTTTCCATAGTGGGGTCATATTAGTTTGTAGCTGAGAGTCTCCTCTTTCCATGGTGGGGTCATATTAGTTTGTATCTGAGAGTCTCCTCTTTCCACAGTGGGGTCATATTAGTTTGTAGCTGAGAGTCTCCTCTTTCCATGGTGGGGTCATATTAGTTTGTAACTGAGTCTCCTCTTTCCATTGTGGGGTCATATTAGTTTGTAGCTGAGTCTCCTCTTTCCATGGTGGGGTCATATTAGTTTGTAGCTGAGTCTCCTCTTTCCATAGGGGGTCATATTAGTTTGTAGCTGAGATTCTCCCCTTTCCATAGTTGGGATAGTTGGTCATATTAGTCTGTAACTGAGTCTCCCCTTTCCACGAGACTTGTGGGAGTTGTAGAGTGCCATTCCACACAGATGTGGAAGTCCAACATAGTCTGATGCTGAGGATTGCAACACAGCCGATGCAAAAACACAGATCTCTTAAATTTACGGATTTTGATGGGAATTTTTGCAGTATGTTAATAAGATTCACACAAGAATGTGTTAATAGACTATTAAGGAAATTAATATCTGTGGTGCAGCTCAGTGTTTCCATTATGTACCATAGTGATAGTTCTCTCTGTGTGTTTCAGTGTTTCCATCATGAACCATAGTGATAGTTCTCTCTGTGTGTTTCAGTGTTTACATCATGTACCATAGTGATAGTTCTCTCTGTGTGTTTCAGTGTTTACATCATGTACCATGGTGATAGTTCTCTCTGTGTGTTTCAGTGTTTACATCATGCACCATAGTGATAGTTCTCTGTGTGTGTTTCAGTGTTTACATCATGTACCATAGTGATAGTTCTCTCTGTGTGGTTCAGTGTTTACATTATGTACCATAGTGATAGTTCTCTCTGTGTGTTTCAGTGTTTACATTATGTACCATAGTGATAGTTCTCTCTGTGTGTTTCAGTGTTTACATCATGTACCATAGTGATAGTTATCTCTGTGTGTTTCCGTGTTTACATTATGTACCATAGTGATAGTTCTCTCTGTGTGTTTCAGTGTTTACATTATGTACCATAGTGGTAGTTCTCTCTGTGTGTTTCAGTGTTTACATTATGTACCATAGTGATAGTTCTCTCTGTGTGTTTCAGTGTTTACATCATGTACCATAGTGATAGTTCTCTCTGTGTGTTTCAGTGTTTCCATCATGTACCATAGTAATAGTTCTCTCTGTGTGTCAGTGTTTCCATCATGTACCATAGTGATAGTTCTCTCTGTGTGTTTCAGTGTTTACATCATGTACCATAGTGATAGTTCTCTATGTGTGTTTCAGTGTTTACATCATGTACCATAGTGATAGTTCTCTCTGTGTGTTTCAGTGTTTACATCATGTACCATAGTGATAGTTCTCTCTGTGTGTTTCAGTGTTTACATCATGTACCATAGTGATAGTTCTCTCTGTGTGTTTCAGTGTTTACATCATGTACCATAGTGATAGTTCTCTCTGTGTGTTTCAGTGTGTACATCATGTACCATAGTGATAGTTCTCTCTGTGTGTTTCAGTGTTTACATCATGTACCATAGTGATAGTTCTCTCTGTGTGTTTCAGTGTTTCCATCATGTACCATAGTGATAGTTCTCTCTGTGTGTTTCAGTGTTTACATCATGTACCATAGTGATAGTTCTCTCAGTGTGTTTCAGTGTTTCCATCATGTACCATAGTGATAGTTCTCTCTGTGTGTTTCAGTGTTTACATCATGTACCATAGTGATAGTTCTCTCAGTGTGTTTCAGTGTTTACATCATGTACCATAGTGATAGTTCTCTCTGTGTGTTTCAGTGCTGTTGAGTACTCTGGTATACTGTAGCCTCGGACAAGGTGGAGGTGAGTACATTTCTCTATATTCATCACCTGTTCTATAATAGTAACATTTCTCTATATTCATCACCTGTTCTATAATAGTAACATTTCTCTATATTCATCACCTGTTCTATAATAGTAACATTTCTCTATATTCATCACCTGTTCTATAATAGTAACATTTCTCTATATTCATCACCTGTTCTATAATAGTAACATTTCTCTATATTCATCACCTGTTCTATAATAGTAACATTTCTCTATATTCATCACCTGTTCTATAATAGTAACATTTATCTATATTCATCACCTGTTCTATAATAGTAACATTTCTCTATATTCATCACCTGTTCTATAATAGTAACATGTCTTCCTGTCTCGTCATTGGTTGTGACTTCATGTCAGTCTCCAGTCCTTATTCTCTTAGTAACGAAGGTTCCATAAAGAATCTCCACCTGTTCCAGCTGCTCTCACCTGCAACACATCACAGGGTAGAACATGGTACTCTGTGATGTGAGATACAGACTCAAATAGATACATGTTAACAATAACTATAACTATATAACTAACTATATAACTATAACGAAATAACTATAACTATATAACTAACTACATAACTAGCTATATAACTAACTATATAACTATAACTATATAACTAACTATATAACTAACTATATAACTAACTATATAACTAACTATATAACTATAACTATATAACTAACTATATAACTATAACTATATAACTATAACTATATAACTATAACTATATAACTATAACTATATAACTAACTATATAACTATAACTATATAACTATAACTATATAACTATAACTATAACTATATAACTATAACTATATACCGAAACTATATAACTATAACTATATAACTAACTATATAACTATAACTATATAACTATAACTATATAACTAACTATATAACTATAACTATATAACTAACTATATAACTAACTATATAACTATAACTATATAACTAACTATATAACTATAACTATATAACTAACTATATAACTATAACTATATAACTAACTATATGACTATAACTATATAACTAACTATATAACTATAACTATATAACTAACTATATAACTATAACTATATAACTAACTATATAACTAACTATATAACTATAACTATATAACTAACTATATAACTATAACTATATAACTAACTATATAACTATAACTATAT
This sequence comes from Oncorhynchus mykiss, assembly GCF_013265735.2. Classification (NCBI taxonomy): domain Eukaryota; kingdom Metazoa; phylum Chordata; class Actinopteri; order Salmoniformes; family Salmonidae; genus Oncorhynchus; species Oncorhynchus mykiss. The sequence continues at coordinate 1,768,537 of NC_048573.1, read as the reverse complement.
AACTAACTATATAACTATAACTATATAACTAACTATATAACTATAACTATATAACTATAACTATATAACTATAACTATATAACTATAACTATATACCGAAACTATATAACTATAACTATATAACTAACTATATAACTATAACTATATAACTATAACTATATAACTAACTATATAACTATAACTATATAACTAACTATATAACTATAACTATATAACTAACTATATAACTATAACTATATAACTATAACTATATAACTAACTATATAACTATAACTATATAACTAACTATATAACTATAACTATATAACTATAACTATATAACTAACTATATAACTATAACTATATAACTAACTATATAACTATAACTATATAACTAACTATATAACTATAACTATATAACTATAACTATATAACTAACTATATAACTATAACTATATAACTAACTATATAACTAACTATATAACTATAACTATATAACTAACTATATAACTATAACTATATAACTAACTATATAACTATAACTATATAACTAACTATATGACTATAACTATATAACTAACTATATAACTATAACTATATAACTAACTATATAACTATAACTATATAACTAACTATATAACTAACTATATAACTATAACTATATAACTAACTATATAACTATAACTATATAACTAACTATATAACTATAACTATATAACTAACTATATAACTATAACTATATAACTAACTATATAACTATAACTATATAACTATAACTATATAACTAACTATATAACTATAACTATATAACTATAACTATATACCGAAACTATATAACTATAACTATATAACTAACTATATAACTATAACTATATAACTATAACTATATAACTAACTATATAACTATAACTATATAACTAACTATATAACTATAACTATATAACTAACTATATAACTATAACTATATAACTATAACTATATAACTAACTATATAACTATAACTATATAACTAACTATATAACTATAACTATATAACTATAACTATATAACTAACTATATAACTATAACTATATAACTAACTATATAACTATAACTATATAACTAACTATATAACTATAACTATAACTATATAACTATAACTATATAACTAACTATATAACTATAACTATATAACTAACTATATAACTATAACTATATAACTAACTATATAACTATAACTATATAACTAACTATATAACTAACTATATAACTATAACTATATAACTAACTATATAACTATAACTATATAACTAACTATATAACTATAACTATATAACTATAACTATATAACTATAACTATATAACTAACTATATAACTAACTATATAACTATAACTATATAACTAACTATATAACTATAACTGTATAACTAACTATATAACTAACTATATAACTAACTATATAACTATAACTATATAACTATAACTATATAACTAACTATATAACTATAACTATATAACTATAACTATATAACTAACTATATAACTAACTATATAACTATAACTATATTACTATAACTATATAACTAACTATATAACTAACTATATAACTATAACTATATTACTATAACTATATAACTAACTATATAACTAACTATATAACTATAACTATATAACTAACTATATAACTATAACTATATAACTATAACTATATAACTAACTATATAACTAACTATATAACTATAACTATATAACTAACTATATAACTATAACTGTATAACTAACTATATAACTAACTATATAACTAACTATATAACTATAACTATATAACTATAACTATATAACTAACTATATAACTATAACTATATAACTATAACTATATAACTAACTATATAACTAACTATATAACTATAACTATATTACTATAACTATATAACTATAACTATATTACTATAACTATATAACTATAACTATATAACTAACTATATAACTAACTATATAACTAACTATATAACTAACTATATAACTAACTATATAACTAACTATATAACTATAACTATATAACTATAACTATATAACTAACTATATAACTATAACTATATAACTATAACTATATTACTATAACTATATAACTATAACTATATAACTAACTATATAACTAACTATATAACTATAACTATATAACTAACTATATAACTATAACTATATAACTATAACTATATAACTATAACTATATAACTATAACTATATAACTAACTATATAACTAACTATATAACTATAACTATATTACTATAACTATATAACTATAACTATATAACTAACTATATAACTATAACTATATAACTAACTATATAACTAACTATATAACTAACTATATAACTAACTATATAACTATAACTATATTACTATAACTATATAACTATAACTATATAACTATAACTATATAACTATAACTATATTACTATAACTATATAACTAACTATATAACTAACTATATAACTAACTATATAACTATAACTATATAACTATAACTATATAACTATAACTATATAACTATAACTATATAACTATAACTATATAACTAACTATATAACTAACTATATAACTATAACTATATTACTATAACTATATAACTAACTATATAACTAACTATATAACTATAACTATATAACTATAACTATATAACTATAACTATATAACTATAACTATATAACTAACTATATAACTAACTATATAACTATAACTATATTACTATAACTATATAACTAACTATATAACTAACTATATAACTATAACTATATAACTAACTATATAACTATAACTATATAACTAACTATATAACTATAACTATATAACTAACTATATAACTATAACTATATAACTATAACTATATAACTAACTATATAACTATAACTATATAACTAACTATATAACTATAACTATATTACTATAACTATATAACTAACTATATAACTAACTATATAACTATAACTATATAACTAACTATATAACTATAACTATATAACTAACTATATAACTAACTATATAACTATAACTATATAACTAACTATATAACTATAACTGTATAACTAACTATATAACTAACTATATAACTAACTATATAACTATAACTATATAACTATAACTATATAACTAACTATATAACTATAACTATATAACTATAACTATATAACTAACTATATAACTAACTATATAACTATAACTATATAACTAACTATATAACTAACTATATAACTATAACTATATAACTAACTATATAACTATAACTATATAACTATAACTATATAACTAACTATATAACTAACTATATAACTATAACTATATTACTATAACTATATAACTATAACCCTGTGGGAGTGAAACAATAGGGTAGTGATAGTCTCTAGATATAATCTAGAGTTAGATATATTGTCTCTATTATGAAAGACTAGGATATAATCTAGAGTTAGATATATTGTCTCTATTATGAAAGACTAGGATATAATCTAGAGTTAGATATATTGTCTCTATTATGAAAGACTAGGATATAATCTAGAGTTAGATATATTGTCTCTATTATGAAAGACTAGGATAAAATCTGGAGCTAGATATATTGTCTCTATTATATTATGACAGACCAGCTAGATATATTGTCTCTATTATATTATGACAGACCAGCTAGATCTGCTGTCTCTATTATATTATGACAGACCAGCTAAATCTACTGTCTCTATTATATTATGACAGACCAGCTAGATCTATTGTCTCTATTACACTATGACAGACCAGCTATATCTACTGTCTCTATTATATTATGACAGACCAGCTAGGTCTACTGTCTATATTATATGATGACAGACCAGCTAGATCTACTGTCTCTAATATATAATGAAAGACCAGCTAGATCTACTATCTCTATTATAAAATGACACTGAGTCTGTACATTGGTCTGTCTCTATGGACAGGTTATGGTCACTGAGTATGTATATTTGTCTGTCTCTATGGCAAGGCCAGGCTATGGTGCACACCTAGAATATTTTAGGTGTCAAATTTCAGTTGGGGCTTTCATCTAATGATGTATATTTAGTAGTAAATAAACTAAATGTTGCTGCTCTGCTACACCATCTCCTTCAGCAGGTAGCCTAGTGGTTAGAGCATTGGCCCAATAACCAGCACGTAGCCTAGTGGTTAAAGTGTTGGGCCAATAACCAGCAGGTAGCCTAGTGGTTAAATTGTTGGGTCAGTAACCAGCAGGTAGCCTAGTGGTTAGAGTGTTGGGCCAGTAACCAGCAGGTAGCCTAGTGGTTAGAGTGTTGGGCCAATAGCCAGCAGGTAGCCTAGTGGTTAGAGTGTTGGGCCAGTAACCAGCAGGTAGCCTAGTGGTTAAAGTGTTGGGCCAGTAACCAGCAGGTAGCCTAGTGGTTAGAGTGTTGCGCCAGTAACCAGCAGGTAGCCTAGTGGTTAAAGTGTTGGGCCAATAACCAGCAGGTAGCCTAGTGGTTAAATTGTTGGGCCAATAACCAGCAGGTAGCCTAGTGGTTAGAGTGTTGGGCCAATAACCAGCAGGTAGCCTAGTGGTTAGAGTGTTGGGCCAGTAACCAGCAGGTAGCCTAGTGGTTAAAGTGTTGGGCCAGTAACCAGCAGGTAGCCTAGTGGTTAAAGTGTTGGGCCAGTAACCAGCAGGTAGCCTAGTGGTTAAAGTGTTGGGCCAGTAACCAGCAGGTAGCCCAGTGGTTAAAGTGTTGGGCCAATAACCAGCAGGTAGCCCAGTGGTTAAAGTGTTGGGCCAATAACTGAAAAGTTGCTAGTTCAAATCCTTGAGCTGACAAGGTAAACATCTGTTGTTCTGCCACTGAACAAGGCAGTTATCCCTCTGTTTCTAGGCCATCATTGTAAATAAGAATTTGTTCTTAACTTTTTTTGCCTAGCTACTAAAAAAGGTTAAATAAAAAAAAATAGGACATTTGAGTGTTGACAAATATTAAAATCAAAAATCTAGTTGGTGGGTTACATTTATACTGTGTCTTTCTAAATGGAAAATATGCTCTGTTAGAGACTCTATGGCCATTTCAAAACGCACAGATTAACCTCCGGTCAGACCAAGGTCAGTATAGTGTGTGTTGTGTTTGAGGGTTGTTTCTCTTAGGGTGAAATGGTCTCTACTTGGTCTCTACTGATCTGGATCTTTTCTCATATTAATGATAGAGTCTAGTAACGGTAAGAAGTAGAGAAGAAGTAGTAGATTGTTCTATGGTAACAAGTAGAGAAGAAGTAGTAGATTGTTCTAATATGGTTGGCAGTATAATATTACACCTTCCTCTGCACCAACCCTTCTGCATCTCTGTGCCAATACAGGCACTACTGCTCTTGAGGGCCTTCATTTAATACTTTACTTTAGACAATGCAACTCTCTCTATCTCTCTCCCCTTATCACTCTATCTCTCTCCATCCCTCTCTCTCTCTCTTTCGTTCTTTGATCTCTCTCTTCCAGCCTCTCTGAATGTCAGTCCTGACAGATCTCAATTCTTTGAATTTGAGTCTGTCTCTCTGAGCTGTGAGGTTCAGGGGAACTCTGCTGGATGGAGCGTGGTGAGGAACACAGGGAGAGGAACCTTTTCAGAGTGTAATATTGACTGGGGAAAACCACAAGGGTCTTCATGCATTGTGTCACTAATACCATCAGACAGTGGAGTGTACTGGTGTGAGTCTGGGTCTGGAGAACACAGCAATGCTGTCAACATCACAGTACATGGTATGTCCACAAACACCATCTACTAACATTATTGTGTTTAGTGGTTCATCTGGTTTCAGATAGCTGATGTTATGTTTATATATGATGTTTATATATTATACACAGCTGGAGCTGTGATCCTGGAGAGACCTGTTTATACAGAACCAGTCAAAAGTTTGGACACACCTAGTCATTCCAGGGTTTTTCTTTATTTTTACTATTTTCTACATTGTAGAATAATAGTGAATACATCAAAACTATGAAATAACACATATGGAATCATGTAATAACCAAAAAAGTATTAACCTGTTGAATCTATGGGGGCGCTATTTCATTATTGGATAAAAAAACGTGCCCGTTTTAAGCGCAATATTTTGTCACGAAAAGATGCTCGACTATGCATATAATTTCCAGCTTTGGAAAGAAAACAGTCTAACGTTTCCAAAACTGCAAAGATATTATCTGTGAGTGCCACTGAACTCATTCTACAGGCGAAACCAAGATGAAACCTCAAACAGGAAATGAGCAGAATTTCTGAAGCTCTGTTTTCCAATGTCTCCTTATATGGCTGTGAATGCTCCAGGAACGAGCCTGCGCTTTCTGTCGTTTCTTCAAGATGTCTGCAGCATTGTGACGTATTTGTAGGAATATCATTGGAAGATTGGCCATAAGAGACTACATTTTCCAGGGGTCCGCCCGGTGTCCTTTGTCTAAATTGGTGCGCAATCTTCAGTTGCGGGCATTTTCTCCTGGGATTCAGGACAGAAAGCACACTTCCACGAATGATATATCATCGAAGAGATATGTGAAAAACACCTTGAGGATTGGTTCTAAACAACGTTTGCCATGTTTCAGTCGATATTATGGAGTTAATTTGGAAAAAAGTTTGGCGTTTTGATGACTGGATTTTCGGGTTTTTTTGGTAGCCAAACGTGACGCACCAAACGGAGCGATTTCTCCTAAACAAATAATCTTTCAGGAAAAACTGAACATTTGCTATCTAACAGAGTCTCCTCATTGAAAACATCTGAAGTTCTTCAAAGGTCAATTATTTTATTTGAATGCTTTTCTGGTTTTTGTGAAAATGTTGCCTGCTGATTGCTAATGCTAATGCTAACTCTAAATGCTATGCTAGCTAGCTACTGTTACACAAATGATTGTTTTCCTATGGTTGAGAAGCATATTTTGAAAATCTGAGATGACAGTGTTGTTAACAAAAGGCTAAGCTTGAGAGATAGCATATTTATTTCATTTCATTTGCGATTTTCATGAATAGTTAACATTGCGTTATGGTAATGAGCTTAGGTCTATAAATAGAAAACCAGATCTGGGTTTGCTCATCGCAACTGGTTTCAAACAAATCAAAATATATTTTATATTGGAGATTCTTCAAAGTATTCACCCTTTGCTTTGATGAGAGCTTTCCACACGCTTGGCATTCTCTCAACCACCTTCATAAGTTAAAACGTTAATTTGTGGAATTTCTTTCCTTCTTAAAACTTCTTAGGGCTGCAGGGGCAGTATTGAGTGTCTTGGATGAAAGGTGCCCTGAGGTGCCCAGAGTAAACGGCCTGCTCCTCAGTCCCAGTTGCTAATATATGCATAGTATTAGTACATTTGGATAGAAAACTGTTTGAATGATGTCTGTGAGTATAACAGAACTCATATGGCAGGCAAAACCTGACAAAAAATCCAAACAGGAAGTGGCAAATCTGAGGTTGGTCGATTTTCAACCCAGCCCCTATTGAATACACAGTGGTATATGGATCAAGTTGCACTTCCTAGGGCTTCCACTGGATGTCAACAGTCTTTAGAAACTTGAATGAGGCTTCTACTGTGATGTGGGGCTGTAGGAGAGCAGAATGAGTCAGGTGTCTGGCAGAGTGCCAAGTGCTGGTCAGGCGCAATTCACATGATAGCGACCTGCGTTCCATTGCTTCTCTAAGGACATAGGAATTCTCCGGTTGGAACTTTATTGAACATTTATGATAAAAACTTCCTAAAGATTGATTCTATAATTAGTTTTACAGGTTTCTTCGGACTGTTATATAATTTTTTAACTTTTCGTCCGACGTTTGGCTTGACCTGCACGAGCGTTTGGATTTGTGTACTAAACACCATAACAATAGGATCTATTTGGACATAAATGATGGACATTATCGAAACAATCAAGCATTTATTGTGGACCTGGGATTCCTAGGAGTGCATTCTGATGAAGATCATTAAAGGTAAGGGAATATTTATAATGTTTATAATGTTTATAATAATTTCTGATTTTTGATTCCAACATGGCGGATATTTTTTTTTTCTGAGCGCTGTCTCATATTATTGCATGGTTTGCTTTTTCCATAAAGTTTTTTTTTAAATCTGACACAGCGGTTGCATTAAGGATATCTATATTTCCAACAATTGTATTTTCATCAACATTTATAATGAGTATTTTTGTAAAATATCACCGGATGTTTTTGGAAATACTGAACATGAAGTCATATGAGTGTCATCTGATGAAGATCATCAAAGGTTAGTGATAAATTTTTATCTCTATTTGTGCTTTTTGTGACTCCTCTCTTTGGCTGGAAATATGGCTGTGTTTATTCTGTGGCTTGGTGGTGATCTAACATAATCGTTTGTGGTGCTTTCTGCTGTAAAGCATTTTTTAAATCAGACACTGTGGCTGGATTAACGAGAATTCTATCTTTAAAATGGTGTAAAATACTTGTATGCTTGAGGAATTTTCATTATGAGATTTTTGTTGTTTTGAATTTGAATTTGAATTGAATTTGATTTTGGCGCCCTGCACTTTCACTGGCTGTTGTCATATTGATCCCGTTAACGGGATTGCAGCCCTACATTTTTTTAATGAATTTTAGCCAATCCATTGTGTTGTGACAAGGTAGTGGTGGTATGCAGAAGATAGCCCTATTTGGTAAAAGACCAAGTCCATATCATGGCAAGAACAGCTCAAATAAGCAAAGAGAAACGACAGTCAATCAATACTTTAAGACATGAAGGTCAGTCAAATCTGGAAAATTTCAAGAACTTTTAAAGTTTCCTCAAGTGTAGTCGCAAAAACCATCAAGCGCTATCTTGAAACTGGCTCTCATGAGGACCACCAGAGGAATGGAAGACCCAGAGTTACCTCTGCTGCAGAGGATAAGTTAATTAGAGTTACCTGGCTCTCATGCACCTCAGATTGCAGCCTAAAAAAATGCTTCACGGAGTTCAAGCAACTGTTCAGATGAGACTGCGTGAATCAGGCCTTCATGGTCAAATTGCTGCAAAGAAACCACTACTAAAGGACACAAATAAGAGGAAGAGACTTGCTTGGGCCAAGAAACACGATCAATGGACATTAGACAGGTGGAAATCTGTCCTTTGGGTCCAAATTTGATATTGTTGGTTCCAATCGCCATGTCTTTGTGAGACGCGGAGTAGGTGAACGGATGATCTCCGTATGTGTGGTTCCCACCATGGAGCATGGAGGCGGAGGTGTGATGGTGTTGGTGTGCTTTGCTGCTGACACTGTCAGTGATTTATTTAGAATTCGAGGCACACTTAACCTGCATGGCTACCACAGCATTCTGCAGCAATTTGCCATCCCATCTAGTTTGTGCTTAGTGGGACTATCATTTGTTTTTCAACAGGACAATGACCCAAAATACACCTCCAGGCTGTGTAAGAGCTATTTGACCAAGAAGGAGAGTGATGGAGTGCTGCATCAGATGACCTGGCCTCCACAATCACCCGACCTCAACCCAATTGAGATGGTTTGGGATGAGTTGGACCGCAGAGTAAAGGAAAAGCAGCCAAAAAGTGCTCAGCATATGTGGGAACTCCTTCAAGAGTTGGGGGGTTCCTGAGTGGCACAGCGGTCTAAGGCTTGGCATCTTAGTGAAAGAGGTGTCACTACAGTCCCTGGTTCAAATCCAAGCTGTATCACATCTGGCCCTGATTGGCAGTACCTTAGGGTGTCGCACAATTGGCCCAGCATCGTCCGGGTTTTGCCGGGGTAGGCCATCATTATAAATAAGAATATGTTCTTAACTGACTTGCCTAGTTAAATAAAGGTTAAATAAAATAAATAAATAAAAAAAGACTGTTGAAAAAGCATTCCAGGTGAAGCTGGTTGAGAGAATGCCAAGAGCTGTCATCAAGGCAAAGGCTAAAGGGTGAAAAATATATTTTAATTTTTTTAACACTTTTTTGGGTTACTACATGATTCCACATCTGTTATTTCATAGTTTTGATGTCTTCACTATTATTTTACAATATAGAAAATAGTAAAAATAAAGAAAAACCCTTGAATGAGTAGGTGTGTCCAAACATTTGACTGGAACTGTACATGATGTTTATATATTATATACAGCTGGAGCTGTGATCCTGGAGAGACCTGTTTATATATGATGTTTATATATTATATACAGCTGGAGCTGTGATCCTGGAGAGCCCTGTTTATATATTACATACAGCTGGAGCTGTGATCCTGGAGAGACCTGTTTATATATGATGTTTATATATTATATACAGCTGGAGCTGTGATCCTGGAGAGACCTGTTTATATATGATGTTTATATATTATATACAGCTGGAGCTGTGATCCTGGAGAGACCTGTTTATATATTATATACAGCTGGAGCTGTGATCCTGGAGAGACCTGTTTTATATATGATGTTTATATATTATATACAGCTGGAGCTGTGATCCTGGAGAGCCCTACCCTTCCTGTGACTGAGGGAGATTCTGTGACTCTGCACTGCAGATATAAGAGAACTCCCTCTGACCTCACAGCTGATTTCTACAAAGATGGATCCCTCATCAGGACTGAGACTACAGGAGAGATGACCATCCCTGCAGTATCCAAGTCAGATGAAGGACTCTACAAGTGTACCAGCTCTGAAGGGGAATCACCAGAGAGCTGGATGACTGTGACAGGTGAGACATCACATTCATTTGTATGTATTTATTTTTTATTTAACCTTTTATTTATCTAGGCAAGTCAGTAAAGAACAAATTCTTATTTACAATGATTGTCTACCAAAAAGCATTAGGCCTTTTGCGGGGACCCTTACCTGCTGATCTATAAATTATGTCTCTGTAATCTAGCATGGGTAGGATGGTCATCTGAATCAGGGTTAGTTTGGCAGCTGGGGTGAAAGAGGAGCGATTACGATAGAGGAAACTAAGTCTAGACTGCAGCTTTGATGTGTGCTGAGAGAAGGACAGTGCACCATCCATCTAGCTTCCCAAGTACTTGTTTGTGTTCTTATAATCCCTGCATGGTCATTAGAATTGTTAGTAGCTGATGATATTCTTCAATAACACAGACCCCAAAGCAAATCAAAGGGAGAAAAACAGTTTTTTTCAAATATGTTTTTACCAGTATTTAACTTGGTAAGTCAGTTTAAGAACAACTTCTTATTTTCAATGACGGCCTAGGAACAGTGGGTTAATTGCCTCGTTCAGAACGACAGATTTGTACCATGTCAGCTCAAGGATTTGATCTTGCAACCTTTCGGTTACTGGTCCAACGCTCTAACCACTAGGTTAGATGGTCACCCTGCCCTGTCCCCAGTGATGCTCAGTGGGGTTAGGAGCTAGTGATGCTCAGTGGGGTTAGGAACTAGTGATGCTCAGTGGGGTTAGGAGCTAGTGATGCTCTCCGGTGATTCTCTCATGTGTACAAAGGGACAGGATGTAGTATATAACTAGCCTGTGGTTGACCAATTAGAATTCCTTGAAAATAAAATTGTGCCAGTGGCCAAATAACAAGTATCCTATTTCAGGTTGAATATGTAGACAAATTCCTCCCATGTCTCTGCATTAATCCCTTATTACAAAAAAAACTACTGTGTTGACCTCTCACCCTCTCGTCATCTCTGCATTGTGTATTAATCTTTGGAATATTCTTATAGAAGTAATAAATATGTAATAATAAATAATATTAATCAGATCACAGTTTGTAACTTTTTACTGTGATGTTTTTCAAGATGGGGGCTCTGGCTCATCCTCCTCTCCCACCCCTCTCATCCTCCCTCTGTTTGTGTCTGGGTTGGTGGCTGCTCTCTCCATCTCTCTGATCATTCTACTGGTCCTGTTCTGCAAGAGGAACAAAGATGTAGCAGCTGAACCAAGAGATGTTACGTATGCTGACGTCAGAATCACACAGGACCCAGAAACCAGGAGAAGGAGAGGTAAATATACAAAGAGACTCTTGTACAAATAACCTTGTGGGGACACAAAATTCAGTCCCATTCAAAATCGTATTTTGTCTAACCCTAACCTTAACCCCGAAACCTAACCCTAAAATAAATCCTAGCTCCTAAACCTAACCTTCCCCCCAAAACCTAACCCTAACTCTAAAATTAACCCTTGCTCCTAACCCTAACCCTAGCTCCTAACCCTAAAACGAACTCTAGCTCATAACCCTAACCCTAACCCTAGCTCCTAACCCTAACCCTAACCCATATCCTAGCTCCTAACCCTAACCCTAAAACTAACCCTAGCTCTTAACCCAAACCCTAGCTCCTATCCCTAACCCTAAAACGAACCTTAGCTCCTAAACCTAACCCTAGCTCCTAACCCTAACCCTAACAATAGATTCTAACCCTAACCCTAACACTAACCCTAGATCCTAACCCTAACCCTAACACTAGATCCTAACCCTAACCCTAACACTAGATTCTAACCCTAACCCTAACACTAACCCCAGCTCCTAACCCTAACCCTAACACTAGATTCTAACCCAAACCCTAACACTAACCCTAGCTCCTAAACCTAACCCTAGATCCTAACCCTAACCCTAATCCTAGCTCCTAACTATAACCCTAACCCTAAAATTGCATAGAAACAGCTTCTGAAATTGGGGGAACCAACAAAATGTCCTTATTTGGTCAAATTTGTGTTTGTTTACATTTCTTGTGGGGACTTCTGGTCTTCAATTATAGATAAACACGTCCACACACATACAAACATAAAATCACACATGTTCAACAAACACACACACACACACACACACACACACACACACACACACACACACACACACACACACACACACACACACACACACACACACACACACACACACACACACACACACACACACACACACACACACACACAGTACAATGTCTTTATGTCTTTAACCCGTTGTCTCGTCTCCTCCAGAGAAGTCTCCAGGATCTGATCCAGTCTACTCTGCAGTGAAGACCTCCAACACCACAGGTACTGTAGTACTGTATAACACTATAACACCACGGGTACTGTAATACTGTATAACACTATAACACCACAGGTACTGTAATACTGTATAACACCACAGGTACTGTAATACTGTATAACACTATAACACCACGGGTACTGTAATACTGTATAACACCACAGGTACTGTAGGACTGTATAACACTATAACACCACAGATACTATAGTACTGTATAACACTATAACACCACAGATACTATAGTACTGTATAACACTATAACACCACAGATACTATAGTACTGTATAACACTATAACACCACGGGTACTGTAATACTGTATAACACCACAGGTACTGTAGGACTGTGTAACACTATAACACCACAGGTACTGTAATACTGTATAACACTATAACACCACAGGTACTGTAGTACTGTATAACACTATAACACCACAGGTACTGTAATACTGTATAACACTATAATACCACAGGTACTGTAATACTGTATAACACTATAACACCACGGGTACTGTAATACTGTATAACACCACAGGTACTGTAGGACTGTATAACACTATAACACCACAGGTACTGTAATACTGTATAACACTATAACACCCCAGGTACTGTAATACTGTATACCACTATAACACCACAGGTACTGTAGTACTGCATTCCACTATAACACCACAGGTACTGTAGCACTGTATAACACCACAGGTACTGTAATACTGTATACCACTATAACACCACAGGTACTTTAGTACTGTATAACACCACAGGTACTGTAGTACTGAATAACACTGTAACACCACAGGTACTGTAATACTGTATAACACTATAACAGGTACTGTAGGACTGTATAACACTATAACAC